>NC_071468.1:20922556-21245056 GCF_028500815.1 Rissa tridactyla | reverse complement strand
AGAGCTACAAAACTGTGGATGTGAGATGAGAAGTTTGGGTGAGGCCTTGGTGCGGACTGGCCACGCTGTGAAAGCGCCGCGAGGGAGCCTGGCTTCAGGGACTGCCTGTCCCAGCCGGTATCTCCTGGCCATTGGTTTTGGAAAAGAGCAAAGCTTTGTGGGACTCGACTTGCAGCTTTGTAGGTGGCAGGTAGAGGGGCTGGTTTAGCATGAATGGGGGAGTGCCAAGCCCTGTCTGATTTTCCTTTTTTTTTTTTTCATTAGGTGCTTTAAATGATAAATGTTATTTTAAGCGTAGAATTAGGAGCACTAATTACGGCTGACACATTGTTTCGTAATTTTTATTTCCATCATTGCATAGTGCTTGGATTTCTCCAGCCTTTGCTAGAGAGCTCTTTTTTGACTACATAAGCAGAAAATGGCAGATTCAGAAATCAGCTGTTTCCCTAATGAATTCAGAGAAACTCACATGGAAACACTGACTCTTAAGACTCATTTTTCATTAATGTGGAGGCGACTGGAGTTCTGACCATATAAAGGTAAAACCAGGTGTTTCTCCAGGGCTATATTTGGCTTCTGCAGGGGTTACACGCACGGAAAACATCTCAGGATCATTCTGTATGTAATGTGTTATCAAAGCTTTGCGTTATTAATCTGTTGCCTTTTGGAAATGAGAAAACAAACTGTGACGTGAGGATCGGGGGGGTCAGGAATAGGTCCTGGTGGTAGCAAAACCCTGCGTTTGCTGTAACATATTCCCTTCACTTCTCCCACTTTCTCTTATTATCTTGTTTGTTATGTGTAGCTGAATAAGCATGTAACCTCTAAGGCTGTGGAGCAGATCATTAGGAGTTACTGATTAACGCCACGTTTCAGTAGTGGATCCTGAGTTCTTCTTTTTACAAACCGAAGGGGTCTGGCTTTATGATTTTTTAATTAGAGTGTAAATATTGCAGCCTCATAAACTGCTTGATTTATAGGTGACAGCAAAGTTTGCACTTTGGGTAAGGACACGGGAGGCTTCAGCTGTACGGTTTCAAGTGCCCCTGTTTGCTGGTACAGCCATCCTCTTCTTTTGCCTTTGCTGTGTTCATCCTGCCAGCCTTACTGATAATGCCTGTGTGTCGTTTCTTTAAACTGGCAGGACAATTGAATTTCCTTTTTATGTTTTTAAGCAAAAGGACACTTATACTATACATTTTAACAGATGAAGTCAGGGAAGAAAGTTGTAGTGATATTATTGTCACTGTCAGCCAACAAGGTGAGCTTAATAATTGATGTTCATTACAAGGATTCCAGAGAAGTTGGGCCAAATTCATCACTGAGCATTGTTGTAAGTGTCAGAGGCATGAGAGGGACGGTAAATCAAGATTGAAAGAGATCTGAGGTGCCGGTGGATAATAGAAGGGTATTTCTGGTATCCTTAGTGCAAAGTGTTACCAGATTTTCAAGAATGGAGACTCTATTTCCTCCAGAAAAAGGAAAGTCCTATCTTTCTCAGGTAATCTATACAGCTTGGCTTCCATTCGCAGTTCAAATTAGGAATACACAGGGATAGGGAATGATACTAATTTTATCTGGACTTGAATCGGCATTAATAACCAACAGAGCACCTAAAATCCTCAGCAGAAGTTGTTCATCGGAAGGCAGGGCTCACCCTGGGCAGCAGGGTATTTGGCCGGTGTCCTTGGAGCAGAGAAAGACTTTGCAAGCACCGAACTTCTGTTCTTTTCCCTCCTTGCTCTGTCTCCATAACCAGTTATCTTCTCCAGCTTGCTGTCAGCACTGTGAAGCTTGTGTGGGGATGGATTGCTCTCGGGTGCAGTAATCCACCAACAGAGGCCTGATGCTTTGCACAGGGATTTTGCAAACCCTCCTTCCCTACGAACACAACTTGCCTCTTTCCATCTTGCACGTCCTCTGGAAACTAGTGCCAGCGCTGCCAGTAGGATTTGTCTGTTGGGATCTTGAAGGAGAATGTATTTTGGGAAGGCTCTTCGTCACATTGTGAGGAACTGCTCTGTCTGGCGTTTCTTCACTGGGGTTTTTTGAGGCCCCTGTAGCCCTCACGCAGCCTGCCTGCACCCTGCTGGTGGCCCTGGGCTGTGGGCAGGGGCTGGAAGGAGCCAGGACATGGTGGGTTTGCCTCTCTCTGGGCATGCAGGAGCAGCATAACCCCACATGGATCTTCATGGTGAGGGAGACAAAGGAAGCTAAAGCAGTTTTACTTAACATGTACTCGATATAGAATAGAATATTTCAATTGGAAATATTGCACAGTTTTCTATCACCAGATACATTGCATAGCGTCTGCAGTGCTGGGATGGTCAGGACACAGCAGACAGAACAAAACCCACGTTTTGTTCTGCCCTGGTAGCCGCTCTGAGCGACTGCAATCAGTCATAGATTCTCCTTTCTACCCCTTAGCAGTGCCTTTCTCGATCCCCACGCTGGTCTCTTCCCTGCTCCAGCACCAGTGACCTTTCCTGTCTCAGACAAAACTACTGGGAGAGGAGATGGCCGGCTCCTACAAGCCAAGAGCCTGGCTTCAGAATTGAATGCTTTCAGAAAATGTTAGCGCTCTGTTTGCCGCCTTTTCTCTGTAGTGAAAAAACTACAAACATAATTTTTTTTTTTTTTTTTTTTTAATGATAGCTGAAATGTTCATGAACGGTGATGAAATCCAAAAAACATGCCACAGTGTCAGATTCACCTCTCTCTGCTGGAACTGTACTCGTTTTACTGCAGGAAGTATTTTGTGGCTCTACAGTAGCAGCCTGGGTCTGTTGCCAAAGGCCTAAATGCTGAAGTTTAGTGGGTTTTTTTTTTTTCATCAAACTTGTTGAAAGGCCTTTCAGTGCAGACTTGATGTCAATGGCAATTACATATATGTTTACAGATTATGGCTCCAATCCCATCCTGGTAAATGTTTTTGCACATGGTTAAATCTGCACATGTAATTGCCTGGAGAATAAAATCAGAAGTGGTGAACGTAGGAAGATAATAACTTGAACTGAACTGTTTTCTTGTTCCTGTTTAATTTTGAACCTGTTTGACCCTTGTGAGTTCAAAAGTTCACCTCAGTCTTGACCATTATTGAGTTTGGATTCTGCTTAGGAGAAACTGTGACTCCCAAGTACTGTGAAGGGTCAGAGGACAATAAATCCAATAGAATAAATAAAGTGATAAATGAAGCAGGCAGAGAGATGGAAAAGTGAAAAAATAACACATATTGCGTGAGTTCATGCTTTCTGTGACGTTGAAAGGTGTTTTGCCACTGCACCGGGGCTGGGATTTCTTTTGTAACACCTGGTTCAAAATCCCTGGAATTCAACCAGGACGTTTCTATTACGTGTAGTGCTCCTGTGTCACTTACAGTGAGCTTTAGTTTGTAGCTCCCATGCATGGTGTAGCTCCCAGTAGCGCTTAGCTGCAACATGTAGCAGCCTAGTCTTTCTGGGGTGGAAAAAAAGTGAAATTACAGAAAAGAATGGCTTTTCCTCCTCTTCTTATTTCTCCTCAGAGGCTTCAGAGCCTCAAATGTAGTTATCTTCGCAACCCAGTTTCTTGGTGACCCATTTTTTTGTGTGTGTTTATGGAACTGCTCTGTGATACAAATGAAGCTGGCAGCAAACATTTTACTACAAATTTCATGTGAAAAAGGACACGTGTTTCAGTGCTTGTGTGCGCCTACAGTCTTTAGTGTCCTCAGCAGAAGTTCTTGCGTTGTCAACACTGAATTTGAGCATTGAATCGGCTGTCTGAAAGTTGAAGCCCAGTTTGTTTTGCAAGATGCGTTGCATTTTTCCTGGGCTTCCAATAAAGGAAGCAATTTGGCTCGGTGTCTTTTCTTTCCAAAGCCCAGACTTACATCAGGAAAGTGCAAAAGTTACATAGGGCCAAAGCTGCTCCAGGGTCGTGTAAAGTGATTTAGCTCTGCTGTCTGCAAAGGGACAAGGGAGATTAGTAGGAAATACTGATTTATCTGATGGTTTACAAAGCACTTCAATACCTTTTAGGTTGAAATTTCAGGGCTTATATTAATTATTAATATTTTTATATTCTTGAGATTCTAGTACTTGATGGTTTAAATTGTCACAAATCCACTCATCATCAGCATGTAAGAGGATTTCCTTTTTTTTTCCCTGCAGTAATTAAACTGAGCAGATTCCTGCTCTAATTCTGCTGAGTTTATTTTACTGGAAATTACCCACCTTCTTTCAAAAGTATAAACGTTAAATGAGCAGGAACATACCAGCAACTTGTAAAAAGAATTAAAAATCAAAGTTTCAAGTTTTAATATTTACTTTTAGAGCATGCCGTGTTTAAAAAGTAAGATAATTTCTCTGACTTCCTTGAGAAGTGCATCTAGTCTATCAAAGAGACTACACTTGATGGGTTAAGTACTTGGAAACCAAAAGAAGCGCTCCAACTGTTGCAGAAAGTCCGAGGTTTTAAAGAGAGAGAGAAATACTTGAAATTCTGCTGTCAAGTCAGTCTGGATCTTCCAGCTCAGAGACATTTCTTGTTGTCTGTAAACTAAAAATGGAAAGAAAAAATCATCCAAACTCTGCAAAGGAAGGAAAGTCAGAGAACCTGAGTAAGCGATGATTTATCTGATAACAAAAATCATACTACCCCAGTCATTCATGGTTTATTCCTTTGGCATGCAACATTTAAGAGAAATCTACTGAGCACTAGTAATTTCAGTATTGCAAAAGCCAAATCCTTCATTTAAACTTTTGAGACAATTTTTCCATTTGCTTCTCTGCCACTCAAGCAAAGAGCAGAAATCATAAACTTACTCGTACCAGTTCACCTCATCAGTTAGAAAAGAGACAGGAGTTGCTTCCAGATGAAAAGGGGATGCAGCAGAGGAAAAATATGCTGGAAAATCAAAATAGATTGCCTCTAATAACTTCTGGATAGTGCTCCAAGCTTGGCCACATTGAGGCATCCCTAAACTTTGGGGAAAATTGAGATTTGGAGCTGCCTGTTAGAACAGGATCATCAGAGAACTGGAGAATATTGTACTTAAAGAAATTGCTGTAGAGAACAGAGACAGCAATTTGTCTTGTTTAAAATAATGAAATCATAAATTAATACACTTTAACCAAGATTTGAAAACCTAAAACCCAAACCCAAATTCTAAGTTCGTGCTTGCTGCCAAAAGTGCCATTTGATACTGCACAATTAGTACGAGTAGCAAGAGCATGGCTGATGAGTCCTTCGTGTTGACGCGGGAAAGTTAAATGCAGAACGTTGTTTGCTTGGTTTTGTTTTTGTTTTAACACCACCTTTGGCAGCTGAAAAGTTATACAGTATTAAAATAAAACCTTAACGAAACAGAGCGAAAATTTGTACAGTTTCCAAAGTCTCCAGTGGGAAAGTTGCTCGCGTTTGATAAATTGATTCCCAAAGTAAGGTAATTGGGGAAAATTGTGGTGTAATCCTCAATAGAAACACATGTTTCTTCAGCTGCAGAGCAAACAGTGTTGTCTGAAATGTTCCTTTAAGGGGAAAAATGTTTCCCTGTTTTGTATCAGGTTTGCAAGGGTTTTGGATGGAAAGTTAGTCAAGCCATTCCTCCCGTACGGAGTCAGAACAGGCAAGGCCATGTCCTCCCACTGAAAAGCAATCGCTTACGGGCAGGCAGAGGATGTGCTGTAGCCTCCTGATGGTGGTTTTGTTGCTGTTCATTTGCCACCCACAGCCGTGGAGGCAACATGTGGTGGTTGCAACCGTGCCTTTGGAGGGGACTCGCTGTTTGAGAGGGACTCCACAACAGTGGCCGTGAGTTGTGTTTCTTTTCTTTGTTTCCACTGGGGATGAGCGAAAGGTGATGCTGGTGATGTTGAGAAAAATGAAGGGAATCTCTTTCTACAGAGAAACCCGAAGTTTCATGGTTTCAAAGGGCAGCCTGTCTCTGCCATAACTTGAAACCATAGATCTGAAGCACATGGATTTCATCTAGACAGGACATGAAACAAAAGCGAGAAGGTATAATTTTGCTGAATATAGTGCTGATTTTCTTACTTTTTGTTTCCTCTTACTCTTCTGTTTCTTCTGGGAAAAGATGTGCTGGATGCCTTTAGCTCAGCAAATACAATTTTTGGTCAACGTTTATCATGAAATTTAAGAGGCAGATTTGAAAAATATTATTGTGAACTATTCCCATAATCAATCTAGTTTAGGGGAAACCACTTTCATGTGGGTGCAAAGCGAGTAAGAAAAATACTCGCTGAGGCTAGTTACCAGGGACTTATTGTCCACCTGGAAGGATGCATTGAATAAGTTCTGTCTAGGACCATTTCCACAGTTGCATTAATGATTTGGATAATGAAATGGATATTAAACTTATTAAATTTGGAAGTGACACCAAGCTGGGAGGGTCTGCAGGTGGGTTGTTGGATGGGATTAGAATTCAAAGTTATCTTGACAAATAGGAGAAATGGCTTGAAGAAGATCGGGTGCATTCAGTGAGACCAAATACCAAGCTCTGAGCGTAGGTGGAAATGAAGACCCTGACAAACACAAGCCAGGAAATGCCTGGTTTACAAGAAGGGATCAGAGAGGACTTTAGCAGATTGTTAGTTGAACAGAAACCTGCTTGGGGAGGAAGCCATGTTGGGGGCAGGGGAGATAGTGTGTATCTTGAGATGATGAAGGACATTCATTCATCTCCTCTGTGAAGCATCGGTGAGGCTTTGGTGAGGTGCTCACTTTTGGGTGCAATAAGGAGAGAAATGTGCCCCAGTGGGAGAGGTTGCAAAGGGAGCAAGGAGACCTCTCAGAAGGCTGACAAATGTGGCCTTCGAGGACAGACTGAAGATGTTAGGTGTGTTTAGAGTGAAAAAGGCTGAGGGGGCATGATCACAGGCATCAAATATATAAAGGGAGGCTGCACAGAGAAAGGGAATCATTTGCCCTCTGTGTCCCCTTGACATAGAAGAAAAAGTAGTGGGATTAGACTGCAGCAAATAAGAATAAATTAGATAAAGGGGAGCACATCCTGACAGTATGGGCTGTTAAGGACTCCAGGAGGTTGAGGAATTGCAGACTCTGAGAATTTTTATTGAATGGCTGGATAAAGATGATCCCTCTTCAGAGCATCCCGTGGACTGGGTGACCTTCCTAAGGCCTTAAGTTCCAAAGTAGTGAAAAACTGAATTCCAAGAGAGTTTATTTCAGGAAAATGCCAGTGAAGAAAGTTTTCCAAAGAAATCATCCCATTACCAGCCCTCTTAGAGGAAGGTTAAAGTGCCTACGCCTGAATGGAGCTAGACGGTGGTGTCCACCATGCAGCCATATTAGCACAAGTGATTGTGGCAATAAAGAGCTTTCCCTCCCATCTGCCCTGAGCTGCTTGGTCAGTGTGGACAAGGTATGAAAGCACATGAGGCTACTTATTGCTGGAGCAGCAAGGAGAGAAAAAGGGTGTAAGGGTCCATACACTCATCTTTGATATGTTCCATGATGTAAGAAATACCTCTCTGGAGCAAGAGGGACCATTTATAGCCTGGTACATCTCCAGTTCATAGCTCTTGCAGAGGCACCACGGGTACCTCTCCTTGCCCTCTGCAGGAATCTGGCATTGGAAATCAACCACTTAGGATTAGAAAGAATGAAAAAACAAAACAAAAGAGGGTTTTCACGTGACAGTGTTGTTCATATCCCCTACAGTGAAAATTAAATGTTAAATTATGTCTTTTGAAGATCAAGGAGTGACACAATGGAAGAGTATAATAGAGTGTAAATAGAGGGTAAACAATAAGCTAGCAGTACTGTGCTAAATGAAATAATTCCCTTCCTTCAGGGTAATCCCTTCCAGGGCGAGATACACTGCTTTACCTTGGGATTCTGCTTTATTTCATGACATTTCATCTTTAATTTTTGCTATAGCTTTGTTTCACTGTGCAGAGTATGGATTCATTTTCTGCCTTCCAAATGTGTTGAGCGGTTTGTGTGTATGCAGCAGAGAAAAATCTGTGGTATTAATTGAGAGGAGACCTTGATCACATAATAAAGGGTTATGAGTTATGTATGTGCACAGTGGAAGAGGTTGGGATTTTCCTGCGCAGACTAACTTTTGCGTTTCAGGCTTACAAGTGCTTAAGTTTGCACCTCTGGTGTTGCAGTACTAATATCGAGCTGATACAAAGATCGGTGGGGCCATACAAGGGTCGAGGGCAGCTTGGTCACTGCCTGTTCTGCGAGAGGCTGTGGGTCACGGTGGTTGCAGAAGCAAGTTTGGAGTGCATTTATTAAAGGAGGAGCCTCCACCAGCACCGTGGCATCTCCGTCTGAGGAGATCTCTGTTGCAAAGGTCATAACTGCCAACTTGGCAGGTATTTCCTGGAATTGTCAGTCTCTCTCGGGTGCAGCAGCCCGCGATGTATAAAGCCACAACACTGACATATCACTTACCTAGTTCTGCTAGACTTAGCCTCTCCGTGAAGTATGCAAACTGTCTCCGTCTTGTGCAGAATTTGCATTATCTAAAGATCACTATGTATGCTCTGGTCCATTCGCCTTTGCAAATGCTGTTTAAATATAGCATCCATAAATAAATGTTAAATAATTCATGAACATAATTTTGTAAATTCTGCTAGGCCACACCTCTCTAGGGGCATATTTATGAACGTGCGTCAGCCTGGAATCAATGCGTCTGCCAAGCGCCCTACCTCTGAGGCAGAATTCCCACATCTAGCCCAAAATGCTGCAAACGACTCTGATTCCACTTCACTAGTCATCCATCATACTGTCACTTTAATTCAGATGCTGCTACTTGTTTTAATAACATACATCTTACACAAAGAATATTGCTAACACAAGATTCTTGAGGTAGATTTTTACAACCTCATAAAATGGTATTAACCCTTTGATCCCTGATATTCTTTTCATACGGCTTTTTTTTATGCTTATCAATAACCTGCGTTCGTGGGGTCTATTCACGCTGGAGAATCTGACATCAATCACCACAGTAAAAATATTATTCCTTCAGCATTACCCTAAAGAATTATGGAAAGAATAAAAGTGTTATTGCAGGAATTATTTAGCAAACAATAGATGGATAAAATGTATTATGGTAAGTGTTAAATTATATCACCTCATTACAGGAAACTACCTGAGATAGCACAGAAGGTAGTTCAGTGCTTTTTCTAAGTAGTTCAAAGAGAACAATAGCAGAATCCCACAAAAGGTTTTACTGTGAAAACCTGGAATGACAAGGCAAATGATGTATTATCAAATAAAAAGATAGTTGGGGGGGGGGGGGGGGGGGGGAGAAAATTCTACCTGCATATTTCTGAGTTGCACCTGGAGATATTTTGGTGGGGGGGGGAGAAGAATAATAGTAATTTACAGTCAGCTGCTTAACACTTATATTTAAGGGGCTTGATGGTTTTTTGCATGTCTTTATAGAAATACCTTCTTCGTTGTAAGAGAGCAACATGGAATGTGCAGTTTTGAAAAATATTTTGCTTCTATTCCAAATAAAGAACATGCTAAGGTATTTCTTTCTTCCTTATCCCTGCTTTTTTAATTTGCGGTCAGCACCAGGAACTCAAAAAGATTTTACTGAAATGCTTGATTAAACCAATTACTAAAATCATGCCCATATTTTAGGTATTATTAAGGATACCTAAACAAGGTTGGGTTCTGTGATTTCACCAAGTAGACTCTTATCAGTTAATGCAGATTTAGAGAGGGGAAAAAAAAGCATAATGTTACACTGGGCTCATGGGATTCATTTGATCAACATGATTAAATTATTTCCTTACTCAGCTAGAAGGAAATTACTAGTAACCAGACATTATGTGTCTGTTAATTATGTGCAATAAGGTTCTCTGCTATCACACCAGCTCTTGCATTCATGTTCTGTGTGTTTTAAAGGCATTCTCATTTTTTAAATGTAAATATTGAAAAGGGACAGCTATAATTTTCTTTGCTGTATTTAATAAATATCTAATGTGCCAAAAAGCACTTGTAGGAAGCAGCTGTTTGTCCTTGGTGTAATCATAGGCAAGTTTGTGGCGATGACATGCTAGCATTTCGCATGTTTTGGGTCGCCCCCACCAGGATTATTTTTTGTGTTGCAATCGTTCATTTTTTTAAATTGGCTCATTTATTATCATAAGGAATGTGAAGGAGGGTTTGCCAGAACCCTGTAATTTTGCTTGAAATAGTTAATCTCCCTGATGAGAGGTGTGCTCACCTATACGTTGTCTTTGTGCCAGATCTACATTCTGCTCTGATGCTGCCCAATCTAGGATTTCAAAAGGATTTTTTATAAAGGAAGAAACAACACATGGTACAAGAGGGGCCTTATTCTTTTTCTAATGAAATGATGGGCTTCTGTTTCGTATTAAAGTGTTAATAGGTCTGAAATTAGGTCTCAAAAAAGAGAATAGTGCTTTTAAAATTCTTAATATGATTCATTATCTGCAGTCAAAACCAGATGACATTTATTTTTATCCAAAAAAAAAAAAAAGGCAAGCCAGAGGAAAAAAAATCCTGGATTCAGGCTCTGATTTATTGAACAGAAAGCTCTTTAGAATCAGAGCTTGGGCTGGAGGCTGGAGGTTTTTGTTTGAGTTTGAGAACCTTCATGTGTTTATGAAATCTAAACAAATATTTCAAAGAAGGTGGTGTCACATTTGAAGTAAGTGATCCTATTAGGCACTGGGATATGGCTGCTTTGTTGAAGGACTGGGCAGCATTTTATGTATGATAGTGCTGTGTACCGCTAATATACCGAGACATTACTTTCATCCGAAATGCCGATAGGACTGAACTTCGCTCATGCACTTTGGCTTTCAGTGTTAATAATGAATGAATAAAGTTCAGAGGATAGAAGCTAAATGGATATTGTGCTTTAAAAGAATGAATTTTAACTAACAGCATGCCCAGCTATTCAGAAATGAGCGAAAGACGGTAAATGGACTTATTTATTGGGAACGGATGGGAGGGCTGTAATGAGGCATTTGTATAAGTTATGTTGGCATAAAACACTAGAAATTTCAATGCAATTGAAAATACGTGTTAATTACAGATATTGAAGGTTTTATGATGTTTCCTTGAGTACGTGGACTCTGGATTCATCCTTTTTTGCCGTGGTTAGCTTCCATAGGATAGCCACCTCTTCCGTGCCCTGTTACCTGATATCATTATCTTATTCTATGCCAGAAAAATAAGCATGGGACTAGTGTTTTTTGTAGATCACTGCCGGTGGGCAGCCTGGAAGATACCTTCTCTGGAAGCATCATCTGGATGATGCCTTCAGACTTCCTTTATCTGATTATTATGAACCACCAAGATGCGATGATATTGGTCACTCTTGACCAAGAAGACTTGTTGGTTGTCCAGATCCTCAGTTACTGTCAGTCAGCTTCAATATTACCGTGTCAGCTCATAGCAAGAGCGGGGCTGGCTCAGAACAGTCCATCAGCGCTCATAGCATGTAGAAAATGGCAGCAAGGAGCAAAAAAATCCTGAGGTTTCATGCAACCTATACCAATGGCTTCTCTTCCATGCTCTGCCTCCCACCTTTAGGTGCTGTAATTCCTTACCCCAGAAGACCAGGCACTTAGAGATGCTCTCAAACAGGTGTGGAAACACAAAGCGTGGTTGTATGTAAGTGGTGCTTGTGATCAGCTGTGTCAAAGTCACAAAACAACTAACCTCAGCACTTTCTGGTGGATACAAAAAGAATTATATAGCAAAGAGCTAATCCCAAAATGATGTGCATGTATGTGGAGAGATACGTCTGACATTCACATTAATACCAAATGACTTCATCATGATTAATGTTATTACATTAAATATCGAAGGAATTAATAATGATTAGACCATTATTTTAAAGGGTTACCAACATGACACTGGCTCATTTTTTAACAGCTGTAGACAGTTCGGTTTGGACTTTTTTCTCTCTGCATATTTCCAGTCCTCACCTCCTTTGACCAAATATACTCACTTGGAATTTCATCTTAGTGAATTTATGATTTTATGGCTGTGTTTCCTGCCAGGGCTAAATCCAAGTCCCGATGAAGTCATTAGGAGCTTTGCTATTCACTTCACCGCTGCAAAAAGCTGATGCCTGATCCTCATTTCCCTGGACTGACAAGCACTATTTCCATTGGCTTCATTGGACTTCTATAGGCCCTCTCAATCCTAGGAAAAAACTAAGAGAATATTAGTTTGGGGTTTGTTTTTTTTTTTAATATTTAGCATAGGAGGAAGTTTTCTCTGTCATACCTCAGATACTTTTGTGGGAAGATGCAAAGATGAGAAGGTTCTTGCTTGCTTCCTATCCTTCATCACCCCGTTTTTTAGTGAAAACTGACTTTTCCGTTTTTACAGAGGATCTTTGCTGGAAGGACTGTGCATTATATGCATTCTTTTTCCTTCTCCAAAAAAATCGCCTTCAAAGAGATCAATAAGAAAGTCAAAATTACATGTGCAGTATTATGCTTTAAATAAAACTGGCTTAACTGGGGAAAAAAAAAAAATAAGACGCAGACTTCACAAATAGGAAAAATGCCTGAACCAGATGATTAAGAGCTATGTGTTTTATAGGAATTGCTGCCAACACTTGGGGAGTACACTGTTTCTTGATGCACAAATGGTATTATATTCCACACTTTTAATAAAACTAAAGAAGCCAAAAGTTCTCATAAATTATCTATTCAGTAGAAACCGCTAAAACGTACTAAATCTGTTTTGAAGTACTAATATTTCATAGACAGTATTTAAAAATAGTGCATATCAAAGGGTGTGATTTATAAAGGGGAGAAAGCAAATATTTTTCCATTTCTAATTTGAAATTCTTGGATAGAAGGATAAATCTTGTAACATTTGTCTGCTTTGCTTTACTTTTTGTCTTTGCTGATTTTTCACAGGCCTTAGCTAAGATTAAATTGTTTCTTGATCAGCTGCTGATGATTAGTCATTTCAACCCATTCACAGAAAAGTATATTGAGAGTCACAGTTTGGCTGTAAATTTTTTTCTGTTTTAATTGTTAAGAATTTTTCTGTGGTTGCTTTATAAAATGGTAGCTTGGGGTTTTCATTTGGACTTTTGTTCTGCAGCATAAGAAATTCAAGAAGAGAGAGGATTAAACTGGTTGCCAGAAGCCCATTTATTATAATGTCAGTTTTCCCATAGGTCTTCCTGTTGTGTCCAAGGTGTATCAACCTCTTCAGCAATATATATATATATATATACACGTATATCTGTATATTGAGAAATAAAACATGTCAGGGACCATTCTGTGGCATTGAGGCTCTTAGGCACAGAGCTGCCCACTTGCAAATTCTCACACGCTTTTGCCTTCAAAATGAGGGTGGTTGCATGGAAATGAAAATACCTGGTCCTTGCTAGGCAGTTGGCCAGGGGAATGGTGGATAGGTTGGGCCAAAACATGCAAGGGATGGGACTGATGACTGAGCAAATATGGGTCGTGGAACTACTATTGTAAAGCATGCAAGTACCTTAGTGTGCTCCCTACATACTTGTATCACTCTTGCTGCCAAATGCTGGTTCAAACCCAGATTTTTCTAATTCCAGAATCTGGGTCCATGTTCGCTGTGTCCATTTTGTACCCTTGTGCGCTGATTTTTCAAAAGTGTGATAGCTCTTTCTTTCAGTTGATGTCAGTGGACAATGGCACTGCTTGCTGCCTCCAACAATCTCATCATAGAGGTCTGAATGTAAAGTTCGGGGTCAAAGTCCCCTGTTTATAACCCCCTATTTAAACCTACACTCACATCTCATGGAAGGCATCAGGATTAAAGTGTATATTTTAGTGCACAAACTTCAAGAAGGATGATTTGCTCTACCAGATCAGACAAATCTGAGCCCAGCTGTATTTAGCCAAATCTGTATATTACATATGAAGCACTCTCTGAACTGGGTGTTATTATCAAATATAATGACAGTAACATAACACGCAGTGGGGTGTTTTGTGTAGAATAATTTACACGCTGGAGAGATGTAGCCAAGCTTGTCACTGCTGTTGCGGTCAGATATCACTTGTTTTGTTGTTCCTCAGTTATGTATAAATTTCTCTGTTGGAAAAATACCTGCAAAATGTATATACGAAAATAAAAGGCTGTACTTTCAGGTCTGGATGGTGTGCAAGCGTTGAGCTGCCTGAAGAAAAGCGCAACTGTGTGAACGTGCTTTGAAAGGCGCATTGAGACACACTGGTATGTTGTATAAAGACAAAGTATTAAGTCTGCTGGGAGTATCTTGTAATTATTACAATGTAAAATCAAAACCCTGTGTGTATGCTTTAGTTTTGGTTAGTCATTTGTTTTGCTGGAGGAAGGTCTAGTGCTTCCTGGCAGATCTCTGGTCCTCTCAGAAATATGTCCTGCTTGATGGCCAGCGGGACTGTGGCATAAAGCAACAGGTTGGAGAAGGCTGGGTTTGGGAAACCTACCAATGTGGTGAGAGAAAAGGGTAGTCCAGGCTGGTGAGCTCAGGGCTTTACTTGTCTGGTTGGTGCCAAGTGTTGGTTACCCAAATGCTTTTAAGGACCAGAGAGGACATCAGGAGGACATCAGTGTCAGTTGTGCCACTGTCTTTAAGGGAGGCAAACATTTTGTAGCTCCAGCACAAAGCTTATGTGATACAGGAAGGTTTAAATGCCTAACAGTGGTACCGAACCTCTTTGTGTCCATTGCTTGACGGGAGGTGGGAAGGTGACCGCAGCCTTGGCCGGTGTCACGCGCACTTTGGCCAAGCACCTGCAGGGCTGGACCCACACTGTCCCTGTGCAGACGGTGTTGACAGGCTCTCCTGGCCCTGTGCCTTCCCTACAGCCGGTCAGCGAGACTTATAGCAGTCTAAACTGGGAGAGTGTTACCTACTTAAACTGTTTTTCTGACTTAATAAGAATTTTTCATCTACAGCAAGCCATTTTAAAATATTGTCTATACACAAACAGTCATTCTGAATAATAGGCCTGCACACAGTAAATGTCAGCTCTTTAAATCACAGAGGACTTCGGAAGTGGAGTAGAGAATGCTTCCTAACAGTTTAAACTTCAGCCTCCCATTTATTATGTATGTGTTTATAAATCTCTGAGGGGCACTCTTTTTCCTTCTGGGAAGCCCAAAGGAGCAGAGTTGTTTGTCAGCCCGGCTGGGTGGTGTGCGGTGCTGTGGTTGCTCCTTTGCATTCTGACCCCATTTGGTTTCAAGGTTGGTATCCAAGGTTGTGCCTGAGGAAATTTTATTTTATTTTCTCCTAACAGCAGCATATAGGACCTTTTGTTTCTAGGAAGATAGTACTGGGGAAAAAAAAACTGGCAAGGGGTCAGCAGCGCAGTGTTGTGTTGTGTTTTCCTTTTTAAGCTGAACATGAGTGATCACCACCTTTAGAAAAGGGCTCTCCGTTTGTCACATCGGAAGAGTGTAAGGGTATCTTGCACAGCCATGGCTTTGAAAAATTTCTTCAGCGTTCCCATCTATCTTGGTTAGTATGAATACTTTAGCATTAAATGGAGAAAAGGAGAATCCATCAATAGTTAATAACTGACCTTAAGATAGGAATTCAAAGTTCACTACAATTAAACCCAAGTCTCAGCAGAACCCACAAGGGAGACTATCAATATTTTTGACTATACGTACCCATAGATAGCAGATTTAAATTCTATAAGGGAGAGGACTGTGCATTATTCCTAATAAAAACATACCGTTGTACTGTCTTATATCCCAGACAAAACACAGAAGTTCTGTGTTATGAATGATAGTGGGAGAAAACACACTGAAGAGCAAATGTGATTCTGGATGGAATTTCATCACATGACTCTATTGTAAACCAGATGTTTGTCAGATTCAGTGGGAGAATGTATCCATCTTGAATTTCTTAATAAGGTTACATAAAGGATTAAAAGCAAACATTTACAAATGTGCAGGATTTAAAGATAATTATATTTCTCTTAAATTTGTTATTTGCTTGGTAGATCATTAAAAATATTTACATAATCTATCTGTGGTGCAGTGCACCTCATGGATGGCTTCTTTCATTATGATGTTTGATGTACATACACAGCACCAGAAAAACAAAACACAAAGAGGTTGTTCCACAGACATAAACAATATTTGTGATGTAAAAAATATGCTCTGTTATTAAAAAAAAAAAAAAAAAAGGCTGCAGGCAAACCTAGGAGTTACGGGGTAAGATTCTGACACTTGGAGGAGGGAACTGTATTTCCCTACGGAAAGCGGTGCTGGCCTCACCCCAAGGGGACCTTGCTCTGGGTAGAAAGTAGGTATGTTGATACTCTTTCTGCTGCAGCTGATTTTCCCTTTGGTTCCTGTTCCCTTCTAAGGAAAGAAGAGGGAGAACAAAGCTTGAAAAAAGGGCAGAGAGAGAGAGGAGAAAGAGAAGCTTTATTTTGTAGCTATCGCTTCATAAGAGATTACTTTGCATTTGCAAATTTTTGCATGCCAGCATCCTTGTAACACCTGGGGGCGGTTTTGTGGGGCAACATTCAAGGCCACCAACTCTCAAGAATGTCTTCTCTACTGTGTTTTTTGCTGGCAGATAATTTGTAAGGGAACTTCATAGCAGGGTATATTGGGTGTACACAGAGATACACACATAGATGCTGCAGTGGTATAGTGTTATACCAGTCTCAAAAAAACAAAAAAGCTGAACATGCCTATGTGAAGAGTTTTTGAGGTTTTTACAAGAAAAAGCATTTGAAAGAATAGGAAGATGAACAAATCATACTCCCTGTTTCATTTGGGGAGATATTCTTGCACTCAGCGGATTTCTAATTCATGGGGAACAAGGACAAAGTTAAACTAGTAAAATATGAGAATACCTTTTCCTTTGATGTGATCTCCCATGTATCTAGAGGATGTATAAGTCTTCAGTTGCAATGTTTTAATGCACTAACCAACTTAACTGGGAACGGTAACTAATATCTGTCGCATTTTAATCATCCCTGGCACCAACAAGATCTGTTGAATACAAAATCTCCACCAAGTCAAAAGGCAGTATTAATGCTGAGATATAATGTACTAAACCTGGGAAGTAGGCTTCCGAATGTGGTGCTAATTCAACCCCATTATGGACCATTTATAGCCCAGATGGATTATTATAAATGGAAGGTATTGCTGAATGATCGGTGTACCCAAGTTAATGATGTGCTAGAAACCTTGACACTCACGAGCTGAGAGCTGCGCTGCTGTCACGCTGCTCTTCTACCTGCCTCTTCACCTCCACCAGCCCTTGTGCGTAGCATAGCCTGGGAGGGTTCAGTACCGCAGCTCAAAAATCAGGGACACATTAACTTGCTAGCAGAATAGTTAAGCATGCAAGAGAGGTTACCAATTCAGAGCCCTTAACTGTAATCTCTACTAGAAAAGACTAGGTACTGCGAACTTTGCAATGGAAGGAAGCAAAAGCTGTCCTTTAGTACTCCGAGTCACAGAACATGGGTTGTTTCTGATTTTTTGCTTGGGTCATTCCTGATTTTTTGCATGAGTCAGATGGGAGAATGCTTGTATTTCGCTTGGGAGAATGATGCGTGTATATCTGTGGGAGAGAGGAAAAAAAAATAGGGTTACTGGAAAATTGTGAAAGTCCTAAGACTTGATCCAGAATTTTTCTGCAGCTGTTTCGGTGATACTGAGTGGGCACTTTCTATCAGCGTAGGAGATCCCTCAAGTGTTTAGTGAGTATATTTTAAATATTTTTCCAGCAAGCTCTCTGCATTCAGGTAGTTGGTGAGATGGGGCAAGTCATCAACATCTTGGCTTCCTTTTAAGCTTGAGTAATAACGTTGTGATTGCCCTATACAGAAATGTATCTCAAAAGCCCAAAGCAGGACAGTTGATAAGAGCTATTTCTTGCATTGAGTAATGTAATTTTACAGCCTTGAGATTGTCTTGGAGAATGTTACCAAGTTAAAAATGTCAGCCAAGATCAAAGCATAGTGAAAAATGTGTGGCTGTAGCAGAGAATCGGAGGTTAGGGGTAGGAGACCCCTCCTAGGAGACTGTGTCCAAACCCTGCGCCCACTTATCCCTCCCGCTGCCCCCTGACCATGTTAGCTAATCTCATTTTAGAGATACAGCACAGGAGAAGATAAAACATGAAATAGCTGAATCTGACTTATTTTGAATGTCTGTCAAGTTTCATGTCTTTTAAGTCCTAAATAGATTTATTTCACTTGTATCAGTCATTCCGTGGCAGGTCTACATAAATCAGAACAGTCTGGGAGAAGGTCCTTCAGTTGCCAACTTGCCTGTATCACAGATCCCTGCAGAGTACGCAGTTATACGTGTATATGCGGAAGAGATCTGAGATTCAGCAATCATCATGGAGTGTCGCTTTCCTCGTAGCTAAATACCCAAAGGAGCCAGCTGAAAAGGTTAGCCGTATCTGTCAGGTTTTTTGGATACAACAAAGGATCTTGTCCATTCAGTCTAAATAAGGCGTAATCTCGGCTCCATGGGTCAGATATTCCAAGTTCATTTACCAAATCACTGGGCAAATGTCACAAGTTCCACACAGACTTAGTATAGAGCGATGCAATCTATCAATACTTAAGCATATTGGAGGGAGAGCATCATGGCTGGGAGTGTTATTTATTCAGTGAAGCACATGCTAAATTGAACAGCATGCTTTGGATAGAGAGGGTGGGGGTCTAGCACTCATCTTTCCAACGAGCTTTTTTATTTCCATGTAGAGAGATTTTATACTCAAAAGAACTGTAACAAAAGCAGTTTAGACTCACTTGCCATCCAAGTGTATTATTTCTCCCTGTTAGACTGCAAAGTCTTAAGGAAAACCAGTTTTTTTCCTAATAATTTTCTGTTCAGATTGGACCTGTGTGGGCTTATAAGGTCATTCGCTTGACTGAGCAACCACGGACGTTACACAGTGGGAAGTGGGCAGGGCTAGTGCTTGACAGCTGTTCTTGGGAGTGATGGCCATATGTATCCCTTGCCACAGGACTGGTTTTCTGATTGAGATCATTCATTTGTGGAAATACTTGCCTGCGCTCTGAGGGATGATGCCATAAATTCAAAATAACGTGGAGATGCATCGGGTTTACGTGGGCATGAGTGGGCTCTGCTGGTGTCCGCACGCCTGACGGCTACAACTGGCACAGGGTCAGTTGTCCCTCTGAACCCTTCCCTTCCACCAAAGGGTTACCGCTATCAGGAAAAAGCCCAGAATAACATCTTCCCCTAATCAGCACAACTGTGTTTAGATACTCCCAGTAAAGCTCTTTTTATTGCCTTAGTTGTGTTGTGTATCGGTGGGCAAGGCTCATGGTCAAGTAATGTGCCAGCACCTGTGTGTGCTCAGAGGAAAGGTATTTTTTTGCCTCCGTGCCTCTGTCTCCCTCTCTCTTTCTCCCGTGGTCTGACTCATCCACTTATCTTGTAGGCTTTGTTATCGCTGAGAATGCCGCTTATTGTGCTTAAGATACTGTGCCTATCGGAATGATCTTGTTTGAGATATCTTCTTTTCACAGATGAAAATAACCAAGCACGCAACAACCCTTAAAGGCCTTTGCTAAGGTTGCAAAGTGAGGTAATGTGAGAACTGTGATTGCCTGTACACACTGAATTCAGCCTTCTTGTGCATATGTGTCAAGATACAATCTTTAGTGACATGTTCACTCATTATTTCTTCCACAGGCCCCTTCCCTTAGCTGTCAGCCTGTTCTTTTAACTCACTTGCTCTGTGTACTTTCATGGGTCTTTAAAATAGCAACCTGAAAGCACAGAAACGCTATGGTGACGACATTCCTATGAGCCATCACTATCTTTGGGAAGTTCAGGGCCAGGCTGCGTGGCATTCTGAAGCATTTGGGGTTTATTTTTAGAGGGCTAAAATCAGAAAAGTTGAATCTATCTTAGAGCTACTCAGTTGGTGAAGAAAATGGGTTCTCGTCAGGTAGTGATCCCATCACCAGGGCAAGTCCTCATGCTCTGCAGAGCTGAGGCAGTCTCAGTAAGTGTCTGGGGCAGGTCCTTATCTACTATCTCTTCTTCCAAAATGCATGTTTCCTTAGCCTTTAAGGGATTGACGCTGCCCTGAAGTTATATGATACTGGCGTGCTTTCATGTGAGACAGTCAATGTGGATACGTTTGGAGTTAGTTGGTTCTGCACTATAGCTGCAAAGTATCGTGACTGTTGAGAGAAGAGAGTTCATCTATGTCTACAGGTAATTATCATGTTGTTGACGTAACAAAAGTGTAAGCAGTCTGCTCTGTCTGCAGCTTAGCAGGTGTAAAGGAGACCTGTTGTTGTTAAGCAGTCCCCTTTTTCCTTCAACTCCTCGTTCCCATTATACTGTTATTATAGTTTTCCTTAATGAATGCAATTCATGTCCTATCCACTTTACCTATCTGTGACTTTTTGGTCTTACACAGCTTTTTGCCTGCTTCCCCTCTAAATAAGAAGGCTGGAGGATCTGTTCCAAGGGACAGAATCTAATGTCACTACATCTAGTCCTCTCATGTGGCTGGACTTTTTCATGTTCTTGAATCCTTGCCGTATTACCCCAGAATCCTCTTTAGCACATGGAAACAGCGAGTAGCTTCATAATTAGCTATCTAACAGTATAGTTAACACGAGCTTGTTTGAATAGAGGCATGGAGTCAAGCTTGCAGGTCTGCAGAGCTTTACTAAGACTTTATTTCCATTAGCGCTCCAATCTGCAGCATCTGTAAATTCATAATTTTAATCCCCACTTTATTAATTTAACCAACGAGTGATACGCCAAATCCAGCTTGATTGTGCCTGCTCTAGCAGAGGTGTCAAACTGCTATGGAAATAAATAAAAGAATTCTTCATGAAGTAACCATCAGACATGCTGCTGTTGCTATTTGTAAAGCTGTTGTCTTTCATCACCTTGTTTTTGCATGAGGTTTTGAAAAGCCATTCCGAATTGTGTAAATATCTGAATATAATTGGCTTTCCAATTTCACAGTTTATGAGAAGGGGAAAAAGAAAAGGGGAGGGGGGGAACCCTAGATATTTCAAAGACAATAAGTGCATTTGATGTAATGGTCTGTGAGTTTGTCTTTTGTTGTTTAACCCAGGATTGAAGAAACAGATGGTAAGATTTTCTAGGAAGCTTAAAACAGAAGCCAAGCTAATACAAAACTGTTCAGCTATCAGACAGGGTAAATCCATTCTGACGCTTTCTTTTTTTTTTCCAAATCACAACCCATCAAAAGAAAGGTTTAGCTTCATAAAAAGATATTTACCAGGAAGCTTTTTGCAAAGGAGAAGGGCACGCTTTGTTAAACCAGATGCATTTTATTTTTCCTGGAACCAAGATTTATGAAAGCAGTATGCTCATATTTCTCCATATACAGTAATTGGAACTCATTATGCTAATTGTATTTCCATTATCACTAATTAACAATCATAGTGACCTGGCCCACAGTCTAATTTGTCTTTAATCTGTTTTTGTATAGGGAGTTTTACCCTGTAATTTCAAGGTGATAATTCTATTCAGCACAACTTTATTGAATAGTGAAATGTAATACTTGTAATATTTAGGGCTGTTCCCATTCGGATAGTTCAAAGGGAACGGGAAGTGAATTTATACCCATCTACGCTGCAGCATTAGTGGATCTGCCTCCCTCTTGCACTTTGTGTAACCTACCTGTGTCTGACTTAACCTGTATCCAGCTTATCTAGAGTAACTGGAGGTTGGTCAACGTTTGCTGATGAGATTTGCGAGCTGTGAAGGAATGTGCATGTGTGTGTTTATTGGTGGATAAATCTGCCGGAATCTGCCATTTTTCACTTTGTGACACTTCACCTGCAGGAAAACAGGATTTTCCTTAAATGGTGTTTCTGGTGTAGTATAAAACATGTCCTATGTCTTGAGGGGGGAAAAAACCCTCTAAGCGTAGCATGAAAAGTGTTTTGTTTTGGTTTGTGTTTTTTTCTTTTCGCTTAAACAGCAAGTAAATGCTTGTTCGCTTTTTCTCCAGGGTTTGCTGGCATTCAGACATTCCAGGTTTTTTCCCCCGCAGTTTCAGAGTGAGGAAAATGAGCAGTGCTGCACCACTGGGGTTTTGCAAATCCTGCTGTACTGCTCATCCCTCCCGACTCAGTGGTACAAAAACACTCTCAGCGACTCATTCCAGGCAACCCGAATGTTGTTCTCTGGTGCTGCTCACCTACTGCCCTTTTCCCTCTGCTGATTCACTGGCTGTGCATTGCTGCTGATGTCACGTTGTTCCCGTTTTACCCACTGATCGATTGATACCAATAATAGTGTCCTGTGCAAGCCCTCTCCCTTAAATCCTTGGCTTATTTCTTGGCTTCCTGTCCACACAGGGTGCCACCTTTCAGTGAGGCGGGTACTAAATTTATCCGATGAGGTACATTATTGCATGTCCTTTGCACTGCCTCTGCTGTGCTTTGTCATTGAGGACTTTTGAAGCTGGGAGCAACTCTAATCTGAGTCATTGATCCTATATTCCCTCTTCCATTTCTAACCCTTTCTGTCCCAGGAACAGCCCGGGTCTCTGGGCAAAGGAAATGTGTGTCTTTGGTGTCAGTGTAGCTCAACAGCTTTACATCGTTTGATGATTTGTCCCTGGATGGATATGAATATATATATACACACATATATATGTATAAATATATACATGGAGATATAAATATATACATATTTTGCTCAACCAGTTATTTTCCAAATGGTTTCTCTTGTTGCAGCGCTCTTCCCTTCAGTGCCTTGGTCTCCCTCTACGTGCTGCTTCCCTACTATAGGCAGAGGTGAATCACGTCACCGTCGCAAATCCTCATGGCTCCTTTTCTTCACATGGGAATGCGCGACCTCATGAATCCATAAGTGAGCCCTGCTTCTGCGTGACCCTTCCTTTCAGCTCCACAGGGGAACCGCTAAAGCTCCCCCCGGGTCCGATCCCACTTCAGCTGCCTGGGTGGCACAGCCTTTGCATAGTAAGTGCTCCTCCTTCACCAGCACATAAATCAAAGAGTACCACCTAATCAACAAAATAATCTTAATCAATGCTTTCACCGTCTGGCTTTCCCTAGCAAATATAACTCCCTGTTGATGTTTCCCATCCTCCCTTCTGTTATACCAGATGGTGTATGTTCCAGTCTTTTTATTACCCTTCCCTGACCACGACACTTCGCTCAGTCCAGAGATCTTCATGCTGCATCCCCTGAGTGTTCTCATCAGCAGCTCTGTCCTGCTCATTGCATCTTGATGTTTCAAGCATCTTGCACTAATGACCCTCTTCTTCCCCCCTCCTTCGCATTGATATTTTTCACAGTATTCATTCCCATAGGTTGGTCAGCTGATATCTGGTAGCACATGTGCTTTAACCATCACATATCCTAAGTGACCTCTGAGTATGTATAAATGTTGGCAGCATATAGGCTGATTTTATCCTTCTTTGTTATAGCTTCTTAGATTCTTCAGGATAAATTCAGAGTGTAATAACCATAACCTCTTCCTTTTCTTTTTTTTTTCCTTTCTTAGAGAAGATTACAGAAGTTGATCTGCTTCACATTATCTACAATTAGGTTGTTGCTGGATAGGATGACATAATAACATAAGCATCAGTCAGAAGAACTGTACTTCCCAAATGTATGGATTTGATGCATGGCTTTGTCTTTCTAAGATGTTTACTCTGGGAAACAAGCAGCAGGTTTGTGCTGTAAAAGGGAAGATGAGGGGCAGGAGTTTTCAGGCAGAGGCCCTGGCAGAATACAGCATATTGCATAGGATGTGTTTTCTGTGGCATTCAGGTTAAACAGTGTAAGATAAGCTCAGTCTTGTGCTCAGTCCATAAGTTGTCTCTGTGCGGGTACCCAAATCTTCCCTGCTGTTATCCTTCTGTTTCAAAATAGAGGCATTTTGCGGTTATTGTCTCTAGTGGGAGGTGTCCCTGTCCATGGCAGGGGGGTTGGAGCTAGATGATCTTTAAGGTCCCTTACGACCCAAACCATTCTATGATTATTTCTACTCTAAGAGGCTCAGCAAAAAATTTGGTCTCCTTTCCTGAAGTGCTATGGCAGAATAGCACTCTGTGAACCTAGGACGTGCATATACTCTACAATTCCTAGCCCGAGCTCATGGAGTAACCTCTCCACCTCTCCTGCAGCCCCGGAGCATTGAGTAAATGAGGCCAGCTTGACTTCCGAGCCTCTTACAGCAGCAGCAGTGAAACTCAACAGCATCAAATCCCAGGCTGAGTATTTCCAAGTTCAACTCAGCCAGGCTTCATTTGAAGCATTTGGGTAGAGAAACACAATCTCCCCAGGCTACCCGGCTCTCCAGGCTGCAGTTCCGCTCTCCCCAAGCACATGCTCGCTTAATACAATTTGTAGCAAATGTAATAGACGTGTGGAGTTGAAAGAGAGGCTGAGTATCTAAATTGCAAAGACCACAAATCAGTCACTGAGTAGATAGATATGCTAAGTGAACGCCATTTTTCTGGAGTATCTGACAGAACTGGAAATCACAATGCAGAGCGATTTTATCACAGAGGATTTTCAATTTGTTGTTTAGAAAGATGGGTCAGTAAGCATCCTCTTTATCCCTAATGACTAAAGAATGTAAATAATCTTGTTGTAGCCATTTTTCATGTACATTTTCTATCTAGATGAGGTATATTGCCTTCTAGGTATTTTTTTTCCCCCTATCGAGGAGCATAAGGGCTTTTTTTTTTTTTGTCCTTCTGTTAAAAGAGGCACTGCAGACTAATAGCTCTTTCATTCATCATAGAGGTTGATGCAGCTAACGTTTTAAGTGGTATTGTCTGCCAGTAATACTTAATCCCATTGTCAAAGACTGCGGTGCACAGAGGATGTGTTTTCCTTGGAAAGGTAGGCTGTAGGGAAATGTAATGACTACTTAACTCTTAAGCCAAAGCAGAGACTGTAATCTAGTGTCAGAAGGGTTTTACCAGCTGCTTATTCTAAAGAAGAGCCTAAACTTTGCCTTCTAATTTATTCTGCTTCCTAAGTATTCAATAAAAATGTTTAGCAACTCCAGTGATTTGTATCACACTCTTTCACTCGCACGTTGCCGTTTGGGGAAATACAGCTTCTCGCCTTTGTTCCTCCACTATTCTTTTGGCTGGTGGTGAAAGAGGTCTTGAAACATTTATTGCACTCTGATACAGGATTATATGTTCAGAGAAGAAAAAAAAATGTGGTCTACGTAACTCTGATGTGGTAGAACAATTACTAGGATTTTACAAATAGAAGGGACCTTTGCGAGCTAATGGCCTGTGTAACATCACTCAAGCAACTTGCCTGAAAGCTTTCTTGAAGTCCAACAGTTGTGACTTACTTTCAGACACCTTTTATGACTTTGTTGATGTGACTTTGATTTAAAAGTTTCCGGTGATGGAGCATCTGTTGCAACCTTTAATTGGTTGTCTTCCCTGTAAAGAAAAAAAATAAGTGCCCCGTATTCTGGACCTTAATTTGTCTAATTTGAACTTCAAGCCATTGAATCTTGTTAAGCCTTTGTCAGCTAGATTGAAGAGTCATCAATTATCAATTTTCATTCCCTTTGATAATAGACACTTATAGACTAATAAATTATCCTTTAACCTTTTCTTCATTAAGCTAATAGATTGAGCACCAGGAGTCTCTCACTTCAAGGCATATTTTCCATTTTTTTATTCATTCATGTGACTCTGAATTCTCTCCAGTTTTTCAACATCCTTCCAAAGTATAATAACCACCAAGTGTATCTGTACAATAGGTCCTCCACCATAACCAAGGATGCAGTTGCGCTGCTTTCCTCTATACCTTCTTGCAATTCGTTTGTTTATTTAGAAACAGATCGGATTAACTATCCGATTTTTCCAGCAAAGTCTTCTGCAAATGATTATTCACAGTGACTTCTAAGTACCAGTTATGAGGACAGAAAATTTCCATCAGTTCAGTTTTGTTTCTGGCATTTCATCAGGTTGAAATGTGTACCGTGTGCTCAGCAAGGCAGAGTGATCAAGTAGATGATCTCTGAATTGTATATTTGTTGTTTCCGAGAATCATATGACTAGGTGTTTTGTCCCTGAATAGGTATGCAAAGGGAGATCTATTTTTTGGTCTGGGGGAATTATACAGCTGGAAGAACCTCAGCTGGGGTCAGTCCCAGTGAGTAATAAACAAGATAGGAGGAGGGTATGAATTTGCCATTTTGGATATAGTGGTGTGAAAAGTTTAATTGTGCTCTGATTGCACTTCTGATAGCAGCTCCTGATCTCAACACTCTACACAATAGAGAAAGCTCATGACAAGCCCTCCGGTTGTCCCATTCCCTGGTGGGGAGAATGGAAAAAATTCTGCAAGAGATGGCTGGACAGCAGGATACTGTGCTGTTTTACTGAAAACAAAGCATTAATCTTTAGTTGAAAATCATCCAAGTCTCTGGCTTTTAATGCTAAAACATTCTAGTCCCAGTGATGAGAGTGTTCAGTATTAATAACTCTGAGGCCACAGTGAAGACATTGGAAAAGGCTGGGGGGAAAGACAGTCAAATGATGAGTTGTAGGAAATAGGAATTAGACGTCATGGCTAGGGAAGTGGCATTCGAGCAGCAGGCTTGTGTTTCACGGAAAACTGGTCTTCTTAGGAGGGAAAAGACAATGCATTTTATTTTGTTTATTTTAATGATCTCATTAATATCATGGATTCCATCATTTAGTTACTCAGTAGAAGCATTGATGAGATGGGAAAAAAAATAACAGAATTGGCATTGTGAGGAACCTAAAACTGCAATAGAGTCCTTCAAAGATACTGAAATAAAATGGAGTCAACTGTCCTGATAGCAGAATACTTCAATCACAGTTTGTATGAGATCCTTTTTTTCATTGCATGAAACTTAAACTCTGGAAATGGAATCTCTCATTATTAGACTGGAAAATTACCTGCAAATCTGTTGCAAAAATATTCAAACTAGATTTAAAAAGAAATATGAAGGGTAGAAAGCAGAACACAGTAATCGGGGTATTTCTTTATTTCTCTTGTGGGAGAAAAGCTCCATCGACGTTATTAATTTTTTGTAATTAAGACTGTGGCCAAGATTTCATCAAGCAAGGTACTTAAGCACAGAACATTTTGAGGTTACAGTGGAGAGTTTATAATTTTTCATAGCATATATCATGGATAGAGAAAGTGAGTGCATGTCAGCTCCACAAGCTCACCTCTTAAGTTTTGTCAGAAATGCTTGCAGTTCAAATAACGTTTAATGAAAAAAAGCTAAATATACTCAAGAAACTTAAGCATTAAAGAGAAAAAGTCATTCAAAACAACACTGCCAAAACAGCCAAGATTTATTCAATAATAAAGCCAAGATTCATTATTCTCTTCAAACTTGGTTTTGTAATGACTGAACTATGGTTCTGTAGCAGCTCTGTGAGGGAAAAGCCACTGTACCAATATATGGTGGTGGAAATGTACATTTAAATTAAAAACCCACAATCCTCCCTAGCAATAACAACCTCCAGGACAGCACACTTGGAGAATAAAAGAAAGGAAGTCCAACCTGATTATTTTAAAAAACAAGAATAAATAAATAAAGAGCAAAGAGTGATTTAAGTCAATAAAACTGGCCAAAAATAATCACGTGTTGGAAGAACAAGGAGATATTTTAGCACGTGCCAGTGAATTTCTGCTTCTCCAGTTCCATCTTCTATTTTGTTTATTTAAAGAATGTTTAATGCACGTGTATTCCATAAAGCTTGGAAGCTTGTCTTTAGGGGCAATAGGGCACCAACTCAGTATCTTTTGGGCTCCCCAGCATGAGGAAGACATGGATCTGCTGCAGAGAGTCCAGAGAAGGGCCGCAAAGATGACTGAAGGGACTGGAGCATCTCTGGTACGAGGAGAGGCCGAGAGAGCTGTGAGTGTTCAACTCAGAGAAGGCTTGGGGAGGATCTTAATTCTGTGTATCAATACCTGAAGGGGGGAGGTAAAGAAACCAGAGCCAGGCACTTCTCAGTGGTGCCTAGTGATGGGATAAAAGGCAATGGGCATAAATTGAAACATAGAAAACTCTGTTTAAATGTTAGGAAGAGCTTGTTTGTTTGTTTTCTTTTTCTCTCTGAGGTGGTAGCATCTCTATCCTTGAAGCTTTTCAAAACCTGACTGTATGTGGTCCTGAGCAACCTGCTATAGTTGATCCTGCTTGGAGCAGATGCGGTGGACTAGAGCGTCTCCAGATGTGCCTTATGTTAATGTTAACAGATTCTTTGCCCCAGCAATGATGGAGTTCAGTGGAAATTCATTATAAGTATTAGCTTATTCTTTAGGGCAAAGCTGTCCTTTTTATTATTAATAAAAAAAATATCTGAGAAGGCAGTTCCCATTGTTAGTCCTGTAGTTAGGGCAACTCAACAGTCTCAAGTGGACCATAAAACTGGTGATGTATTTACTGTGCATGCTTTGGGCTGGATGCCCAGGACCTTGCTTGCACCCCCCTCTATTCTCTCTGAAAATGGGGATATATGGTTACACGGAGATATATTGGGTCTTCCATGGATGTTAGCTCCTTACGTAAAAAGTAGGCATTAATACATTATCGCTGTGTGCAAACCCCAGGCCTCAATATTTTAAAAGAAGGATTTCTTACTCCATCAAGTTGTTCTGGGACCTTTCCACAAGCTGAGAGAGATCCTTGCGATTTCTTGTTTAGCCTATGTCAGCTGTAGGCTTTGGGAAGCGTGGGACTGCACTGGGGCCACTGCTGCAGTGTGCCTGGTGTGGGAGAGAGGGAAATTACAGTTTGGGGTTTTTGTTTGTTTTTTTTTTTTTCATGCTGTTACGCTGAACAGCCCAGCCATCCTGTGGAAAGGTCAGCGAGTAAAGCAGCGGATGCACCTTTCCTCGCAACATGGAGCCTTCAGCCATCTCTCCCTGCACATGTGCCCACAGGAAATAGGCGCCGCTTCCCTTCCCTTTTTCCGGCTGCGCCTAAAGACCCCTCTGAGCCTGAAGGAGAGGCCAGGAGTAAGCACCGTTCAAATAACTTCTATACAAGTTTAAAGAACTCCTGAAGGAAGTCAGTGGTGCTATCTAGATGTGGAAGGCCAGTGTATTTAACGACTTGCGTATATTTGTGCTGGCCATGACAAATCAAAGAAGCAAATTAGGACTAAAACCTATAATGCAAACCAGTCAGGATTTTCTCCTGTGTTTTGTGGAGCCTATGTCTCCCTCCAGAGTTTAGAGGTAGGAAAGATGGTGTTGGTATTACAGACGTCGAGCAGAATACATGGACACTTGGAATACCCTGTGCCAAGTTCATGAATATTTTACTGTCTTCTTCGGGAGTAATCTGTTAAAAGCCAGACCAACATTTTCTGAAAGTTCTGAAAAAGTTATTAAAAAATGGAAATGTATGTTATATGTATCTGAAAACTAGGTCTTTGAGCACATTTTATCAAAGGGAACAAATGCACTGAAACATAAGGCTATCACATCTGCGAATAAAAGCTCCAGAGACCTCTGAACCTTGC
The DNA here is from genome assembly GCF_028500815.1 of Rissa tridactyla. Lineage (NCBI taxonomy): Eukaryota > Metazoa > Chordata > Aves > Charadriiformes > Laridae > Rissa > Rissa tridactyla. Next base: position 21,215,550 of record NC_071468.1, on the reverse strand, counting down.
TTCCCTTTGGTTTCCACTTCTATCTTAATGGAAATTTTTTTAGGGTGTAACGGTTTGGCACAGTTGCAGAGCACAAGACAAAGAAACAGGAGATAAAACCTTATTTATTGTGTAATACTGACCAAGACTGTCGCATCCCTGCTTTACCCACGTCATCTTCTGCTATACTTGCTTTGTAGACCTGCATTATGTGAATGGATTACTACACTATGCAGAGAAAAAAACCTAAATTCGGGAAGTTGTTTTCTGTTATTCTTCATAAATTTAAAAGTTTCATAATAACTTCCTTTTCTTTTATTAAAGATCCACAAACGTCTAAATTGGAGTCAGTAAGAAAACCTGCCTCCGTCTGAATGGATGATTGTACGCAGAGTGTGTTTAGGAATGTCAGCTCCTTTCTTTTTTTGATTTTTCATTGCCACTGTTTAAAGGTGACAAACTAATAAGGAGAGACTCATCTAGGAAAACCATCCAAGCTGGAGCACAGCAGCACCCCAGTGCATATTACTGACTACGTGCTGGATGTCACAGCAAGCTTTATTCAGATCTTCCTGTTGCTAGAAGTTGAGGATAAATTAATTAGATGTGCGGCTTATGCTGATTAACTGTGAGGTGGCAAGAGAGTTGCAGTGATTTCCGCTGTGTAATATAGATGTACAGTTCATTTGCTGACCACTGACGAGCATGTGTGCTTGACGCTTCCTTAAGATCAGCTTACTGAAATTTCTAGGGTGGACTAAGCTGTTCTCCAGGTGACTTATCTGGATCATCAAGGAGCTCAGGTGTGCCAGGACAGGGGAAGCAATGAGATTGATAGGTTCTACGTTGTCGCTGAGGCTTGAATGCAGAGGATGCCTTCACTGCCAGACTAGAGTGCTCATCAGGGACCAGAATCACTGTTTGGGGAAATGTTTTTCCAGGATCCTTGTGTACAAGTCATGTGGTTGACAGACAGCTAGTTGTCTTTGACTGAGTTGTTTTTGAAAAGTATTTTTCAGACCTTTGAAGAGCAGATTGGGAGCTATCCACCAAAAAAAAAAACAAACCAAAACCCCACCCATAGTCTCAAAATTAGAGGGTGCTTTATTGTCTGTGATACCAGGTGTAGTGATGATGGGCCCCAGTCATGCTGCCCAGTTTCCGTTGTTCAAAGTACTATGAGACAGGCTTTGAAGGCATTCGTTTGTTAGTTTACAAGAATAATTCACACAGCTTTTTTTTTTCCTCAGTTTGTCTTTTCATGTGTGATCTGACTAGGGGCTATCCTTTTTCAAGACGTAGTTTTTTCCCACAACTATCAGGGCTATAAATACATTTAAAATGAAGAAACAAAAATGGAACCTTAGGGGGGCTTCGGGGAGGGGGCGAAGGGGTTCTTCTACAGTTTCTTGATTCTAGATGTTGGATTTTCAAGAAATACACACAGAGCCTTGAGTCTTATAATGAAAATTCTGGCATCAGAGAGATGATGATTGCTGACCTACTGCTAGGGACTGACCTGTAGAGACGGTGGCGTGTGTATCATGTTGCTGTGAGACATCCTGTAAGTCTCTTCTTTTTTCTAAGGGCTATGCCGGGAGCCGGAGAACTTGCTTTGGAGAGCTTGAGCAGATAAGTCCCATTTGAAACCTGACAGCGTTGCCACTCCCCATTGCAGACTGATTCCAGTTGCATTCCTAAGGCCACAACTGTAAAGCGAGTTTGTGGTTTTATTTTTGCTCTTTTCAAGCCATATTTTTAGTGCTCCCTGTAATAAATCTTCATGCTTTGATTATGTGTAAAAAGACGGTGACTAGAGACAGAACACACTGCTACCAAAATAAACTCACTTAATGCACAATGGTCCTGCCACAAGCACGGACTCCCCTCTTTGCCTAAACTTAATCTCATTTGAAGTGGTGCAGAGAGAAACGTGGGCAGAAGGGGAAGAGTCCTGTCCCAGTGAAAAGAAAATAAAATTAAAAAGAGAAGGCGCAAATATATACGCTGGCAAAACGTGCGCAAAGGCAATTCTGCAGACTATTTGTGTAGTTTGGGGAATGCGTTGTGAATTAGCATGAAGGAGAAGGCAGAGCCGGTTACGCCAAGCTCTTCAACGTGGCAAGTTGGCCACCGTTTCCTGAGGCGGAAAGTAGCAATTTACTTTCATCGAAAATGAGTCACCAGGAGCCACCGGCATCGAGACACAGCCATGGGGCCAGCTGAAGGGCCGCGGTGGCTAATGCCACTGCTCAGCACGTGCTGGCCAGCTTGGATTGTCCCGGGAGCGGTGTTGGGGACCCCAACACATGTCTGGGAAGGGAGGGAGAGCAGTGTCCCAGCTGCCACCCTGCTCCCGTGCGAGATCCCAGCCCGGGCTGGGCGGCGGGTGCAGACGCCCTGGAGGATGTCACTGTCGCCGGAGCGTGGCCAGGCTCCAGGCCTTCTGCTGGTTTCTCAAATAAGGGTTCATTGCTTGTGTCTATGCACTGCACAGTGCATTACAGAATTTTTTCGAGTGCAATTGGCAATGCCAGCAAGTACTTCAGGGTTTTTTTAATTACAAATGTCTTTGTTTAAGGCTGCATTTCCAAAAGCACTTGCTAAACCCTGCAGAAAGCAGTGCCTTTTGAAACCTGCAGTACCAAAGTCAAGTTTAAAGATTTTTTTAGAAGAATCATGGAGTTATAGAATCGGTTTTGGTTGGAAGAGACCTTTAATATCATCAAGTCCAACCGTTAACCTAACGCTGCCAAGTCCACCGCTAAACCATGTCCCTCAGCACCACGTCTACCTGTCTTTCAAATACCTCCAGGGATGGTGATTCCACCATCCTGATAACCCTTTCAGTGAAGAAATTTTTCCTAATATACAATTTAAACCTCCCCTGGCACAACTTGAGGCCATTTAGGCATTTATTTTAGAAGTATTTTCAAGTATGAAGTAGATTTCACTTTGTCTTTTTCAGTGAATTTAATTGTGTTTGTCAAGTCCAAGTCCTAGCTCAGTGACCATCTTTAATTCTAAAATTCTAATTTTGCTTCTCCTTTCTGTGTTAATTTAATACCACTTTCAGTGTAAAGGTCAGGTTTATGAAATTCAGTTCAGTCGTTTTTCATGTTTCATATCAAATGGCGGGGAAGAGGCTGAGGCCAGAGAAAGACTCTCTTATTTTTTTCTTGGGAGGCGGAAAAGGTATAACAATATTTGGAAATTTGGGGTTTATTCTTTATTAGCTTTTTCCTAGTGGGGGAGTAACTGCATTTCTGCTTTGAACAAATATTTTCTACCCCTTGAAAAGCTGAAATTATTTTTGTCCCATAGACATCTCTAGCAACTTTCCATTTTTTCAAGGCTTAACTTCCCAGGAACTCCTAGAAATATATATCTAGTTCTTAATCTCTAAATTAACCAGAATTTCTATTAAATTGTAAGTAAGGTACTTACTTTAGAAATATGTGTTCAAAGGAACCACTAAACTTCATGGTTCTATCAATACGTACTTATCTCCTAATGGTATACGTGTTTAATATATATGTAAATAAGAGTTATTAGCAGAGATTGCATGTTTGGCTATAACTGTGGGTACTGGAAGATTACCCTGGGGATCTTTTAAACTCTTCTTTGTTTTATTCCACATGGGAATGATAAGATTCTTATTGAATTAAATTTAGTTTTATTTAAATTATCTTGATATGTACTTAGAAAGTGTCTGTTTAAAGGAAAATGTGTATCTGATTTCAGAGACTCAGAATAGATACTTCTGTACTTCTCTTTGGCCACAAGGGACTACGACAGGAACATTTTATTTCAGTATTACTTTAATTAAGAGCTGATATGGAAAGTGTGTAGTGCCCTGTAATTTGATATGGACATTTTCTAACCTTCGAAACAGACTGTGGAAAGCTCTCTGTGTATATCAATTCCTGGGGTAAGCTACAGTGGATACTTTTTGAATTTGTCATCTATTTCTGGTGTCCTGGCAGTGTTTTTCCTTATCAAATCCCTAAGTTATGCCATATCTATTTCTGTTCTTTCTTTGAATCAGTCAAGGTTGTGGGTTTTTTTTTTCCATTAGCTGTTATACAATGTCACTTACATTCCTGGCATTTGTATTGCTAGAAGAATTTGTCATTTTTGCATGCTTAGCACCTGCAAAAAATGGCATTTATGAGTGCGCTTTGCATACACCGTACCTGCATCCCTGGTTTTGCGTTCCTTAATTGAACTTAGAGCATGTAAGTCATCTCATCTCAGATGCACTCCAAAAGCGGATGTGCATGTCAAAAAAAAAAAAAAAAGTATTGTCGGGCTGTGTATGGAGAAGCGGTTTAAGGTCTGTTTTGGGCATGCTGGTGCAGAGGCTGTTTTGGTACGGTGGTAAAGCGCAACCAGCTGCCTCATTCAGCTTTTGTATTATTCATGGCTTCCCTTCAGAAACTGAGTGTGCATGAAAGCCGGCGTTTTGGGGCTAGTGGCTTACAAAGGATCGTTCACGCAAACCTTGTCTGAAGTTCTCAGCCACTCAGGGCAATAGGAGTATTTTCCAAAACACTAAGAAAATTGAAAACTATGGGATTATATGGGGTAAAATGTCTGGTCTGACAGTATTGGATTTTTTGTTTGGTTTTAGTTTTTACCGTGTTTTTCTAGGTCAGGTAGATGAAGCAAAAACACGCTCGCATTGCAGGGAGTGACAATTTAGATGTGCCAGCGAGAAATGTGTAAGAAAAGCCTGGCATGGAAAGGATGCGGTGGGAACTGCGTGCTGCACAGATGCGGAGTCTTGGAACACCACATCTTTCTTTATTTAAAAGAAAACCAAACCAAACAAATAAAACATGGGAAATTCGGGTTTCATCTGTACCATCCTTGTGCTCAGCCTGGAGGAGGATGCCCTGCCATCCCCAGGCCACGTGAGTGAGGCTGGCTGGGTTGAATCCTGCTCTCTGAGAGCAGGGATGGGAGAATACGAGAACAAGGCAGGCATCTATACCATAGATGCTCTATGGTATATGCTCTGACCCATGCACAGGTGTCCCCGGCACAGGAACTGCCCCATCCATGGCAGGGGAAGGAACGTGCTGGGATCAATCCCCAAATAAAGAGCTGGTTTGCAGCCATACAGGTATGGCAGCTTGATAGCAGCACCAGCAGCCAGCGTTTGCTGCGGTGAAGGGTAGGGGAACACCGCGGGTGTTTGTGTGTCTCGTGAGATGGCAGAGCAGAGCCAGCAGTGCTTCCCCACCTGAGCGAGTTTCTTGTCTGCACGGCAAGAGTTTGTTGAAACTCATAATTCTTTTCTCAACGTCTACGTTTCTGTTGCGTTAATGAACAGAAGCTGGAAATGAATGTGTCTGTATTGCTAGAGAGCTGCTGGCTCTTTTCTTATAGAAAAACCTGCCTTAAAAAAACCCAAAGCGTAGGGAGGAAAAAATATCAAGTTTTATAAACAACGTTATACCCATATCTTGAAACTCTACCAACAATACCACCTTCATGAAAAAATTCAGCTCTTTCCATTGTCAAGTTTGCTAGATCTAAGTGGGGTGATTAGGTTCTTTTTCTTCATTCAAAGCTTTTGGGCAGCAATTTCAGCTAATATAAAAGTCCCTCATGGGCCAGGTTAGGTCTCAGTATCTAATCTGACATGAACATTGAAGCGACTTGGATTTTTTCCTGTCTTTATTTTTCGTGTAAATATTCTTTTCATTTTCTTTTATTTCAAATCTGTTGTGTTTGGGAACTTTTCGGTTGCAGAAAATAGTTTAATGCGTAAATAGATAATGGAAATTCTAAGAATTCAAGGTTTGTTTTCAGACTGACTTAAAAAGAAGAGTAATTGTCTCAAAATATACTCCAAATTGCAAAAGAACCCTGAGCACTTGATATGGGAACACTGAAAAAATTAATTTTTCTTGAAACATTCTGAAATAAACCAATATAATTAGTAATATAATTTGAATAAATTGAATATAAAATCAAAGTTAAATTAAATTAAACAAACTGATAATCAAGGTGAAGATTTTTTACCTTAATGAAAAGGTTACGATATTGGCAAAATAAATATTTTGGTTTTAGTGGCATAAGGTAGGAATTAGACCATCTTTGTGAAGCTTTACTTCAGAAAATTTAAAAATGTCGTTGAAATTACAAAGGTAGACTTTTTTTCTTTTCCTTTTTCTTTTTTTTCTTTTTTTTCCCTGAAGTGGAATGTTCTGATGGAAATCTGTTTTTCTTTCATGCACTAGTTCAGTCCAGAAAGTATATAATGCCAGTGCCTCATTTTTAGTGCTGAATTCTTCTCTCCTTACTTACGGCATTCCCCTGCTGATATCAAGGCTTGGAGTTTAGCAGTCAAGGGTTGGGTTTTAGCAGTCAAGTAAACAGGTTTTGACCGTTAATTTGGTGGCTAAATTAAGAATCCCAAGCTGCCTGGATGTCAGGGACCCAGTAAGTCACGAGAAATGATTCCTTGTTGCAAATGAGAGAGAAATGAGCTCTCCGGCTACGTGTGCCTCTTGGTTCAGGTGCTGAGGTGGGACTCATTCAAATGAACCATTCGGCGTCTGGTTTATCCCAGCACAGAGAGCCGGTGGTGGTCTAGGATACAGCAACGTTCCCTGTAAAAATTAAGTGCATTAATTTCTGGTTTTGTTGTATAGCGCTGCAAACCTACTTCCAATTGCTGGTGTATCCACCCCACGTAACTGGGAGAAGATGGTGTGTTTCTTTGTGGATGGTACGAAGTGCCCATGCCTGTGTGGATGTGCCTTTTCTGGTTTGGTATTACCAAAGTAAGTGTCAGTTTGTGAAATACTTAACTCTATCTGCAGAGCAGATGGAGTGGAAATGCTCATGTGAGTAAATATTTGCCATATATGGACTGCACAATCTGGCTGCATCCTTGCTTATACTCTATAATTTATGCTTTTTAAACAGCAATGAAGAAACCTCAAAAGATTCAGAGGTTCATTTGGATTCTCATAAACACCAAAAGCTTGGATGCTTTCCTCTGCCTCTCGAGGCTTTACAATTTCTATAAGAAATTGGGTGAAAGCACTTTCTGTGTCAGTGTAGTTCATACTTTGAGTTCTCATTCCATCTGGGTGCAGAGAAAGTGGGGTAACTGCGAGGTAACAAGGAACAGTCGCTGCATATGTTTAGACTCTAATACATAGTACTGTTTAGACTCGGGTCAACTGTGATGTTCAAGACAGTCAGTCCCATTTTTACCTGAAAAATCTATTCTGTTTTGATTGGGGGTTTTATTTGTTTTTTGTTTTTTTTTTTTTTTTTAAATACCTAATTGTGTCCAAGACCCTATGAGAGAAGTCGTATTTGGCTACCGTCGGTTGAATGTGTTATCTGTAAACTCATTTACCATCTCTTCTGCTAGATAAGGGAAATTTCAAAACACATTTGTGAAGTGGAAGAAGAGAGAAATAGAAGAGTGGGGTTTTTTTTAATTATACTTTTAAATTATTTTATTCTGAAGATTTATTAAAAGGAGAAGAAAACCCCCTAAAGTTCTGAAGGAATATTAACATAACATGCCTGTAACTCAAGCTGTGTTTAATGAGAGGTGCTGTTTTTTTCTGCCATGAGGGCTACAGTCCAATGAGTGATAGCTATGAAAGAGGTCACATACATATTCATCAAATTCGACATGCACATGTAAACTGGTTTTAATAGGCCATGACAGCAGAAGTTGTGTCAGGCAAATAGCTGCACATGTGCTCATTCCCTCGACTGGCATATTTAGCCATTATCACTCTGGTATCCATGGATGAAATATTAGCTTGTTAACTTAAGACCATCAGTTGTTGCTGATGCTTAGTGGCAACCAAAAAAGCACAGATTCCCTCTGCAATTTTATTATGTGCAGAGCTAGGATTGAATTATTACAATTTCATTGTAATATTTCCATTTCCTTCCCTTATTTATTACAGAGGATATTTGTAAGTGATAAATTGGAATGCAGCTACAATATAAATAAAGGAACTATTGATTTGAAAATACTCCAAGGATTGGATCCTGTTATTTCCATGAATTTCTTGCACTGTGCTTCTGATTGTACATTCAGAAGGGACAATGTTGCTACAGCATTAATTTTTCCGTGAGCACACAGCAGCGTGTATATTGACACACAAAAAAAATAAACCAAAAGGAAAATACAGCCCTTCAGAATCCTCAGCGCAGCAAGGGGTAAACGACCGCACTCTGCCACGTGTAAATCAGCATAACCTACTGGATCCCGCTGGTTTGTTTTGCCTAAGGTGTGACAGTTGGGTTAATAGTTAACCTCTTTTTGTTGTTCTCTTCTAGGACTAGGGAGAAGGAACGCTGAGCTTTCCTTTTCCCTTCTTTTAGGGGAATAACATCTTCCTGCATTAGGAAAAAAGTGGAGAATGGCAACTACATACAGAAAAACAGGCTTACTTAGGCAACAGCTTTGCATTTTAAGAAGGAAGGTGTACTGTATTGCGGTCTTTTCCCCAGAGAGATTTTTTTAAAGGCTACAGATTTCAGCTGACGTGTGGAACGGGGCTATGATGGTGTGTTCGAGGAAGTGGTCTGGATTGCCACAGCAGCAAATGCACCTCTGTGTGATACTATACCGATGCGCTGATTCATAAACCTAACTTATTACTATACATATGTTAAGAAACCTGAAGTGAAAGCTTGAACAGGGTGAGAAACCTAAAAAGAGAGTTAAAACCTCGTAGCGTTCTAATTATGTATGCCGAGGTGTGAACGCTTTGCTTTTCCAAAGTGGTTCCCTTGCATTTCTTGAAGAGCTTTTGCAAATATTGAGAGCTAGTGAAAGCAGATGTCAAGCTTGGCCGAATTATGGTGTACTTGATTGTAATTTAAAAGTAATAAAACAAGTCAGCACTGAGGCAGCTCATCGCAGTAAAGAAGGAAATAATTCCATCTGTAAACAAGTCCCTCCCCTTCCATGTCAGAGGAGACTTAGCTGCCCAGGTCACGAGGACGAAACCTTCAGGTGCACAAATAGGGCGTGGAAGGCAGGTTTTGAACTGTATCCTCTCCTAGCCTGTTGGCTCTTGATGTGCTGGAGGAAAGCTGGCAGGAAGCTCAAAATAGGTTTTAGGTTTTCTTCTGCACAAGGACAATAACTGTCTCCCTGGAGACAGTACTTGTCAGTTCCTGGTGCACGCTCTTATTTTGGTCACAGTCCCTCCTGTACACAGCCCATCCCCTAAAAATCTCTTTATGCCAGGAGAATCTCTTATCCCATCGGAGAGTTACTCCCCTCCCTGGAGGGAATATTCATGTAACCAACTACAGCTGCAGTGAATAACACCAAAGACTCTTCTCTGGAGTTAAGGCTGATGTTTATTTTAAGAAAGCACACCTCATCTTTGTGATTTCAGACTCCCACACAGCTGGGAATGCCATGGCCAGTTGAGAAATCTTTAAAACTACGCTCCCGGGGCAGATACATTCATCAGTTACAGTGTGTTCCTTTGCATGTCTTTCACAGCTTCTATCTTGTGTAAGAATAAGCATGGAGAACAGCACGCTATTAACCATGCCAACTGCATGCAGAGTCAGGTTCAAAGATAAATACTTAAGGAAAGGTACTGTATTTCAGTTTTAAGGGAATAATTTGAAAATAACCTGTATTCACAAAGGGTGGCAAATTTTGAGAGGGTCCTCTGTGCCGGTTTGTCTCTCTGTCTTCTGAATTTGGCAGTACCTGGTTGAGAGGGAAGATCAGGCTAGAGCAGGGTAATTGCTGCTGTTTGAAGGTTAGTCTTGCTCTAATCACAGAATCACAGAATGGTTTGGGTTGGAAGGGACCTTGAAGATTTTCTAGTTCCAACCCCCTGCCATGGGCAGGGACACCTCCCACCAGACCAGGCTGCTCAAAGCCCCATCCAGCCTGGCCTTGAACACCTCCAGGGATGGGGCAGCCACAGCTTCTCTGAGCAACCTGGGGCAGTGTCTCACCACCCTCACAGTGAAAAATTTCTTCCTGATATCTAAATCACGTAGAGGCGAGGATGGCATTATAGCCTGAAATAGCAGGCATTGCGCCCCTGACCAAAATGTTTCTTAGCATCAAGTGTTGCTACTCTAGGCAGTTTTAATATCCAGATAAAGAGACATTGATTCCTGCCAGTCGTTTTCATCTCTAAGCTGGAAGAGACTCTACCCCACAGAGCTGGAGACACAGGCTCTTGCACAGGTCACTGGAAGATCAGAATTTCTGAGCCTGAAGTCCTCCAGACAGCCTCTTCCTGTGCAGCTCTGTAGGCAGACTCTAGTGCAAGGGGTCGTGTGGAAGGCTCTTAGGTGCTGTGTGCTATAAATTAGTATAATTAAAGAGCAGAGACAGTGAGAGTTGACATGAGTTAATCTTTACTGTTGCTCTATTTCATATTTTTTAATGCAGCAAGTCTGGTTTCAAATATTTTGAAAGAAGACCTGAGATTACTCCAGCATTAACTGTGCAAGGAGAAGTCTATCCTATAAAAAGACTTTATCTTTTTATTAAAAAATGCACTAAGTCGTGGGAAAATATTCAAAATGAGGAATGATCTGATAAAAAACATTAGAGGCTTGGCTTTGGCTCGTATGAACTTTTCTGAAAGAGAAGGGACGTGTTTGTATATTTCTTATCAAACAAGCCCAGATTTATTTATATCAATCATTCCTGTAACATGACATGTGAAATTATTATTTAACTTTACATTACAGTGACAAGCAACGTGGGTTTTGATCTTGTCTAGATGGAGGGGATGGTTTCCAAAAGAGCTTTGCAAGGAATTGGAGGACTGGCTGCTCTTTAATAATGCGGAGTGCAGTTTTTGGTTCATCTGGGTTTAGGAGCACAATTTTTTTATGGAAGCCTGAAGAAAGTGAGTTTTTCCAAACTTCTTAGTCACATTGAGAAACCTGTTCTTGGAGCAGGACAATAATATGTTGCAGTTTCTGTCACAGAGCAGTCTTTGAGGTTTTTCTTCACTTTTCTGTCCTCAAATCAACTTTCTATCTTGAACATACAGTAAACACTTGAACTGCGTTCATTCTGAAAAGCAAATGCATCTGAGCCTGCAGTCGAAGCTATTTATTTGACTTTTTTTGTTGTTTCTTTTATGACAAGCTGTTTAGCCTCTTTGATTTATTCATGTGCTGAGTTAATTCATTATTTGTATATGTAGGGGGTTAGGGGTGTGCTGGGGTGGATTTTTCAGCTGTGGTATGGCCCCAGCATTTGCAACTGGAAGCCTAGTTAGTGGATGAGGCAGCAAGAGCTGCTCGTATGGTCATTTTTGTCTGTGTTTTAATTGAAATCAAGAAATACAGCGAGTCCGTGGTTAATGTTTGTGAATATGCATATTGTTAAACTTACTGCAACTGTTAAACTGTTCCATAAACCTCTGAGTCCATGATCCAGTGCTCCTTTGGTGATGTCCACGCAGCTTTGCTGCATAACATTATTGGTGGGATGAAGGATCAGAAATGAAGCAAACACAAAGTGATAGAGTCTGCACTTTAACCGCTGGATATAAAAGGAAATCAGAATTTGTCCATCAGTTGGTTTTCAATGAAGGTCTCTGCCAGCCTGCCTGCAGGAAAGTTTTGATGCAGTAGCAGATGTCAGAGTCATGTGAAATAAAACCTGTTTATCTCGTTCTTTCTGCTTTCCTCTGAATTCCTCCTTTAATTAAAAAAAAAAAATCTCGATCCTTAAAGTTTTAGAAAAAACCTTTCAAGTGAGGCTGCCTTTCTGTAACCATCTGCAGTACTCCTGGCCACCAAATGCCAGCCACACTGTCCCAAACAGCTGACATAAGGCATTTCCTAAGGAATAAGCACAGACAGGGCAATGAAGCCTGACGTTTTCCTCTTGCTACCCAGCCCAACGGGAAGAGCCCTGTATACCAGTTCTGATCACTTATTCGGAGTCAGAAAAACGCTGTTTGGCGCATAGTTCCTTAAAGTTTATGGGGAGGATTTTCCGATGACATGACATGTAAAAGATGGTGTCTTGCATGTGTTTTTCCTTTCTCCCCTTCTTCGCTGACTGCTGGGTCACTGTTGTCTGGTTGAACATGCACAGCGTGTGCACTATGTGAATTCACACTTCCTTGGCAAAGGCACCTCATACAGAAAGCTCACTCCATAAATAACTTGGGCTGTGCGTTTATTCCGCTCTGAAATGCTGTAAAAAATAAAAGGCTACCTATCAAAGTTGTTTGTCTAATAATGGAGGAAGGGGACGATATTGTAAACACTGTCCAAATGAATTGTAGTAACCAGAATAAATGGTTGTTGCTGTTACTGAGCGCTGAGACTGAATTGAGGCCTTTCCAAATACATCACATGTGACTTTAATCCATTCCAGAGCCCAGGTCTCTTCCAGGCTTGGAAATTTGATGCTCCGAGGTGCTAAGCCCCCTCTATTGCTATAGAAATCAATAGGGCAGCAGCCTGCTCAGCACCCCGCCAAGGTGATCAATCTGTCGCGGGGCTGGTCCTCCAGGCCTGATCCTGCACAGTGTTTCTGTCCACACTTCATTTTAGGCAGGGATATACCGCCCTTTGCAGAAGGACCACTCGCTTGCTTTAAGTCAGCATGTATATAGGGTTTTACAGCATCAGGGCTTTGGTCTGTGTTTGGTTTTTATGTTGCTCCTTTCTAGTGCACCTACTTGAATAAGGCCCCATTTCTCTTTTTAAAATCAGTGGTTTATCTCCTTTTGGTGGACAAACGTTCTCGGCACTGAACTTGTTAATAATAAGCTGTGCCTAGAGTTTAAAGGAATGTGTTTACAATGTATAAAAGAGACCATAGAGGGTAAAGTTAAATTATATCCAGCCAAAACTGATTTTATGTGAAAGTTTAATCCAGCAGGTGCAGAAACAGTAGGGTGGGGAAGGGGTGGAGGAAATAATAAAACAAAAATGTTCTCAGCCATCAATATTTGCTGCCTGAGAGGGGGATGAATCCTGCTTCAAACAGCCCTTTAGACGCCACCGCTTAAGGGTCAGAAAAGGAGCTCTTTTGAGGTGACATTCAAACCTTTAATAGCGGGTGGTGGGTTTTGACAATAATAATTTTCTCTCATTGCAGGCCAGCGACTCTGCTGCTGGTTTACCTGTCCCCGGCAGCCTGGATGGAGCGGTAACCTAATCCCCTGCCTTGGAGGGTGGGGGGCAGAGGCAGTGCCTGCAGGTCTCCCCAGCCCATCCATAATTATACGGCCGGCAGAGGAGTGCCTCAGGTTGCACATTAGGCCCTGGCTGAGATTAGTAATTATAATATCAGTTTTCTCCAAATAGGCCTGACAGAATGGCACTGGTAGCAGAGGTGACTCAAAGTTTAGTAAGTCTTAGGGAAAGTTTACTGTCTCCTGCTGCTTTCTGTCCCACAAATTTGGCCTCTCTAATAACCAGCACCGGCCACAAACAGTAGGAATCCCTTTCAATCACTATTAGCCACACTTCATTTCTGTCATATTTGACCCCTGGCAAGCTGCAGCCCAGCAAAGAGCATTCCCTGCAGAAAGTAACCAGACATCCAGGATTTACTTGCTGACAAATGACATTTTTAAGGGCCCTTAAAAAACACTGAGACAAATTCACAGCAAGACTGTGGAAAGCCCTTTACCAACCTCCAGAGGAGATAAGGGATAGCATAGCCCTTCCTTGGTAGCACCCCATCTTCAGCTGTTTCTTCTGTGTGACTTCATGTTTGCTGGTACCTCTGAGAAGAAACTGCTGTCCCCCTTCAGTGTCTTAAGAGCATGATAAGTTATTTGTGTTAGATACTGAGAAGTTTCCTAACACAAAAATGTCTTTCACCTGGATGTTCTTACTTGCAGCTCTTTCGGAGGGGTTCAGCAACCCTGGTTTTACTGGGGAAAAGGTGAGGCACAAGGAGGTTGTTGTGGCCACCAAACCAAGTTCTAGTCTATGCCTTAATTTTAAAAGAAATTTTTTAGTTCAGTAGGGAACCAGGTCTTTTTTTGCATGTTTAGTTTCTTGTAAAGACTGTTGTGCATTTGTGACTAGGTTGCAGATACCAGTATCCAGTTAATTCACTCTTGTAAGTGTCTAAAATGAGTGTAATATGAACCTGGAAAAGGCAATCAGGGGGAGAAGGGAGCAGAATAACTCTGTTGGGAGATGGGAGCAGAATAAATAGGATATGCACAGATGACTTCTCTTTAGATGCTTCTAGCCTGATAATTCTGAGGTAGATCCTGGATACTCAGTGAGATCTGCAGGATGAAGGTAAGGCTGTAGTCTGGTATATTAAAAAGTCAGGAGAAGATGTAGCAGGACAGAAAAGCCACGGCTTTTGATGCTGCAGCTTCTTACATGCTCTTCCCAGCTGTTCTTCCTTCTTTATTTCATTTCCTTACCCTGTGATTTACAGAGTAGGGGGGCGAGGGGGAAACAGAAAAACATCTTGGCCAATGGTTTATGGCCATCAAGAAACAGTGGTCGTGGGGGTCACGCTGAGTGCTTGTGTGCTTCCAATAGCAGATGGCACATTCTCCTTCCTGCCCGCCGTGGCCATGCCGGCCAGCAGTGTGCTCGGTGCAGAGGACTGCCTGGGTGCGGCAGGCGCTGCCCCGACCGGGAGAACTGCATTGTTTGCCCTTTCACGATATTTTTCTGCAACGCTCACAGTTGACATTTGAACGTATTTTGGAGGGTGTGTTGTAGCCACACCTAAGCCTGTGCCCACAGGGCTGTTGTCTCTCTGACCCTGCTCTCCCTGTTCGGTATATGCCTGCCCAGAGCATCCCTACTTCAGTGAGCGGTGAGGCTCTTTGCTTAGCATCAGGTTTCCCACGAGCAAGCTGGGGAGTGTATTGGTGACTGGAGGCAGAAGGGAGGGCTGTCAACCCACTGAAGAGGTACCTTGCTTTTAGGTTGAGGCAAAAGACTTTTCTCCAACCAGTCCTGCGTGCTTTCCTTGTACGGTGCCTGCACACTCAAACTTTTGCATGCAAAATGAGAGCTTCACCATAGTTTCTAGGCTTCTGTCTTTCTTGGCGAACCAGTTGTTGGCATTCAGCTTTCCAGTGGCCCAGCCAACTTCCACAGATAGAGAAAACTGGTTGGGTTAAGCACTGTCTGACTGAGAGCTAGCCACCCTCTCAGCTGGGTAATGGAGTTTGCCAGACTGGGATTAGGTGAATGAACATTTTTGAGGTGCAAGAGTTGTCATTGATGTAACAATAAGTGTATGTTAAAGGGTAGCACAAAATGGTTGTGACTTTCAATAGATACCTGTGAAGGGGTAGTGGAAAAAAAACCCACCACGTCAAGAATTGCTGCCCATCTGTGTGTGGTTTTGGGCCTGAAAGTGAGCGCTCTCTAGAGTCTTTGATGCACATCTTGGCATTTTGCTGAAGAAGGCTAAGCTAGACTCATCAAAAAAGAGCAGTGTGAAGAGGGACCAATTACTACTTGCATTGTGCCATGGGAGATTGTCTCCTAGACCTTGATAGACTCTTAATATATTGAAAATAGCCTAAGAAGGGCCAGCTTTGTTGCTGGGATTGTATACATTGAATTTAAAGTATTTTGCAGACATCAAAATCTCCTTTAAAAGTACATTTAAGTTTTGGTTCATCTGCTCCGTTATGCCCCCTGTTGAGGCATACAGAGTGAGTAAACATAGCCCAACAGAGCTGAAATACTAGCAGTTGCTGGTGGGGTCCATGGTTCATGCTGGGATGGATCAGTCAAGAGAATCTGGGTCAAACAAAGGACATGGGCCTTGCTGTTGAACTCAGGGAAGAAATCAGGCACCTGGGACAGAGTGTGTATCCTACTACTGCCCCCCACTTTACACCCTGCGCTTCCCACTTCAGAGGCTCTGGGCTGATGCGCTTATTTAAACACCAAAGGTTGTGCTATTGGACAACCATCTTGGCTGAGGCAACCATCGTCCCAGCCCAAGTAACCCATTATTGTATTTTGTCAGGTTGGTTCTCAGCTGGCTCAGGTTCCTCAGCCATGCAGCCGTACAAGCTCTCTGGCTGGGGCCAGGGAAGGGAGACCCATGAGGTGTGGGGGGACGCCCGTACATCCAAGTAAAACCACAGGAGGACCCCGCTTGTCCTCAGCATCATCACTATTGCAAAGCCTGCTTTTTAGTACTCAGGCAGCTGAAGTCCACTCGCAGGAAAGACAGGTTTTCCTTAATTCTTTCTGATTTTTTCTCCTCCTTAATGTCATTAATTGATTTTCTTTCAGGTTGTGGCCAAGGACCTGAATTACCAAGTTCCTTCCAAGCCTGAAGGTACGGGATACTTCTGAAGTCTCAAGGCAATGTAATTACTGAGCTATAAGGAGAGATGGAGCCCAGTTAAACTATCAGCCACTACTGGAAATTTGCAGTGGAGCCGTGCTGATCCTGCAGCATGCGAGGCAGAGAAGCCATTAAAAGAAGTCTAATCCTGCTGAGGAGAAGAGGTATGTCTTGTGCTTAATGCATCGAACGGGGGTTCAGGAGACAGAAACAAATTTCCGCTTTCCCAAATTCACGGTTTCCCAAATTTGCTGCATCAGCCTTGCTGCCTGCCCTTAGGGTTGCCACTGACTGTCTGAGCAAAGTTTCTGCGTGCCTGTGCAAAGCCTATTTCTCTTAGAAAGACAAGATGCCTGACACAACCGAGCCCTGCTCCCACTAATTGCCGTCAATATAAAGTATTGCTGTTAAAGTGGATGGCTGGATATTTACCCTTGAGTAACGACTTTGTTTCTTGGGCAAACCCACAACGTAGAAGTATTTGTGGCTTGTTGACTTGCTGCCATGCTAGTGCTCCTTCCCATGGTTCGTTTCTTTTTCTTTTTTTTTTTTTTTGTGTCACTCTGTTTGTGTGAAAATCTGCATCTTTACATTTCCAGTGAGAGTCTGGTCCAGACTGAGTTAATATAAAGCTCTGTGGAGAAACAACAGGACAGGCTAGTGTTAAAAGGAAGGGAAGCAGAGGTGACTCAAAGTTTAGAGAGCCTTAGAGAAAGTTTACTGTCTCCCGTTGCTTTCCGTTCGACAGAGTTGGCCCATCTAAAACCAACACTGGCCAGCAGCAGTGGGAATCCTTTTCAATCACCATTAGCAACACTTTTATTTCCATCATACTTGACCACAGCAGGCTGCATCCCAGTGAAGAGCATTCCTTTCAGAAAGCCAGCAGACATTCAAGTGTAGCGGATTTACTGTGTGAAAACGGCATTTTTAGGGGCTTCTGAAAATGTTTAAATGAATGCTCTTTTTTTATTCTTTCTCACAGCTTGATTCTCAGCTTAGAAAGCCCTTCTTGCTAAACAATTTTAGAGTTTCCTAAAGGAGTTTAGGAGTTAGGTTAACGTTCGCAATATAAATGTTCTGTTGCTGCTGTGAAATCCCACATTTCTTAAGGCTTGTATATTGGCAAAACGAATGTTTGTAGCTATTTTGTTCAGGGTGAATGAATTGGGGTTACTGATGCATATTTTCAAGTCGACAAAAGAATTCTGCGCAGTCTTTTAGTTTTGATAAAAGTCTGTAGTAGCGTTTGGAAGGTTTTCTTGCTCTGCCTAGCAAGACAGCCGTCCATAATCCAGCCCTGTGCACGTTGAAAAGAGACAAAAAGAAAAATCTCCCCCCAAAAACTGAAAGCTGATTTTTTTGGAGAGGAAAAAAATGGGAATAAAGTCAGTCTCCGTTACAAATTGTAGCTAAAGCAGAGTTCGAAGGAGCTGGATAAATTTGACTCGCAGCGTGGTGGGGTGGTAGGACTTCCCTTCGCTCCCCAGACCAGATTAAAGTGGCTCTGGGTTTGGTTCCTTCCCTGTGCAGAAATGCCTGGGCTCCCGCCAGTTCTGGCTGGAATCAAAGGGAATCTCTCTTCTGCAGTGAATTATGTGACGGGCAATTATGTGCAAATAACTATAAAAGTATGGGTTTTGTCAAGTTCCCGTAAAGTCCCTGTTTATATTCACAAACTTTTACTGTCTTCTTCCCTGAGGCTGGAGATTTCAGGAGCAGCTTGTGAACTCTGTGCCCTTCATCATTTTGTTTTTCTGATCCCAGTTTTGGGGGTATCGCTGCACCAGCAGTTGCTCCCATGATGGGATTTTCGCATGCTGATTCCACATGCCTCTCCCTACACAACCTCTAATTATGTCCCGGGTTAATCTGACCTCACTAAATTAATAGCCCAGTCAACAAAGACGATCTTTCACAGTTAACAGAGAGAAATGAGCATATTTAGGCAGTTTTTCAGCCCACCTATGGGATGAATCATCTTCTAAAGAGGTT
This sequence comes from Rissa tridactyla, assembly GCF_028500815.1. Taxonomy (NCBI): domain Eukaryota; kingdom Metazoa; phylum Chordata; class Aves; order Charadriiformes; family Laridae; genus Rissa; species Rissa tridactyla. The sequence continues at coordinate 21,197,267 of NC_071468.1, read as the reverse complement.
GTAGCCCATTGTTAATTATGGAGCCTGGGTGAGTCATCCCGTAACTGAGATGCCACCGGTGAGATCGAATGAATCCAGGCCTGGGGTGCTTCTGCCCGAAACTGTGGGTGCAAATTTGGTTTGGGTTAGTGTGAGAACATAATGCAAAATGCAGTCCGAAAACCCATGTGCAGCGGAACAGTTTGCCATACTTCTGTTATTCTCAGGGAATAAGTGTGGCAACGCTTTGGGAGTCGAGCGTGTAATTTGAATATTGAGCCTTCTAATTGATCCCAGTCCTGATGAAGACAGACTTGACATTACATAGTATATGATCACTGGCACAGCAGGGGCAGTTAGACAGAGGGGATTGAGTGGTGTGTTCATGAAAGACCTAATGGAAATCAAAGATAAAATGTTGCCTCCAGGAAATTATGCTCCCACACACATGTGGTCTGTTCTTTCTTACACCAGGAATATAGGGAATATTTAATGAACTGGAATTTAAGTAAGTATACTGCGTTTCCCACTGCAACTATGTGGTCTCCACTAAATGCAATACTGTATTTTTGATGGGCAAGCAAATTGGTTTCTTTTGCTTTGTTTTGTTTTGTTTTGCTGACATTAACCAAGAGCTTACATTTTCAATTTCCTACAGTAAATTGTGCTTGTCCACTTTTGAAGAGTACAGAACAAAGGTGTTTAAATGCGTGTGTCGAGGTTGGCAGTGTGGAAGATGGAGTTCAATAGTGCAGGTTCTGCTGGTTTTAATCTAGATTGAGGCAAGACTGTCAGACATTTTCTTTCCAGAAATCACTGCCCTACTAACAGTTCTCATGTCCTTGTGCACTCCTGAATTACAATATTATTCAGTAAAAAGGTGTTTGGGCTGCAATACTGCATTTAAATGACTGACTCATTCAAGTGCCTTACAGGCTGTAAGTTAGACCTTCATTATTAGACCATCATTAGACCAATTCAGACTTAAGGTGAGATGTGCTCAACAAGCATGCATTTATCTTGTTTCTGCTAAGTAAAACCTTCCGTGTTTTAACGGTATTTTCCAGCGTAATCTCTGTTATTAGGGTTCAGGTGGGAAAGTGTATGCGTCTCCTATTTTGGCAACAAAATTGGTAGCGGCTGGGTGCTGAGATGATTTGAAAGTGCAGCCAATGCAATGTTCACAGTGATCAAACCGGAGCTATTGCTGCTGTGTCAGCTGCCAAAGATACATAGTTAGAGACTTCATTCAGGGAGAATGAGGAAAATTCATAGTCCCATCACATTAAATAAAGAGAACAGCCAAAGCCCTTCTGTATTTCCTTTTCCCATTTCTTTGTGTGTGTTTTTATCCTCCTTTACATCTCTCTGTCTCAGAAAGGTTCTTGTTTTAAAGGTTTTGTAGGTGTTGGGAACAAAAGCAGCTGAACTCGTAGTCTGATCCATCCAACCAGCTCCTCCTACCATAGACAGCTGTTCTTTCCTTTCAGCCCTCCAAAACCACTCTGTGATAAATGTTTCATTTTAAAAAAAAGTATCATCAATCATAACCCTTCTAGTAAGATACTTCTGAACAATAACTATAAAATTTCCTTGCATTCCTTTCAAGACGGTGTCTGTTGCTCTTCCTGTAATAACTGTCCTTCCTCTGCACCTCCCTGTCTTCCGTACTGTGTATTTCTTCTTCTCCATCCTCTCTGAAAACATGCCGTCCGCTCTGTCTTCCCACTTGTATCACATTCCCTTACTTTTATCCTTTCCATCTTGTTTCCATGGGCCTAGTCTGGTACCACTAAAATTAATGGATATTTTGGCAATTTCTCTGTCTATAGCAAAGCCGGATGCTGTCTAAGTGCTGCTGCACTTGGACCAGTAGCAAATGTATCAGGTTGCCTATGAAACTCCATCACGCTGGTGCTCTACAGGAAAACCAGCGCCACTTTTGTCAGGCTAGCCAGGATGTACATCATTACTGAAGAAGCAGTCAGGCCGTATGGAACATTAAATCAAACTCTAAGATCCCAAGACGAATTGGAGATTGGATTCCTCCCAGTTCTGTTCCTCAGGCTGAGATCTTTAGCAGACATACGCTGGAGGAGGCATCAGGGAAGAAGGAAAAGGATGGAACAGGAGACAGGGAAGTTTAAAATGCCCTGAGGCAAAAGCATAGCTGTCCTTCTCTGCAATGGTTTCTAGCTCTCTGTAAACCTCCTGAATGAGTACTCGTGGTTCCAATTTCTATTTTCTTTTTCCTTCTCTCCATAAAAGTATAAATATCAGTCTGTACTAGTTAGGGTAGTTTGGCTTTTGGAACAGTCAAAGGTTAAGAAGGTGTTTGGGAAACTTTACGGTAGTATATAAATAAAGAGTGTCACCTGTCACGTCTCCACACTGGAGAGCTGTGTTACAAAAATTCTTCTTGAACTGGTGTCTCAGGCTTCCTTTTTAGTTAAAATAAGATTGACCATGTAAACCAGATGTGGCAAAGCAACTTGAATCTTGAAAAAGAAACAGAGGTTGAGAGAGGAAGAATCACAAATCAGGAATTGGAAAAATGTCTATACTTTGTCCTGGATCCATCCCCTGTAAGCACTTTAGTGATATATTAAAAAGCCAGTAACTCTAAGCTTCCTTTTGTCAATAGAAACCAAGAGGTATCTCCAAAGAGCAATTCTGCTCAGCTAAACCTGAGTCAGCCTGTCAACGTACTGTGTCTCTTCATGGATGATAAAGGAAGCAAAGGGGAACTCGTTTTCTATTTTTAGCATCTCAAGCAAATAGTTAAATTTAGAAAAGATTAAATTGGTCCTATGTATATAGGAAGGACCAGCAGATGAATGAGCCTGCACATATGGGGCAAAGGAAAGAGAAAAATAAAAATAGCCAGGAATAGAAGCGACCAAGTGATGGGCACTTGGCAGAGTCACCTGTGGTGACAGAGGAGGAAACGTGGAACAAATGTCCCTGGGCTTAGCTATGTTTAGTACACAGTGGTGACAGGGCAGGCACAAGAAAATGTTAGAGGCTGAGAGGTAGGATTGCTTAGGAGGAAACAGCTGGGCCATCTCTGGGGTACTGAAGTCTGTGGTAGATAGACTGCATGCAGACCTCTGTTTCTGATAAGCTCAACGTAGCTGGGATTTTATGCTTAAATGGCCTCGTTGACTGCCATTAATAATTTGCAGCAAAGCTGGACAAAAATTAAAATAACTTTTCCATGTTAAAAAACCCACCCTAAATAATTTTCTCTCAGCTATATGGGTAGGACCAGCATGGCCATAGCAATCCTTGAAAGGTTAGAGAAGTTGCTTCCTAAGAGAGCGTTGCTCTCCCATTTGTTTATTGCTTCATTTGACTTATGCACTACCCATGTTGCCGAGGGTTGTCTATAAATCTTGTACCAAATTAAGAAGACCATCTGTTGAAGAAAGCCCGTGTAAGGAGGTTTCCTGGAAGAGAGCACTGATGAAGCTGCACCTATATACCAAGATTTGAAGCCCCGCTTTCTCTGCAGAGAAGGGGGCAGAACTGGTTTGCTGTTGAACAACACACAGCTCCAGTGAGTCTGTAATTTCCAAATGTCTGTTGATTGAATTTGTATATTAATGGTTATAAGGATCTTCCTCCTTAAGCTATAAATCACATTTTATGGTATTAATTCATAGGAAATGATTAAAGCATCCTAAATAGGTAAAGATTTACAGGTTTAATATTAGCTGCTTGACTGGCATCTCCCCTTGATGTTGTAGTGCCAGAAGAGTGATTGGAGAGAGTTCATTTTTATGGAGTTATTCTTCATTAATAACCTGTTTCTGACTCCATCAAACATGCGCAAGGGACACAGAGACAGTTATTTGTTCTGAATATGAGGGACTGTAGGTTAAATGTTTTCCTTCATTTCAGATTAGTTACAGTACTGTGTTCTCTGCCTTAAGCAGCAACTCACTGCTGGGAGATGCGTGGAAGAGGAAAGCAGTCAGGTTATATTCTTCATGACAAGAGTTTCTGAAAAGTCAGGTCCTTTGTGAACAGTCCACTGACTTCTGGCATTTTTTTTTCATTTGGTCATGCAAATGTTTTCTGTTTCAAAGAACGCACAAGCTTTTAAAAAATAATGTTGCTGGGGATTTGAAGGCATGATGGAAGAGATAGCTGGGAGATCAGTTCAGAAAGTGTTTTCCTAGGTAGGGTGCAGCAAAGAAGAAAACAAAACGTTGTGAGAGTTTGTGAGTTAGTACTTGTGTATTGGAGAGGGTAGAGGGCAACGTAGAGAGGATCAGAGACGTAATAATTGGGTCTGGGAAGGTCCTGGGTGGTCATGAGAATATGGTTGACTCATGCTGGCATGAAATAGGAAGTTCTTTGTTGAATGACAGGTTGAATTTCAGTCTCTTGGTGCCTGGATGTGCATAACTTATATATCCCTAAGCTGACACGTTTCTGCAGCAAACAAGTCTGTGTTGCCATCTCAGCTTTAACCTCCTGTTAAAAAGAAACATTATTTAATGCAGAAGTATCTCCATGTTTAATCAAACTCTTCAGGCTAATAACAAACAGAAACTTGAGGAGGCTTCCTTTTATTTTGATATAACCATTTTCTTTTTGTGGAAAGCGCTGTACCTTTTGATCTCCTGAAAATGAGGCACTTTTTTTGATGTTGTCTAAATCATATGCATCACACTGCTATTCAGTAAACAGTAAGTTCTTGATATGACTCACCTCTCACATGGCTCAGGCCTAGTTCATTAGGCCACTTAGGGATGAGGTACAATCAGTTGTTAGCCGTCATGATGGAAGATGAATTAAGTCAGTAGTTTCCAAATTGTGATCCACAGACCTGATGGTCTGCCGAGATTTAACTGATCTTGAAAATCTTTTGTGCTTCGATTCAGATATTAAATCACGTTCAGAGAAGTTCACCAGTCAGAAACATATCATCAACTGATGATACGACTGGCAAAATTTGACAGGAGTCAACACAGTCCTGTTGTTACCTGAAGAACTGCCCCTTTTCCCAGACTTTGTTCAACATCCCTTTCTGTGAAAGCCAGCAGCAGTGTTGTTGCCACCGCAACATGATGTAGTTACCAATGGGAGGGAAAGGGTCTTCACGATCGACTTTAAGACATGTATATGGTATAAAAAGTTTTGGACACTTCTGGCTCTTCCTTTCAAGAGGTTGATGTGAAAGTGAATTATTACTACCACAGAGAAAGAAAAGAAGTATAATATTAGGATGTTTATATTTTAGAGGTGGTCCATGCACAATGCCTGGAGGATCTTGTGATGAGATGTCACATCAAATAAGAAATCCAATACTCAAATTCAGTTGTCGTAAAAAGAAGGTTTTACTTTGACTCTGTTCCAGCACTCCATTCCAGAGAAATACTCAGTTTCAGAATGATTTTTATTTTGCTTTGAACACTGTTCACATACACTAAATGAAAAAGAACTTTCATGTTCTGGTTAGAGAAATTAGCTCTAAGAACATTTTAATGCTACTTGCTCTTATTTTTGATTTCACGTTCCAGAAATGTCTGCAGTGCTTGCTAAAGATCATAAAGCATCATCAGCCTCTCCTTTGCCATGCATAATGAAACCCAGCATTTCGACAACACTGGGAAGAAGCTTTATTTACACAGCACAAAAGAAAACAATTTTTTGAAAGGCCAACATTAATCATGGACAGTAAAGCAAATCACAATGTTTTCACGGCAAAACACAATCAAATATTTTTATTCTAGCCAAAGAAGAGGTTTCTCATTCTGAGAATAACACCGTACTTCATGCCAAAGAGATACAAAAGTGCTTCTCCAGCACTGTGCCTCTCGTGAGACCCCACCTGGAGTACTGTGTCCAGCTCCGGGCCCCCAACATCAGAAGGACATTGACCTGTTGGAGCGGGGCCAGAGGAGGCCACGAAGATGCTCAGGGGGCTGGAGCACCTCTGCTGTGAGGACAGGCTGCGAGAGTTGGGGTTGTGCAGCCTGGAGAAGAGAAGGCTCCGGGGAGACCTTAGAGCCCCTTCCAGTCCCTAAAGGGGCTACAGGAAAGCTGGTGAGGGACTCCCCAGGGAGTGGAGCGGTAGGATAAGGCGTGATGGTTTTAAACTGAACAAGGGGAGATTTAGGTTGGATATTAAGAAGAAATTCTTTCCTGTGAGCGTGGTAAGACACTGGAACAGGTTGCCCAGAGAAGTTGTGTTTTTTTCTATGATACTGTTTAATACCACCCAGATTCTTACTTCTTGTCTTCACTTCTTTGAGAACTGTATTTCTCTTACAGTCTGAATACACTTTGCAAAGTGTGTGAGATTCCCAAGGATTTCCCCTGAGTCGTCAGATACTTGCAGCTCTTTTTTTATCAACTGATTCCAGTTTTCAAACCATCAAAAGCAGTTTGACACAAAATTTGCATCTTCATGCCTTGAAACCCTATGTTTCCTTCTCAAACCACTTCCTTCGTTATTCCAGAGAGGACACAGCTCCCATTTAACTAACAATAGTATATAAATCCTTAAATGTGTTAGTTCTAACAACAGCTCCTGGGACATCTTCCTGGTGATTCCCTTCTGGTGTGATCTGCAGGTATTTACATTAAGAATCTATGACTGCTTGAATAAAATGGATCAGTATCACAGCACTCAAGTAGCATTTGATTTTTTTCTTCTGTTTCGTGGCCTGTTGTTTTTCGTATTCCTAGTAAAATCCCATCCAGCCTAGCACTGATCTTTTTGGCACTGCCCTTTAATAGCTGCCACCCGTCCAATCAAAGCAGGGCAGGAGCTGCCAAGCTCTAGCATTTCCTTGCTTTATTCCTCGAAGAATGTCCTTGCCTCCCCTTTCTTGGATGTTTTCTATACAATGTTTGTGGCGCTCTCTCTTTCTCTCTCTCTATTCCCCAAGACCGTGTTTGCTTGCAATTAGTGCAGCTTTTGAGCGGATTTAGGCCACTGGTACATGGCTCAATAATCACCACTTTTCCACTCTTTCCAGTCATTCTTTTGTGATGGGCAAATATATTTCACGGCATAATAATGTCCCTTGGCAGATTTGATCTCATTCTCATAATGCGAATTTTTATAGACAATGGACTCAATATGCCAGTTAAAATGGATTTTGATTTCGCTTATCTACAGCCAAAGTTCTTGGCCCCTGGTGCGCAACCAAGCCATGTGTAAAAAGGTATTCAGCTCTGAATGAGATCACTAACATCTGTTGCTGCACATAACATTTAATCTTCAAACACCATCAACAACAACAAAAATCAGGCAGTTCAAAACACGTAAGTGGAGAAACATGGGCACCGTGAGAGTGAGCTTCAGTTCCTCTTAATTGCTGCCATGCCTTGTGCTCTCCTCGCAGCTACAGTAGCCTGCCATCGGGAGTCCCTGATGATTGTACCAGGAGAGTGAAAAAACCCTGCTTTCTGAGAAGAGCAGCCCAAAATGCAGCCGTTCCCCACCCATCCCATCCCCTGGACAGTTGGATTCTCGCTCAAAGCGGGTGCTGAAGGGTAGTAAATGAGAGAGGTACTGAAGTGCTCAAGAGTATTTATTAATATAGTATCTGATATGCAGAGATTAGCCTGACCTTTATGGTAAAATTAGTTCATAATCATTCTGGTTGCTCTTGGTAGTCTACAAATGCAATTTTGAGTCTCTTCTTCTTTGTGGTATTCCTGAGAGATAAAATACGGTCACATTTTTCCAATTGTCCAGAAGAACAGGAAGTATCAGCCAGCTTTTCAAGGTGCTCTTTGCATTAGTCATTGAGATACCTTTTGACAAATTTTTATTTCTTCTCCCTTCTCTGTTCCTCAGAGCTGTGGTGTCTCCTAGATCAGGAGCGAAATAAGGTATCTGTGCTTTACACAACCTTTCTAAATGATTTGATCCCACCTTGGAGCTTTTTCAGAAAGCTTGTCAAGAGCCCTGCTTCTAGATAGGTGTATTTTTTTCTCTTTGTGGATGGCAGATGGTGTTGGCTTGTTCACAGGCATTGTCCAATGTGCCTGGAGTCTGGTAACCTCAGCCATCTCAATCACGCCCATGTGTAGTCATGAATTCTTGATAACATTGCTGAAGTCTCACATATTCTCTTTACTGGTTTTCTTAATCATAAAGATTCTCTCATCGCTCACTGAGTGCTCTCTCAAACCTATACTTGTGCTTTGCCGATACGTGTCTTGAAGCTATGCTGGTTTTTAAATACAGGGGGGAAATACTGTGGCAATGATAATGGGAATAATATGAGAGACTGATGAAATAAAGTAAATTAAAGTTTAATGCTAGCAGTGGAAGGTAGTGATGACATTTTAGTTATATTGTTCTGTCTTCTAGAGCTATAGTTCAGAGTCATTGAGGAAGGAAAGGTTTATTGAATTTTGTTGTATAACATTGTTGTTGCAAATATTCCTGCTGGTCTGGTGCTATTCCGTTCCCCATCTCCTTAACTGCTCTGAATTTTCTTTGACTCACAGATTTCACAGGAAGTTCATCATAGTCTTGCACGGGCTGAGAGTCTGTTCCATTAAATGGAAGTTTGGGTCTCTTGTCCTTTCCAGGAGTTGTGGTTAATGATCCTACCCCAAGATTTGCTACGTGATTTGCGTTCGGTACCTGTGGTTATACCCTCGCATTCCTTGCAGTGAAACAGATGTTTGTCATATGGTCCTAAACATATAAATCGGCCCGGTCTTTCCAAGCGATTTGTGTGCCAAAGAATTCAATTATGGCTCTGAATGGGCCTGGGCCATAACGCTGTGAGACGAGCTTATTTAACAGAAATTCTAGAGCGTTTGGCACAGTGCGTTTACCAGGGCGAGGCAAACAGGAATGAAACGCAGTCCTGGAAAGAGGACTGTCGTGCAGATGACTCACCACAATCAAACACTTTGAGAAAATACGGTCTCTAAATGTTATGTCTACAACTAATTACCTGTATTTATTGTAAGACCTATAGAAATACAGAAACTGTGAAGTTAAGGGAAAATGAAATTAGTTTTTTCAAACAAATGCCAGGCTGCCCAGTGTTTTTTTTTTTTGGAAAAAAACAGCAATCCCTTTGCCAAGTAAACTTAAATATGCTAAAATGCAAATGTTGATGTGTTTCAACAAGGAAATTTAATCGCTGAATGCAAACTTTGTTTTCAAAAATTGAAATATTGAAATCATCCAGGTTTCAAACTGAAAAGTAGGATCATATGTACACAGTCTTTATTTAATCAGCAGCTTTGACATTTTTACGTTAATTCTTTTCTTCAGATATTGTGTTTTCCTCCATTGAAATATGCCCAATTTACACACAGTATACTCACACGCACACTCACACAGTAGAGCTGACAGATTTAGCTCCAGATGTGACTGTATATACATATATGCCATGTAGTAAATACTGATTTTTTCCCCCCTTTTTTCGTTACTAATGCCTCGAAATTGTTTAAGTATACTTGTATAACAACTGATATCACTGGAGATGTGGTATATGCTCTTTATTATAAGGGAGGGCAGGACAAGGTTCAGTAATCAAATTCCTGAATGAAAACATTGTGATCTTGAGTGCAGCAGGCGCACGGTCAACAAATAAAATCAAGTGGTGTCTCGCGCTGATAGAACAGGACATGTGTTCTTTGTGTAAGTATTTTGATGGCTTGTTGATGGCATCAAAAGACAAGAGAGAGTAGAGAGGAGATGGATGTACTCTGTCTTTACAGTGGGTGAGTATCTGAAGGGCAAATCCTCTACTGGACAACAAAAATAATGCCTTTCCAAGTAGGTCTTAGGAAACAATTTTTCTCCGCAAAAGCTACCGTTCCTCATACAGCGCTGAGAAAATAGATGGAGCAGTCAGGAGATTAGTGACCTTAGGCAAATCAACACCACATACCACAATCCATTTAAACTTCAGATCTTGGAAAAGCTGTTTGAAGCGGCTTCATGAGGCAACAGTAGGCTGGCACTCTTTTTTTTTTTTTTTTTTTTCTCATCAGGATAATGGTCCCTCCTCTTGGCAAGTGAGAACTTGCTCTGAGAGACCCTGCATCCGCGCCGCAGTTGGAGAGCAGCCCAGGAAGGCATGGCGCTGCTAGCCAGCCAGCGTGGCAGTGGGGACGATTGAAGAGCAAGAACATCTTTCTTCAGCCTGGTCAGGAGGGTGTTAGTGCAACACCGAGTCTAAGTTCACAGGGAGCCCCGCCAAGCACCTTCTGGCTCCGTACTAGAGGAATGGTGCACAGGAGCCAAGACAGGGAAGCCCTGAGGAAGGGCTGGGGCCAAAACTGGAGAAATCAAATCTAGGTCTGAATAGAGCACTTCGCTGACCAAATTTGGATTGTCACCAATTGCTTCTATTTAATGAGACCCTGCGGAAAGCAGGACCTTACGCTATAAACTTCCGAAAGGGGGAGCAGAGCATCTAGGTTGGTGATTAACCAACTAGACTAATCAGTTGTGTGCGAGACACTTTGGGGGATAGCTCTGATGCAGTTTGTGGAAAGAACGAGGTGTCATTTCGGTTTTTTAGGGATGTAAGTTTGTAACTAATTTTTGTCTCTCCTTGCCAGCGTAACGGTTTGAATGTTAATTTAATTTTGCAGAATATCATTTATGTAAATGTAATTAGAAGGGAAACATGATCGGGAGATGCACAGCACCAAAGAAAATTTATTACTCCGAGGGGTATTGCTCTAATCATTCAACTGCAATATTGAGTTTCCCCAGATTTAATCTAAAAGCAATAAATTACAAAAGGCTAATGTCCTGCCCAACAAAAAGCTGTCATGAACCCAAGTTTCTGTGGGGAAAAAATTCAACTTCATTTCAGCAACAGGCTCTCCTCGTTTACACATTCCTTTTATGATTCCAGTCAAGTCAAAGTAAAATGAATACAAATGTGTGAGTTTGAACACTTTCCCTTGAATATGTATGTGTGTCTGTTGGTGATTGTAATAATCAGCAATCCAAGGCGCTGGGACTCTGTTATCTGGGGCTGAATTAGGAATGCAGTCCCGCAAAGATACAACTGCAAATTCTTCTCCCCACCTTTGCATGACCCTGTGATTTAAGGGAAGGCAAACTTGAGTCTGATTAATTCCAGTGTCCATATGAAAGCCTGTTGCTAATGTGCCGTTGGTTTTGTTCTGCTGACAAAACGAATGAGAAGAAACGAGCTGTCCTTTTGCCTGGGTTAGTGACTGTAGCCCCTGTGCTCCATGGGAAGTGCTCTCTGTGCGGGGAAGTTGCCCTGTGATGCTGCTGGTCTGCGTTTGCTAAAGGGACTCTTTTTGGAAAGCGGAATGGAAAACAAACAGATAATCAAATAATATTGTGTGGTTACTTCTCGAAGCCGTTGAATAGCTGTTCTGCTATTCAAGGAGCATCTCTCCACTTGATAAAACCTGCAACGAAAAATTGTCAGTGAATAAATAAGAATTGGTAAATGCCTGCCTAATGTGTAAGCTAAAACACTGTTAAGTGTTGGGGTTTTGTGGTGCAATTTAGTGTGAAGGCTGTTGCCAACATTACACTTCTCAAGGAAGAGGAGTAATTAGTACAGGAAATAGGTTTCTTATGTTTTATTTAGCCAAATTCATCTCTGGTTTAACTCCACTGTAGCCCGTATTACATTTGTTCTTATTTCCCAGCGTTCCTCTGCACAGTTCTTTATACTGTGACCTTTAATTCACTGTGATTGTCTTTTATTTTAGGTAGGGGTCATAGTTCCTTTGTCAATTTGTTAGTATCAATTATGTTGTAAGCCCAGGTTTCTTGGCTCACAAAACGAAACCCATCAGATCTGCAACAAGTTTTTACAAAGTGCAAATTGGCAGGTTTACAGATTCCCACAGCTGTACATGGGACGTGGGGAGAAGCGCAGGGATGCGGCCTCTAAGGCACAGAGAAACAGAACTGTGAGAGGACCGGGGAAAAATGCAAGGAACAGAGAAAAACGATGTTGTTAGTAGCAGGGGAGGAGGGGCTCGACGTAGGAATTGCTTATGTCCTTGAGGGGGAAAAACAACTCTTAGGAAGATGGCTGGAAGCAGTAACTAGCAGCCTGGAGAATGAGAGAAGGTGGCTGGGCTTGTTGGGACTGGTGAGGCTCAGAATGTGCTGCTGACCAACAAAGTCAAGCCAATTATGAAAACAGTTATCGAATTCAAATCAGTATCTTCTTTCTCGTCCCAACCAAGCTCTGGAAATAAGGTCCAAGGGCTCTGGTGGAGATCAGGGCACGTGTGTGTGCAGGTCTGTGCCAAGGTCCCGTGCTGTGATGGCACTGATGGGGCAAGGAGGCAGCTGCCTCCTCCTCCTGCCTCTTGTGTGTGTTGCAGAGATGAGTTCTTGCACAGGGAACTCTTCTTGTAGAGCTGCTTCGATGTGGCAGGCACCCCAACTCCTGTTTCCCTTCAGCCAACCCAAAGTTAAACTGAAAAGGTGACTGGGTAGATTCATAACAACATTCATACTGCATCAGCTTTTGGTCTGCGGGGTACTGGTTATAGTTGTAATTCTCTACCCACGGGTGTTTAGGGAGGTACAAATGTGTGCGGCAGAACATAGGACAAACTGCTCTGGGTACACTTAATTAACAGTGAACGTGCACAGTGCTAATCATCTCATCCTTGATTTTCTGCAAGTACAGCACGGATCATGACAACCTGAAGCGTAACCTGCAGCCTCTACTGTATGATTGCATAGAGGATGGTTTGCAGCCGGGGCTAGTTCTGTGGCTTTTTTGCAGGCAAATCAGTAGAGAATGACAAAACCGCAGAGCAACAGTGCAAAAGGTCTTACCTTAGTGATCTGTGGCATACAGGGATTGCAAGACATAGTGCTAAGAGACCTGAGATGTATTTTTCATTTCACAAGGTGTAATGTAGCGAAATAAGATTAAGGTTTTTTTTCTCTCTTTTTTTGCATAACGCACGGAAGGGAATCCTGCATCATGGAAAACCTGTTCTGCCCCAAATGAAGACGAGTGTTCTAAAATTCCTTAAGATGCATACATGAAGATTTTATTAGTCAAAGAAGTCTTCCAAGATCATCATCATTTATTACAGTTCCTGTGTTTTTCATTCCAATGAGATTTATAATTATAAACTGGTAATTAAAGAGGCTCCACTATGTAATTCCATAGGAATTCCACTGTGATCTGACATTAATTAACAACCAATTATAAATTATGATAAAACTTTTTAAAAACCCACCAGTGTCTGGATGCCTTCTTTCAGTTACAATGAAATGTTAGAAGGAATTTTGCTTTTGTAAGCTGGAGCCTTTTGTAGATTGGTTGGCACTACCATGCGTTATGGGTGTTTTTCTGCAATGCAACAACTATGTGGATGGATTTGAAAGAATTTTTATCCTCGTATTTCTTTTGAGAGGCATCTGTCTTGCAGGATTTCAACCTTCTGTCATGTCAACAAGTGTGCACACTTTAACGCTTAGATTTTATCTGACTCGTTATGTAAATTGGGCTGATGTGATGCATCGCTTGTCCGCCTGATGCAAGCTTTCTCTGTCTTGAAAGTATATTTTCAAAAATTATAGCCAATCAGGAAAAAGAGAAATAGTTAGTCGCTCCAGTAAGAATGTCTCTGGGATAGAGAAGACATGATAGCAGGTTAAGGGGACAAACTGTCAAAATTCTGGCATTATTTGGCCATCTGCATTAAAGATCTGATATCTAATGGAATTTGTATGTCCCCAAAATCTGACAGGTAGGAGGCTACCTAGAGATATGTGGGTACTAAAACGCCTGGTACACGTGGATAATCAATACTTAACATCTCTTTTTCCTTTTTTCTCCTTTTCTTTATTTCTTTTAATTTTTTTAATTTTTTTGGGAGAACTCAGGTCAGTAATCATCATTAGGTTTTTCGGAAAGAGGAAGGAAGTGGGATAATACCTAAACCCATTACTTACGAAACCACGTAGAGAACAAGAGACATACAAACCACGTAGAGAACAAGACATATTGCATAGACGAAATAATGAGGTAAGTTTTCAAAGCCTTGCCTTGCAGATTAATTTCTACCATCTCCTTTAAGCCAAAATGAAAATCATGTGTGTGTTTCTGAGTATTTCTTAGCACACTCCTCCCTTGCTTCTTTGCAGCTCCTCCCTGGGACCTTCCACAGCTCCTTTGATCAAACCTCCAAGACCTCTCCCATGAAGTGCGACTTCTGAGCTGATCAAAGTTAGTACGGGTAACGGAGTGAAGAGAAGCGTGGCCCTTTTAGTCATCTCCGCATCCAGCTTTCATTCTAAAGCAACACTGGTCTGAGCACAAAGTTGTTCAGGAAAGTAATAGCATGGCTTATTTGGCAGCCAACTTCTGTTGGCTTTGGAGGTCTCACTGTTTCTCAGGGTCGATGTGGTTGCATGGGTGTACATCATTTATCTTTCCATTGCAATTTTTTGCCATTTTACAATAGCAGAAATCTGCGTGAGCAGTCCTTGTATTTAAACTCAGACAAATCTGACCATCTTGACCAATAGACAGTTCTGCCTGTTGCTTTCTCCATCGCTAATGTGAATGTCCCTGTTCTCCTATAAAATAGATAAGATTTCAGCTGGGAAATTCCCATAAAAATCTCATCCCGTTATGTTGCATCTAACTTGTTATCAGGGCATCTCTGAAGAGCTTTGCCAGTTAGCCAGAGATGTGTCACTGACAGTGAGGAACAAAATGCAGCTTTGGCATAGGGAAGCGTTATAAACGTGCTAGATAGATCAGCATCAGTGGTGAATCAGCCTGCTCCTCTTGGACCCAGGGAGTATACATGAACTAAACTTGTTACTTTTACTTGTAACTATCCCTAGAAGGTATTAAGTTTTTAAGATCTTGCTACATGCATTTCAGATATTAATATGTTCTTTTGGTTCTGTGCCTGAATAAGATTTAGAGGAATTTGGAGTGCAGCTGGACGCTAAAGCTTTAGGAGATCCAGCGTCAAAGCAGGGCTCATAGTAACCAACATCCTGTCAGCAAATCCTAATGTTCTATATTTAACCTACTATTAAAATTATGTTTTGTTATTTTTGTCTACCTTCAGCTCAAAAGTTTGGTTTCTGTAAGACTGCAGAACAAGGAAAGCTCAGTGAAAGCTATAAAATTTATCTCACTGCTTTCTTTTTGCTCGTTGTTGATCTGATGGCAGCTGAAAGGGCAAACGAGAAAGGGAGGTATTATGTTTCAAGGGGAGAGTTATAAAAGTCTAAACTGCATCCAAAGTATATTTTACTCCTAATAATGAGAACTGGATGAACAGCCTTTAAAAAAATATGAACCTACCCCAACTACATTGGTTCAGAACGAACTGATCTAATGCAGTTTTCCAAAGAATAATTGATATTATATAATCATAACTGGCAGTTTATGTCATTAAAGTGACACTTGACACTTTCCTGCTAACCAGTTTAACATCATCAATTAGAACATCACTTGTGTAATGACATTTTAGTAACCGGTTTAATATCATAAATTATGACATCACCTTGCTTTATGGCATCAGGGTTGAATAAAAGGTTTTCTTTAGAAAAGAGAAAAAGGAAAAAAAGTAGGAAACCTTAACATTGCCCCTCATTTTTTCCTTATAAAAGTTACGTATGTTCTAGCCCTCTGTTCACTATCCTCATTAGGGAGGATCTGAGAGCTGAGAGGCTACAAACAATTGAAATAAACAATTTAAAAGAATGTGCTCTGGGTTAGCACAGACAACCTCCCAGTAGACAGTAGTGTCCTTTGCATAACACCAATGGAAATCGTCCAGAAAAGGAGAAGAAAGTATAGGCATGCTCATGGAACCTGATGAACTCAATTATAGTGCAGTAATATTTACCGAGATGTGGTGTGAAAGTTCAAGATTGCGTCATTACCCACCAGCAGGTGTTCTCTTTCTTCATGGTCAGTGGCTTTGAAGTGATCCTTTATGTCTTATTCTTCACTGAATCATCAAATTTGGGTACTGGAGTCTGGTATTTTACATCTCAGACTCTCGTGGACAACTGGGTGATTGCTGGTGATTCGAGTTCTGAGTTGGCAAATGGCTCCATTTATTTGTATCTATTTAGCCTTATTGAACCAGACAGGAGCCAGACATGAATTGAGTTCAGAGTATTCTCAATTAAACAAAGGTCCATGAATGTGTGTCTTTGTAGGATTAACTGCAAGTAGTCAAATATTTTAAGTAGATTGTGTGTTTTCAGAGCTGGCTTTCTAATGGCACATAGCATCAGCTTCCTTCCCTTCCTACCAAGGTCAATATCAGTGACCACAGCCACAGGCAGAACAAGTTATAATCCAGCATTTTCAAAATTCTTCCCGCAATTTTTTCTCTTGAAACTGAATCATTACCGTATTACGCTGTGCTGAACTCCACTGGGACTCTACCCTGAGATAATGCCCAGTGTGTCTTCTTGCGCTTATGCGGAAACTTAACCTTGTACATGCAGATGGTCCCTGCAAATTCATGTGCTTCTCCCATAGCTTGCCTTCATATCAGGTCCTTGGTTTGCAAGGTGGGGAAAGAATCCTAGGTAGGAAGTCAAATTCACATTTTAGAAACTGTTGTGTATTTATTGGGGCATAAGCATGTCCGTGAGTAATCCAGAATACTTTCCCTTGCTAATTCCCAGACTGTAAATCAAGGATATGCCAAATGGGTGCCACATGCCATCTGGGCATCTGTTCTCTCCTCGATCAAGTGTCCAGTGCTCAAGAGATGCCCAAATACTGGCAAGAAGGTGATAAGTTGGTAAGTATGATAACACTTCTTAAATTACAGACAAAATTTTAAGCAAATCCATGTAAATTGTCAGTGCATATCTTAGTGGTCTTCTGAGGATGCTGTGATTTACCTCCTCTCTTTTCTCAACATTTTTTCAAAAGTTTTTTTCCCCCATGAATATTTATGTCGATGCCTCATTTGCTGACTGAATTTCTACTCTACTGGAATTATGCTTCCCCATAGTGCACCCAGGAAAGGTGAGCCGTTAGAGGTGAGAAAAAGAGATTCTGTGACCTTTAGGAAATAGCAAGTGGCACTAGATAAAACCTATTCTGTGAGGGGTTACTTATGGATTGGGTGGACATAATTACCAAAAAATTATTGTCTCTCTGAAACAATTAACTTCTGGTAGATCAGAGTCCGAATCTCCAGAAGCTCTGAACTTTTGCAAATCGGCTTTGGCCACTGGCACTCTTAGGCAATGAGTAATTCTTAAAATAGGCCTGAGTGATAGGTACCACATATTTCTAGTTATGAGTATGGACTTATTTACAGCTGGCATTTTTTTTAAAGTGAGTTGTAAATGTTAAGGTGCTAGATTCAATGCTTATGAATGTGTTTCCTTGGTGATAAAGCTTTCACTAAGCATGTTATCTATCTGTGCTATCTTATATGCAGACAAGAGGTGATTCACACTGTATGTTATAGGTCTTGTGCTTTAAAATTGAATCCTCTATTGACTTATGGCTGAGAAACATGGAAATCAAATCCACAGCTGGTTCTTCTTAAAAGTGAAGTTTTGGCAAAAGCAATGAAGGCTTTAATGCATTACGAAAGTGTGCATTTTTTTAAGTTATTTCACTTCCTATTTTCTCTCTACAAAACTCCCTGAAGTTAGGAGTGCTCTTGTGTTTCATCTTGCAGTTTCAGTAGAACCCAGCCTTGATTTTCCATGCCCCGCTACTGCCTATTAAATGCAAAGAAAATGTTAGTTCATGGAGGTACACAGATAAATACACAAATACACAGAATGAGATCTTTCTGACACAAAGAAGCAATTTATCTAACGACGAAGCAGTTGTGGTTGGAAACCTCTTCAGTGGAGAAATAGAAATGGCTTTGGAACAGGTGAGGTGGGACAGACAGACTGAGCAAAACCCTCCTTGCCCTGACAAATAATGTCACTTACATTAAAGTGAGAAGCGCTGGCCCAGTTGAAGTTAATGGGAGTTTGAACGTTCTTTCCACTTAACCTTCCTTTGTAAGTAAAATAAGGGAGAGTTGGCCCCATGGGTGTCTGTGAGTAGTTACCTAGCGTATCTCTGCTCTACTCTGGCCTCCTATAAAAGGATGGTCTTGCTTTTCATCAGCTCCAGCACTCAGGAGCTTGGAGGGGTTATAACACAGAAGAACAGGTAGATAGATGCAAAAGATGCAAAGGGAAAGGAGGCCAGCAGCCAGTGAGACATCGCTGGTTACAAAAAGCTGTTGTCCCAGCACACATTACGCGTCAGGGTTTAAGAACTATAAATGGCATAGGGTTATGTGCATTAATTGCATCATAAAGTTAGAGGGGTCCCAAAGGAGGTCTGGTCTCAGCTGTGCTGTGACTGGGACAAACAATTAATGAGACATCTTACAATCTCATTAGGCAGGACAGAAGTAGAGAGTATTAATCTCCCATTCTCTGTGTTTGAGACTTGAGTTTAAATATGCCCATTGTTTACACAAACAATCTATGTAGTAGAGGGGAATGGACCTGACTTTTCCTGAGCCCTATTCCAAATTTTAGGGACTGGCTTTTCTTTCCTTCCTGTTTCCACCAGCATGAGCTCTGCAACCATCCTTATTGCGCAGAAGTTATCAAAGATGTTTAGATTGGCTTTTTGTCTCTAATTCCAGCTTCTGTTTCTGTGATTTACGTTTTGGACAGCCGCAGTGTCATACGGTAAACAGCAAACTGTTCTATTCCCAATGATCTTCTCTTCATTTGTTAAGTAACTCACTGCTTTCCTTGCACATACAAAACCATCCTACACATTTTTGAGAATGATATTTTTGGGGGCTTCAAATACAGTAAAGGTAAATCAAGAACCAGGTCAAGTGGCATTGCGTTTCTGAAGCACAGTGGAGAGAGACTTTCTGACTGTGCAGGTTTTAAAACCTCTTTTTGGCCATTTAGGAGAGATGAGGCAGATGTTGACACCCTTTGCTACCCATTTAGCAAGCTGTACCCCAGGTTGTAGCAACTTGGTGGAAAAATGGGTTCCCTGGTATGTGGTAATGCCCCCACAGAGGTCTACGTTCTGCTGTTGGAACTGGTACAGGCTTTCTGGCATCCCTAGATAAACTCTCGTATCATTTAGCAAAGCTGTCAAGGGCTGACATTGGCTTTGGAGACACCTTAGAGATGGAGCATAGGGCTACCACCCCATGGGCTAGCCCTGTAGAAACCCACATGGAGACTACCAAGTTTATAGGCTGTAGGAATGGCTTCGTGTGCGCTCTGCTTCAGTGGCACGAGTCGTGTAGGACTGATCTGGAGAAATCTATTCATTGCTGGGTGGGCATGAATGTAAATGTAAGGATCATTCATGTCAGCCTCCAAGTGGACTGGCACCCTGCAGATGGCTCTGATTAGAGGCCAGAAGAAAGGAAGAAGGTGCAGTGCCTCCTAGAGCCCGTATTCCTGCTTTTGGATTTGCTGACATTGTTGACTTGGCTTTGGGACAGCTTTTGCTGGAGCTGTTGCCTAGATCTTGATTTTGGCATTGTTTTGTCTTTTCTTGTACTGTTTTGTCCCAGTTTGTCTTTGGAAATGTCCAAAAATGGAAGAGGCGCCACATTGTCAATAGCAGGGAGGGCAGAGGATTTGTCTCCTTCGCTCTTGCTTGGCCTTGAAATTCTCCTTAATTAGTATTATCATTAGATTCTCACTCGTATCACCCACTCTGTCTATTCTGCTTAAATATACTACCTCCAAACACAACAAATCTGAAAAAGTGTGCATATTATTTTTCTTTCTAAATCAAGTCCAAAAAAAATGAACCAGCGGTATAGTTCCGCTATAGTAACTGCTCATTTTGCTGCTTAATTTTTTTCCCCCTTCTTTCCTATTTCCCTTTGTTTTTCTCCACATCTCCAGGATACATAAACTCCCTGTCACTCTCACAGCTCTTTCCAGCTCTGCAGCTGCCTGTCAAGAAATAGATGGTAAAGTTCCTACTACTGCCCATTCCTTACATTCAGAGAAGTGTTGGTTTAAGACCCACAAAAGTGATTTGCTTGCCTAGATTTTACCCATTCCATGAAGTTTGCAATTTAACAGGAAACAACACAAAGCAAACAAACTGCCCTCTAACCTAGGATATTCCTCTAAAACATCTCCCTCAGAAAACTCCCGCATCAGGACAAATATAAGGGGATTTGGAAAATATTTGGTTTCACCTAAGCATTGACTGGATGCCACATTTCCTAGAGGGCAGTTTCCTTTGTGAAAACTGTCTGAAAATGGAGTGAGATGAAAATTAGTATTTCTCCTATCCCATCCTTGTCCTAAGTATATTACTGAATATTAACTACTAATAAAAAAGGAAAAAAGGACTTTGTAGGTTCCTGAAAGTTGTTGAAGATGGACCCTTGTGAGAGCAGAGAAATGAGTTTGAAGGAGACCGGTCCCGTGTCTTTTTGCTTTACCACATTTAAAGAAGTGCAGGAAGTGAAGTATACATTATTGTCGATATTTATTTTTAACTTTGCTGATATTTTCATATGTATCTTCAATTACAAAACTGACACATTTTTCGGGTAATAAGTATTTTCATTAGTGTTATTTCCTTCCTCCAAGTTGAAGCAAAAATTACAGATGTGACAAACAAAATAATAAAGATAAACAAGGTAATGTTTGCTTTTCCAGCAGTCTGCTTCCATAGTCGCTGTTGACATTTTTAGTTTTCTGACAATGGAGCTGTTTAGTAAGTTCCTCTAAATTCTTACCCAGCCAGAGCCAAAGTCATCTCCCAAGCAAATTCCTCCTTACAATTACAGTGTGATACTTCATACCTGGCATAGCTGTTTCTCAGTAGCGATTATGAACTAGGGATTATGAACTAGGGATTATGAACTAGTTAAATTTAAGACTGTAATTTGTTTTTTAAAGTTCCTCTTCGTCATTCCCCATTTTTCGGTCCCCCTACAAGTATCTTTTAAGTGCACCTTAAATCACGCCAGGCCCCAGAGGATAAAGGTAGATGCACGGATGTTGCAAATACCTGGCTGTTCCGCTAACCGGTGGCTTTGCAGGGACCATCCTGAACATCAGCCTTGATTTTAAAGTATGCTGTTGCTTTGGCACCCCTGGGGGGGGTAAACAAGTGAACATTATGTCATTTTTTATAAATGTCCATTGGACTTGCATGGATTCTCATTAGTTGATGTATCAAGCCTTCACTAACTACAAGACAGATAAGCTAATAGATACATCAGTTAAACCAAGTTGAGCTTAAGTGTCTTAGATAATAAAGCTTGGCATAAAATCTAATTCAAGCAATTTCAGCAAAAAGCATAACAAGTAGCCAATCTGGGATAAAAATGTTTTTATTTCAGTACCTTCTTCTTCATAACATCCTTCACAGACGCTATAACATTATTTTAGTCTTTAGAAAAATATCTAACAACATGATTGTCTCACACCAGGCATAATCCCAGTGGAAATTAAAATTGCATGCATTTTCTCATCACTCTTTATTTAACAACTGGGAGAGTTTTAATATTTGAAACTCAGCAAGAAAATTGTCTTGAAACACAGAGAGTCCTTTGGGGTAATTGCACTTTTGTTTTGTGTGAACTTTAGATGAGCAATTTTTTTACAGTAATATGGATCTATGGATTATATGGTGGGTAACATATAAGTGCTTCTCACTTAACATATACGGAAAAATAGCAAAGAACATTCTAATAAAGCCATTTGTCAGCTAGCCATAGTAATAAAGATGCCCTCTTTCAGGTTTTTTAATAGTTTCTTTTAAACCCATCTCACTGGGTTTAAAAGTGAACCTGAAAGTCCCTGTATTCCTGCATGGCAGGCAATACAATTGCAATACTTCTTCATTTTTCACAACAATAACATCAGACAAAAGAGGGTGAAAGAATAAACACAACTCTGCTGTTGTGAAGACAGGAAAAACATTTTACACTCTTATTAACAACTAAAATTATAGCATCTTATCCAGAGCTATGTTTGATGAAAAGAGCAAAAGTTGGTTCTAAGAAGAGAAGACAACTGAGAAGAATATACCGAGACCTCTGCTTTGTTTACGTGGAGAATCTTGGAAAAGCTTTTGCACTATTACTGCCCCAGCTCACCCTAGGGTAAGACAGCAGCGTAAGCTGGGCTATGACAGAAAGTAGCATTTTTGCATTGCTGACAAAAAGTGGGGTGATATCCCTGCTGTGAAGTCAGTAAGAAGGGTTTTTTGTAATAACTCCTAAGTATATACTTGGCCCCAGTGCAAGTCAGCTAGCAGTTTCATTGGTGCTTTTGAAGACACTGACTTTATTTCTTTTTTTTTTTCTGTAAGTGAGAGGACATCTGGCATGCCCAAGAAATCTAGCATTAAGAGGACTTGGTAATGCAGTTTGCTTGACTCAGAGCAGCAGTACCCAGAAACCGATGGCTCATCTAGAAAATGAGCTGGTTGTTTCCCTTCAACAACCAAAGGACAAATGCTTGTGGTGCAAAATAACATTACAATAGGCTCTTGCAAGTGGCCATAGAAAAGTGATAGTGGATTTAGTAGGGTTGATTGTATCTGCTGATTTCCGTTAGAACCATTTCCTTTTTGCCTGTAATCGACCCTCAGGAGATAGGCTTGCTAGCAAGGCACCATGACTGTGGTGTAGTGGCTTCCTATATTCATTACAGCTTAGATCTCTTCTGCAGATTGGAGATTCGGAGGTCAATAAGCACCTTTTAGAAACACTCCATTCACACTCAGAGAATGCAGTTATTATTGCACTGCCTTGCATTGGGCGTTGTCGCTTGCTTTCATGTGTCCAGCAGAGCAACGGTGATGCTCCTGTCATTTTGCTTGTGCTCTTCATGTTTCCGTCTTCTGCATTTCTGAGGCAGAGGGAGACCTGCCAGTCCCTAACAGGAATTTGGGGCTCTTCCCTCAAGTGTTTGTAGCAAAGTCAAAACAGCAACATCCAAGGCCTCTCTTTATGCAGAACTTTACTCTGGAGCTAGTATTAGCGCCATCACGTTCAAACCCAATTTGATCGTCATCTGGGATGATTGCACACTGAAATATAGGCTCAGATACATATTTCCTTGGATTTCACTCTTACTGTAATATTTTAATCCTTTTCTGTGGTTCTTAATCATGACATCTTTTTCTCCCATTAAATGCCTCTCAGGAATTCTGTTCACTAATTCTTCAACTAACGAAGGCATACCTCAGGCCTCTAAGTTAGTTCAGCAGGAGAGAGGCATCAGATCTACCCCTCCAGTGCAGCATCAGCAAGACCAAACAGAAGCAGAAAGTGCTTCGTGTGCTTTTCTTTGCATTAGTCCTGTGAAGCGTGCAAATATTCATACAGATGAATATTTGCCAGGCCAGAACATTTGTCAGCAGACTCCATTTCAATAACACAATACCTGTGGGTAAGTCCGTAAGAGAAGAGAGGTCACTGAAGACATTTATTCCCAGGCAGTTCTGCTAATCACACACAGCATAAGACCTCAGGAATCTTAATAGCATGGTCCAAATGGGCTTCAGATATTTGTGGAGTCTGGGTAGCCAACGGCAATTTGGTGTTGAAGGGCGTCCACTGTAAGTATTTTGAAAAACTCAAGGTTTTTCACCAAAACATCAGATCACTATCAGAATCTCTAAAAAGCCGGAAGCCCATTGTTCCACTTTTTTTTTCTCTGCACCTAAGCTGAATACTAGGAATTCAGTAGCTGGTAGAGGGTGGAAAGACCATGTTTCTGAAAAAGAAAGGCTGTAGGTAAGCTCAAGGTAGTCTCTGACTGTCCTTGCGATCTCTATGCCAAGAACAGGGACGCTGAGGTTGTTGCCAGAATGACCTGTGTGCAAGCCAAGTGGATCAGGAGGGACACTTTGGAACAGTTATTGTCAAAGGTGTCCATCAAATCTCATACTGTTCAGCCCACACAGTCACATTTTCAAGATGAGGAAAATTACTACTACCTTCTGCCCAGGCAACTGGCTCTTCTAAGCCAGGGGCTGGTTTTGCATTCTAAACCTTGGAAATTGAGTTTAAATTGTTTGTGCAGACCCTAGCACAGCAAACACCAGCCTATGATCTGGTTCTTATGTGCAATGGTGTCGTGGAAGGCCAGATGTCCATGTCAAAAATTAACTTTATTTCCTACTGAAAAGCCTTATCATCACCTTGTCCGTACTCGGGCACTGAAAAGACTTTTGGTTTGTGTCAGTCATGGGTGACTCTTTGGAATGTACACAACTCTCACCCGATTATTCACCAAGGCTGCCAGGTATTTCAGTTTGCAGACCGCCTTAGTTATCCTTTTAAATTTTGCATCTCTCATTATCACAATCTTTCAACCCTATTGAAGTCATCCTGATTATTTCGTAGAGTCTGTTTCTTCTGTATTAACATGACTGATCCAAGTATATTAAAGAATTTCCCTTTAATATTCCAGCCTGAATATCAGTATTTGAGGAACAAACAGGTTATTCTACTGATAGAAGTTGTTGGTGTGCAGAAGGCATTTTATTTCTTATTCTCTTTGGTATTTTAACAAGGGCAATCAACTTAATTCCACGTTCTCTTGTGAGATTTTGCCTTCTGGGTAAAGAACATCCTTTACCTCCCCTTCTCCCCCTTTTCCCAAACAGTCTTCTGCTGTGCTGGGAAGATGGAATGTATAGGTGATATCCCTTTCAGAAAATATATCCATAATATATCACAAGTATTGTCATTATGATGTATTAATGTAATGCATCATCAGAGAGCTGTCAGGGCGAAGATTTATTACTCTGAAATAAGTTATGGTGATACACTGGGGAATGGGTTGACAGAATTTTTGTTTATTTTTCTAAATTAAGGACTTTTAAAGTAAGTTTAAAAATCTCTTACCTTCATGAAGTAGTAGGGGTGGGAGGGTCACGGAAAAGAGGACTTGAATCAAAAACACCAGTAGGACTCTGGAGGCCTCATAGAATAAGAATGTAATATTTTTTTCCCCAGGTAGTTTCCATAAGGTCTGCAAAGTTTAGGTTTCCAGCTTAGATGAGAGCTACAGTGGGCAGTCAAAGTCATTTTAATCAACCCAAAGTGGGCTTTACTGTTTCTCCTTTAAAGGAAAACAGAGTCTCCAAAGCATGAAAACTTCGGCTAAAAAAAGGCAAACCGGGCTAAAAACGGTCAAAAAAAAATGCGTTTTAGTACAAAAGGCTATTCCCTTTTCCAGGTGTGTCCAGTGGACTTATCCTAAACCTGATATAACTGCAGTGAAATCAGTGAGAGCTTTTCAGCAGGTTTGCACAGACTTTGGATCAAGCCCTTTCCCTGCCTCATGTGGTGAAGCCATGAAACTTGGCACATTTATAGCATTGTAACATAAAGCCATCTGTGTACAAGTACAAACTTTTCCTTATTGCTGAAGTGCTTAATGTAATTACAATCAGGCTTGCTTCTCTTCTGCTTTGCTCATACATATGCGGGGATGGATGAAAACTTGCACTGGTGAAGAATCCCGCAGCATCTGAGTTTGCGTGTCGCGTACAGCAGTGTACGTTGCAAGCCTTGTAAATCTTAGGCACTTTTGCATTTTAAGGAACACACATAACATTACAGACTGTCTTATGGAGAAACTGGTAACAGAAATATGCCCAAAAGTTCAGCCTGGATTCTTTTCTTGATAACTACACAAGACACCTGACTTAGGAGCTCAGTTGCCCTCACTTCCGTGTATAGTTGATGAGGAGTCAGAGGTGTCAGAGTTTGGGTACCCAAGATGGAAACTCCCTCCAGGAGGTGACTTTTACTCTTTGATGGCTAGAAAATGAACATGGGGCTCCTATTCAGCTTGTTGACCGCCTAAAGAAGGTTGTATTAATCCTCAGTGTCAGTTCCCCAGGTTGTCCCTGTCCATAAGCAGCTTCAAAGTGGTTGTTTCATCTTATGATTCCCTCTTTCTGTTGACTTCAGCTATTTCCAAATGCGATGTTATCCCATGCCATTTATTGTATCCTTGCATTTCCTATATCATGGGAATTTGCACGCAGTTTCTTTAATACAGAAAATAATATTGGTCAGTGCGAGTTGAATACCAAGGTTGCTTATAGGTTAATGAATGCACCGTGCTTGCTGCTGACTGACGTAATTACTGATAGGTGGGACACTGAACTTGACCCTACAGCCCATAGACATGTACTTGACTTTTTCAGTGGGGATGGTATATTCAAAAGGAATATTAGCATTAAAAAAAACCGCACACAGTGGATGAATTTGCAGGAGCAGGGAATAAGTTTGCTGAAGGCAAAGGGTGGTTATATCAGAAGAGTCTACAAATTTCTCTTCCTGAAGGAAAATAACGATAAGCAGCTTAATTTTGGCCAATTTTAGGAAGGCGGTTTAATTAATTACCTAAAATGTAGGTGTGAAATGAGTCCAAAGTTATGCAGATTACCCGAAGTCCTTTATAAACTGTGCTGTTATCAGTCTAGGAAAAACCATTCCTCCTCCATAAACTTCAGAATGGTTTGATCATGTATAGTGACATACATTGACTCAAGCCAAATTTGTTTTGATATATTCTCAGAAATGGGTATATACAGATGCTTATAAAGCACCTGCACTTTGCAGATGCCAGAAAAACCTGTTTCTGCACATGGAGAAAGCTCCAACAGGCTGTGTAGATACATGCTTATGGTTAAAAATGTACTAGTGTCTATGGACACAATATATCCATCTCAAATACAGCAGGGATTTTAAGAAGGGCACAATTGTTTTTTTTTCAATTGTTGTAACTAGTAAAAAATTTTCTTAGTATGTGCTTGTCATCAACTAATCTGCTTCTTGGAGGAAGATGGGCCTTGTCCTCTCCAGTGTCAGATGGATGAGCTTGTAGGATCACCTTACAAAATGTGGTAATTGAGGGAAGATTTGTGTTGGGATCTATGGTCTGCTGACAATAGTTTCTTTCCTAATTTTGTGATGACAAAGGAAAGAACTTCTGACCCGTGCTGCCAGTGTTAAGAGGCAAATAAGTCTCTTTATTTGAAGGTTTCTATGGAAGGTTGTCACATATGCTACAAATCAGAAGCTTAAGCACTTGCGTTGCACAGAGCTTGCAGTTACAAGTGTTTTGCCCAAACTCCTGTCCTCTCTATGAGTAGGGTTTCACTCACGTTTAGTATCTGTGGTGGTTGCTGCTCAGATCACCAGTTAACACAGTCTTAGGTCAGTAGGTTTTAAAGGAGGTAAAACATCTTGGAGAGACCATATGAAATCTATCATGGCAAACCACTGATAACTCCACATCTATTAGCTTCAATTAAGTATTTCCATGGGGAACTGTGGAACTGTTTAAAGTCATGATGACACATACACACACTTTGTTCCATCCAAAGAAATGATCTGTTTTCCAGATTTCCAAATAGCCAAGCTATTTTGTTATTGTTTTTTTTCTTTCCTCCTTTTAAAAGAAATAATTTATAAGAATTTATCTTGGGCTTGCTACAGATTTAAAAGGAGAAAAAAGATTTCTTCTGTCCGACTTTTAAATTATATGCATGACCAAAGATAAATATGTTTTTTATTTATAACTGTGGATGGATGCCAAACAAAGCCTTTCATATGACGCACCGCTGCTGTAGTGGAGAAGTACTTAAAACAGTTCCAGTCAAGTTAGGCCCCAAGACTTTTCATGCAACTTCATGCAAAATGGTTAAGACCTTTCATTTTTTTTTTTTCCTTTTCTTTTGAACGTCTTCAAAGGTTACAAGTGCAACATGCTTAGAGGATGCCAGGCTTCTTCCTGTTGAGCTGACATGGTCTGAAAACCACATTGAAACATGGGAAACTGCAGCTACCACAGATTGCAGATGAGGGTTTGGAGGGTTTTGCAGGCTGTAGATCTCTCCTACCCCTCCCCGCGTGGTTGGTAACAGTTGGATGAAGGTTATGGATGGAGGCTGGCAAAGCAAAGGACTGGCGTGCTGTTATGAGACTGGGATGAATGGACTTTGACAATACTGCTGAATAGGAATACTTGTGGAGCTAATACAAACAATTTGTAATTGTCAGAGCTGAAAAGTAAAAACATGATTATAAACTGTGCCTAGGATCAGCTTATGTCAGCTTTAAATGATTTAAAAGTCTAGTGTCTGGAGCTGCATCTTACTTGCCTGTAAAACTCCTTGAAGAAGACTTACATAACCGAATAAGCATGTCTCTCCTTTCTTGTGTATTTATTGTGAAAAGTTACTCTTTGTCTAGCTGACAGGAGACAGGTTTTTAGGACGGATGTGAAACAAAGCCTTGCAGATAAATCAGAAGATACGGAATTTCTCAATTTAAATAGAATGAGACAATTGCCTGGTAACAGTAACTCCTTTAGAAACTATTGGTTGTCCCTGTTTTATGCAAGGAGAGGATCTGAATAGTTAGGTGCTGGTGCACCTTGGTCACCTGGTGGCTTTGTGCTGTGCCAGGCTTGGAAACTGTTTCAGTGTGGATGTGAAAAAAGTCTGTAAAGGATGCAAACTTCTCTGAGAAAAGGGAAGGAGCATAAGAAAGCATCCTCTGTTACTTAGAGCCTACCATCATTATGCCTGACCCTAGCTCATTATCCCTTGATATCTGGCGCAGACAATGACCTTTGATGGCACTGCGCAACAGAATGCAAAGGAGATGCCTGCCTTTTAATTTTGGCTCTGGAATGTCAAACGTGGTAGCTTCTTCCCCACGCTGTGTCCAGTCTTCCTTTACTCAAACACATGTACAAAAATTCAAATGCTGCTAAATACTACTAAGCAACGCTGTTTAGGTACTAGGTTACATTTCTAATTTTGCTAGGAGCGCCTCTGTCTTCCCATCACCTAGCAGCCTGGAGTAGGCTGGAAGCAACTAATCTACCATGTAATGAGATAGGTTCCTGTTGACACAAGTCAAGGGCAAAACTATTAAGTCATTAGGGCTAATGTTGTAACATTCTGATACAAAGGCACGGCCTGGGCCTTTCAGATTGTACCTCTGACCTTTGAGGATTAAGTTTCTTCGCAGCTTATTTTTGGTACTTAAAAATCTGTCTTTTTTTCCTGCTGCTTCACATGGACTGATTTTTGGCCCTGTGCTAGGTACAGCCAACAGCTTCTGCAGTCTTGATTTGTCCCGGTTCTATCAGAGGAACTAAGGACAGAAAAGAAGACACATTCTTAATCCCGCAATGCCAAAAGTACATCACATATTCCTTTGCTTTGCACTGCCCGTCTGACAGTGTGGCCCAGGGGTCTGCTGGTAGAGTTGGGGAAATAGAGGTGGCTCGCAGGATTCTTCCACAAAGTAGAGAAAGTGAGGATTCCTTAAACCAATCAAGATGTCATTTAAGTATATAAAATGTAAATGTGTCTTACTATGGCCCTGTGATATTTTGGTAAAGTAACTTTTCTCAAATCTAACAGGTTTTGCCAATAACCAGATGGTTATTTCAGCCATTGTATCCTCCAGCACAGCAGCAGGTCTGCACTTGTTCACTTTCATTGTGTGGGCAAGGGAAGTGCAGTGGGCTCCAGACTTTGTCTTGCTGTCATACTTACTGTCTCTCAGGATGGGTTCACTTAATGGTGACTTTGTAGACTTGTTTAGCTCTGAAATTTTTGGCTTAATGCTTTTCCTTTTCTGAGTCACTCTCTGAAATAAGGAGCCAAGAAATATTCTCACTCGGACCTGTGCTGGGTTGCGTCTCCATTTCCCGTCACTCTGAAGCCATAAGGAATTGTCCCGTTCTCCAGGTGAAAACAGCCTTACCCACAGGTAAGCCTCATGGCCTTCATTTGTAACGAACCAGTTTTCGTTTTCAAGATGCACGAGAAAACCAAATCAAGACACCCCAAACTATTGTCTAAGTCCTATGTCTGAAACTTTTGACCAAAATGTTTTAGGCCACATAGCGAGGCCAAGAACATACATCAAGGCCTGAGTGACATTGTCAAAGCTGCTCACAGTAAGTCATTATTTAACAAGGAGGGCTCACATTATATGATACTTTTGTTCATTATATAGGAACGTATTCCATAATGTGGAGTGCTCACCAAAAAAAAAAAATCTGAGAATGTTTTAAATTTTGTTTGTAAGTTGTTTTTTAAGTCTTACCTTGCTTGTGCATTTTGCTTGTCCCTTTGGACTGCTGGAAAGGGTCCTGTCTCAAGGAAGAATTAGCAGACTGTTCTTTAAAAAGGGCATTTGGGAAGCCAGGCATCCAATGAGTTTATGGCAATAAGATGTAGAATGCTATATTTCATTAATTTCTGGTTTATTTTATTTTTGCATTCAGTGTTTTTAAATATGATTACGATGAGGAAATTAATGAATTTCTGTTTTATTTTATTTTATTTTTGCATTCAGCGACTTTAAATACAACAGTGATGGGGAAAGGGAAGTTGCAGTGAAAAAGATTTTGCTCTTAAGACTGTACGTGCCAAGGTAGGTCTGGAACGGATGCTCATGGCTGAATTAATAAACTCTGACTGTAGAGGTTTCGAACATGAATTCTGACAGACCCTTCACTGTGACAATACTAGTGGGAGTCACAATAATATCATCTGCTGCTGAACATCGCTAGTATGCGAGCACTGTTGTGCCAAAGGTTAATATGCCAGTTTTATTTCCTTCTCTCTACAGCTATAATTTAAACGAGTTGCACACATAAGTGATGTTATATGCATAGGGCTTTGCATTAAGTTTGCTATGTCAGATTTGTTTATAAAAATCATATTTTGAACCACTTGCCCAGGGGCTCCGTTCTGGGGAGCTGCAAGCTGATTTCTTTTAAAGAGGTAGTTTTCATTTTCCATCAACTTTCAATAGAGATTTTGGAGCTCGGAACAGGGAGCTCAGCTTTAAAATTAGCACTTGCCCAGGTTTACAATTAGATTTAATTACTTAGCAACAGAGAGTTTAATCTGGTTTTACATGTGTGCCACATGACCCTTCCCATACCTTACTGGGATTGCAAGGGCCCCCTGCCTCTCTTGGGGAAAATTGCTTCCCAACATTTTGGAGACCGTTTACAATGTTTTTGTTCCTACGCTGCAATGCTAACGTTGCCCATAAACCTAATAGTCACACAGTAGTTAATAAGGAGCAGAAAGTTTTATAGTCTTTTCCGCAGTTGTTAAAATCCTGCTACTGTAATTTAGTCCTAGCCACACAAACCCTATCAGTTGTGAAAAATAAGACACTCTATATTGGTGTATTCTTGGAAACCAGTAGAAGAGAGGACCTCTCCTGAGCATCTCGCTGAATGTAATGAACTTGGGGATTATTTAAATTGCTTGGCTTGTAATATAAACACTCGTGGGCTTGCCGGCAGTGTACCTTCAGGATTTGTGGCTTTTCTTAAAAAAAATAATTTTGGATTTTTTTTCAGAATCAATTGCAATTAGTGGCACTGTGGCAAAGGATGGTTTATCAGATTGCCTTTCAGTTACAGAAAATAGAATCCATTAATGATGTTGCAAACATATTTTTAGTCGGGTTCAGCAAGAATAATTTCCTCTCTTTCTATGTTATATTATGTCAACTAAGAACATTCCCAGGGTACCAGCTGAATCGTCCTTTCTGCTATTGTAGACCTTCAGAATGGATTTGACCTTCTCCTGCTAGAAGAGATGCTGATATTCATGACCACACCGGTGGAAATGAGGTAATTCTCAAAGTTAGTAAGATTTCTGGAATCAAACATGAACTGAAATGGGCTCAGATGTAATTGGGGGTTGACTACCAGTACCTGTTGGGTACACCCTTACTCCAGTTCCTTAACCACATTGCCAGGGAGCGGGAAAGGCTGGAGCTGGGACAGAGTGGTCACTGGAGGTAGTGGCAGCTCTGAAACAGCTCTGAAAAGGAACTGATCGCAAATTTCTCTAAAAAAGAATTTTCTGTTAATCAGCCTCTGCTAAATAGCTAAACAGTTACATTAAAGAAATGAAATAAAATAAAATTGCAGCCATCTTTCATTCAGAATATTTTTCTCAGAAGGTGCCTGTTCTACTAGTACATGGAAAACTAGTGTAGAGATTATTACACTGTAGTGAAGAGTGGTGGGGGAGAGGAATAAGCAAAAGCTTATTTGTTTCAAAATTGGAATCCTATGGACACCGTGAGCTCTTAAGCACAATGATACTGTGTGCTGTCTGAAAGGGCAGAGTTCTAATTACTTGGCTGGCATAACTGTACTTCAGTGCTTAAGATGTTCTGATATCCTTTAGGTTTCATCTTCCGCCTGTGTTTCCTGGGATTGCAATAATACATTCTGAGCTTTCTGTAACATTTCTGAAATGCATTTTTTTCACAGATTAACAGTGCATACTTTGCTACTTATATCTTACCATTGTTTTCCCCCGCCATTCCTGAGAAGAAGGTTATGGGCTATCTTGGATGAGCTCGGCACTACTGACACATTGGGGTTTGCGTCCTCTGAAAATTGGGTGCAGTCGACGGAGTAGAAATCTGTGGGCTTGGTGTTGAATTTAGTGGGGCTTTTGAATGCAGGGAACAGATAGTTTAACAATGATAGACATGAAGGGTGTGTTGTGTCTGTGGCGGGTGGACACTTCAACGAGAAGTGTCCGTCAACAGGGCTCCACACTTAACTCCCCTGGGCGCTGTGCCGAAGCGTTACCCAAAGACAGCACAATTACACTGCCACCCTACTATAATAGAAGTCTAAAAAGGAAATGGTACTATTCACTGAGTAATTTCTGACCCGTTGCATGATTACACTACAGGATTCATTTTGAAGCACATATATGGGAGTACCCTTGTAATTATCTGACTAAAAATATAGCACTGCCATTTCTGGGTTGGTTTTTGAAGAGTGGTTGCATAAAACTTTATCAAGATGTTTAATACACTGTGCCTTGCTCTTCTTGGGCTGGATTGTTAGTGGGAAAATGAACTCAGCAATGTGATGGTTGCAATACCTTCCATCCCTGGCATGCTCAGTGCTCCGTGTGTGATTCTGCACAGGGCGTCTGAAATTCCCATAGCCGTCAGTCTTGATGCCAATGGAGTGGGAAGGGGTAGGAGGGAGAAGCAGGTCCCGGTGCCAGCCCCTTCCCACCCAGCCTGGCTTCCTTACTCCTCGGGGCTCTACACACCTGGTCTGGTCCCTAATTATTTTCTGCTTAACCACAGGGGTAAGCCAGAACATCCTCCCTGTTGTCTTGAACAAGCTGGTGGGGAGAGCAGAGGAGTAACTCCTTCCCCAAGATGCTCCTGGATACCGTCTGAATATATACAGCCTTTTGGTATAGGTTTGCCCCAAAGGTAGAGTCTGCTGCTGTCTGACAGGCTGCTCCTATCAAGAAGTCAAGCGCTGCTCTGGAAAACAGACTTGTCTTCATGTGGTAAGTTTGTTCTCCTAAACCTTGATCCCAAACCCACTGAAATCAACGGTGTTTTGAAGTCAATTTCCAGTTACTTCCATGCTCTGGAGATTAGATTTCACTGCCTTTTCAACCCTGGATCTCAACAATTCCTGACCACCTCACTCTGGCTCTTTTTTTCTCTACTGTGGGAAAAAAAAGACGCTATTTAACATGATGAGGTCTAAATAACTGGGCACTGTGCATGGAAACTACAGCTCTATTGTTAGCCCCATTTCACAGACAAGGAAGCTGTATCTGAAATGATACCTCCAAATTGCAGCAAAGCCAAGAATAGAATCCAAGTTTCATTCTGTAGATACCCTCGTACAAGGAAATATTTCAGCAAATATTTGCAGTTATTTCTGAACATCTTGCCTTATCCTTAGTCACTTGCAAATGCAGCCATGAACTAGAAGTGCTTCGTGTTCATTTTCCTATTGCATTACTTTTCTTTCATTTTCTTTCCTTTGTTAGTTGCAGTCATTAACAGTTTGTGAATAAATCAATTGTGGGTAAAAATATACTAATAAGTAATTGAGCCTTTTTATTCTGAGGCTGACTGAGCTAGAATACTACAGAGAAAATGACATTTTCAAACTGAAATGGAGTATTTTTTTTTGCAAAACTGAACTGACTCACAAGCCTCAACCCTCATAACTTTGACTAAGAATTAGGCTCCTTAAAAAAGCAGCTGAGACCCTTCGCCGGTTTTCCGTTACTGAGGAAGTATCCTTAGTTCAGCAACCAGGTAGGGAAGGCAGTTGGAGAGCTACATTGTAGGTGACACTTTGGAATCGTAGTTTTTTCGGTATTTATCAACGGCTGTATTTTCAGCTTGAAGGTACCAATGTTTTTGTGTCGCCTAATAAATTACAGAATGTTTACATGCAATTAGGTATGTGCCTACGGAGGAGAAGACACTGGGAAACAGTATTTTCCAGAGGCAGTAGCTAGTTCAGAGGCCCAGAGCCACTGCAGTAGCTGTTGTCAGGGAGGACTGAGTGGCAGTTCTAATTACCAGTGTCTGCACAGGTTTCTCATAGGAAGATACAAGCTGTCATGATCCCTTGCCAATCACATGAGAACTGACCTAGGGAGAACAGCAACTGAAGGTGAGTGTACATGTCCAATAAATTCAGTCCCCACTGCATTAGCTTATTTTTAGGATTGTCCTGAAAAGACATTCAGCCTGTATCATAAAACCTTCAACTGAGCAGAAAATATACAGAATGATGATGACTTTAAATTTGGGTTCATGCCCTCTGGGGCATGAATTCATAGTACTTCGGATATGATTTGATAATGTACTGAATGCTGAAGGAACGCAGAATCTGTAGATGAGTTCATAAAGACAGAGCATTTATGCAATGGCAATGCTCTCCTAATCAAAGGAAGCAAAAGAAATTTTAATCTTAATTTTACTGGAAACATTATTCTTAATTTGCAATGAAACCGTGCTTCCTATATAAGATAGTTCTCAGAAATAGGATGTTTAAAGTTAGGGCATAAATTTATGCATGCAACGGCTACGCCGTTTTCTGATTTTTCACCTTCTTCCATTGAATGTATTAGAGACTTGTTCTTGAACATAGTTTAGACAATACATGTGTCACCAGCAATGATGAATCAAAGAAAGAAAGCATCCAGAAAGGGAAGCTAACTAGACAGGTAGACCCTCATCAGCATCACATTCTGTTCTGCAGCTACAATAACAATAATTGAGTCAGACACATGGATTTTAAGTGCCTCTTAAAGAGGAAAGTTAGGGAGAGACACTGTGGAAAGAAAATTATATACTGAAATGTGGCATCTTAGTTTTGCAGCTGCCAACCTTGTTCTGTCAGTAGCCACAGCTGTTGCCTTTTCTTCTAAACTTAGCAGGGTATGGGTAAAACTAAAGCGAAGCAGGGCAGGCGCTTCAGCTGGTAAGGAGGTGTGGGTCCAAGTCCCTCAGTGTAATCAAAGGAAACCTTTAATTAGTTTTAACTCCTGAGAGGGAGGTATTTTATTTGTGTGGACAGAAGATGACACCCAGGGAGATGTGGGCCTGCCTCGTGTGGATGGATGCGCTCTCGGGATGCTCCTCGGCAGCCCTTCTGGCACCAGTTAGGTTTTTTCTAGTTTTGCTGTTCTGCTGCTTGCATTTCGTCCATCTTGGGCAGCAAGCTTCCTCAGTGTCAGCTTTCCCAATGACTGAAGGGGAATATTTGTCCAAAAAAGGAGGAAATCTAGTCTCTGGTTCTGCTGCTGATTAAATATGGTCTTTAGCATGTGGTCCTCAAGCCCGAAGTCAAACCTGGTGGATTTCAGATCTGGAGTGATGAAAAGTACAGGCTTGTTATAGCAGAACTTGATGCCATTGGTGACGGTTTTCAGTAAGAGTCTTGCAATACACTCACTGAATTTGTGTGGGGTTTTTTTATTTATTTTTTAAGTGTCAGCTTTGGATGGCATGAGACTAAGTACGAATATTAACTTCCTGATTTTTTTCCTGCCCTTGGGGTTGCAGAAGAAAATGTGAAGACATGACCCAACGTGCAAAACAAAAAATGCAAAGACCGAAACAAATCATCCACATTTGTGATTTTCTTTTTCTGTATTTTTTCTTTAAATGCAGTCTTACGCTTAAAAGCTAGTTCTCCGCTTTTTGATATGCTGGCTTGGGATTTTTGAGTGGTTTGCCTCTCCATGTGACAGTCACCTGCCAGTTACCCAAATGATTTGGGGTGGTGAATAAAATGCAGACGTAGATAACAGAAGACGTGTTTTCCCCCGAGTCCCATACTCTGTAGTAACCCTGGCCTTGGCATAAGGGCAAGAAGGGTGTTTATGGTGCAAAGGACTGCTAATGTAGCATTGGAGAACTGTAAGAACACCAAACCTGGGGTGGTTTTAACCTAAAAGAAATAGTCCTGGGTCAGAGATACCTGCTGAATATCTTTTAGCTCAGAGGGATGCAGTTGTCTCCTTCCAGCACAGAAGCTGGGAGTGATTTAACGTGAGGTAGGGGTAATCAGGAGAGAAGTGGGAATATAACTTAGCTGACAATATAGATGCGGCCTGTACTTACCTTATGGGCAAGCTTCACCAGGGGATCAAATATTCTCAGCACCAAGCAAGATAATGCTCGTTGATGCTGAACTATTGTATGAGCCACTGACTGCGAAGGAAGGACGGTCCTAAAGAAACAGAGGAAATGTGGATGTTTGTGTCATATACAGAAAATTCATCCTGGCCTGCGTGCCAGATGATATCCTTCCATCTGGTGAAGCTGAAGATGCTGAGAACCAGGATAGAAGGAAGGGGACCATACCCCAGTTAGAGCTAGCAAAATATGTAGTTGAATGAAATAAAATATTTCTTGAAAAATGATTGATGAAGACTAGAGCTCATAACTCCTGGGGTAATTTTGTCACTTTTATCTTCAGGGTGGAGATCACTACATGCCAGGCTGCATTCCTTCATAGCATCTGAATCATTCTTATTGTCTCCACAAGCTGAAAATGAGAAACAGACTGGCAGGAAAGTTAAAATTTTCAAGGTGGAAAGAGCAGGGAATAGCCTGATTTTATTTTTTTTTTGATTAAGAGTTCCTGTTGCATTTTTGCAGATAATAATACACTGGATTTTATGATTCCTCTATTTAAAACAAGACAAGAGTTTCCTATATTTTGAAGAGAAATAAGAGCACCTGAAAAAAGGGCTTACTCCAGTGCTGTCTACATCCAGCCTGGCTTTCTGTGTGCTGCACGGGGAAGAAATATTTCCAAGGCACCAGTGGTTGCCATATCCTGTATGCAAAAAGATTCCATAAATGTCTGAAAACAGATGGAATGCAACTTTGGAGGAATAAATGGATTTTTAATTTTCTGAACATTTTGGATTCCATCTGGTTGAAGTAACTAAGTGACCTAGTAGAATACTTTTACCTTTCTTGTATAATAGATAGAAACACAGCTTGCATTGCTAGTGACTGACACATTCCCCATTAATAGACGGGTTTTACTTGCTCGTACGTTTGCTTACTTTTAACTCTTTTGACTGCATGACGAGGGATGCCTGATGCACCTCTTCCTGTGTATCAGATCTAAATGTTGGCCCTCCCTCAAGTCATGATTTGGCCTTGCAGCCAGTAAGGAGGAATTCTAAACCATCCACCTAAGCCCACCTGACGGCAGTGGGAGCCTGAAGAGATAACATACCTTAGACTTATCTCCTTAATTTTTTTTGCTGCGAGCATTGGCACATGTCGAAAAGAAAAAAAAACCCAAAAACTCTTAATTTTTTGTCTTGTTTAAAGGCAAAGAATAAGAAGGAGTAGAGGCTTTGTGTACAGGTACCAGTGAGGTAGATTATTTCTATTTACTGCTCTTTTTGTTACTACCATTTAGAATGTTGTTAAACAAATAAGAATAAATACATGTGTGTTTTTAAACAGGAAATGAGCATTTCTCTATGAATAGGAAATACAGGCAACTTGAACTCACAAGAAAGAAGTCATAAACTATACAACTCTCTATAAAAAATGGGAGACCTAGGTTTATGGAAAGGACACCGTTTTTGTGCCTGCCTCAGTGAAAGCTAAAAAGCAAATCTCTTCACCCTCCTTGAAAGAGGTGAGTCTTTTGAATCGCTAATATCAAGCCTGTACTTACTAGTTGCTCTATTTATGAAGCTGATTATTTATGATTGCCATTCAGAAAGTTCCACTGAGAATAACTATTTCCGTGCTGATAAGTTCATAAGCAATAGTTAGTAGGATATTGACAATATGTTTGGTATTAGTTTTCATACTTTTTGGCACTTTGGAACATTTCTCAGGGTTCTTGCTATGAATATGGATGAAACATTCCAAAGAATGAGGAATAACAGCTCCCCCCTTTTTTTTTTTTTAAAGGACAGTAGTGATACTGTTTTCTGCTTCTGGAAGCAAGTATATTTGTGTTTCATTAAAAGCCATTGCATTTTAGGATCACAAATTTCAGTCTAGCACAAAGCCTGAAATCATTGAAAGATTTCACTTTTGCCCGACACATTAATGCTATGTAAAAAGTGCGTTTGCTCAGTCCTTAATAGGACAAAATATAGCATTTCCACACAAATCACTTTTATATAAATCTCTGGTCACTGTAACCCCATAATTCAAACTAGACTTCTTTCTTTTCCCTGAAATTTGTGATTATGAGCTTCTGACGGCTGGCAGGAACACACACTGATGCTGCCAGCAAAACTCTGGACGCGGTGCAGTCATGTTTTGAGCGTCTTTTGCTGGGATCCTGTAATAAGCTTGCCTTGTATGGCATCGAGACAATTGAATTCTCTTTTGCATTATACACTTCTATAATTGCATTACTGTCTCTGAAGCCTTTTTGACCCCATAAATGATTAAAACTGTTGTTACACAAACTTGGACTTGGGAGATGTATTTAAACCTCCTTACACAGAACGTAAGTGGCCGAAAGACTCACTGGCTGTGAGCATGGAGGGTTTGCTGTTTTGTGATTTTCTTAGAGTTTAGAGGTTTGTAAAAGAGAAGCCCATATCCTACTAATAGTACTGTTCGCATGTTCTCTCATTTGTATAATTGAGAAAATTACCAATATAATGAAAACAGCTCCATCTAAATAAGTTCTCTATCCACAGTTAATAAAATAGTATCTGCCCTCAGAGACCTGGAATTTCTCTGCAAACGCTTTTAGTTAAACAAAGCATTTTGTGTACCTACAGTAAATGTGATATTTATTTTTTCATTATTCATGAAACAACTTTAATGTCACTGCTGATTTTCCTGGTAGGATGTTCAGCTCCAGCATACTGGAGCTCATGCTGAGTTGTTGCTGAAGATGTCATTCACAATAAACATGAGCTGCTGTGACAATATGATGGCAGAAGGTGAAGAATCTCTTTTCTTGTGCAAGGGCGTGCATGTCTCTCTCTCTGTGTGTGAGAGGGAGAGAAAGAGATTTGATTGTGTTTACAAGATTCATTCGCGGCACAGCAGGCAGTAGTCACATTGTAATATTCACCTTAACACAGATAATTTGATTTTCAACCTGGTTATCATGCATTTAGACATAACGATACATGAAAATATATGCTTTAGCAGTGCATTTTAAACAAGGTTGCACACTTTAAATCGGAATATATTAGAAGTGAGCGTTGATTTTTGCAACTGCAGAAGTTGTGGAAAGCACAGTTCAGTGTAGGTTACAAAATTACTAAGAGGAAGTGAATTCTAATGGTGAGTCTTAGGGACTGCTACTGTTTCTGGGCTGAATTCCACAGGATGGGCTTCCCCAGGTTCGACATCTCTGAAGGTGTACAAGTTTTTCCCATTTGAGAGCGTCAGGCACTAATGGAATTTCTTTTCTGAGTCCCAGGTTGTCTCCTGACTGGAAAATGAGGAGTCAAAAAGTCCCACGGCCTTTCTGCCCTTTACACTGAAGGGAAAATGAACTGCCTGGTCATAGGACAAATGTTGTCTTGGGTCACCATCAAGATCCTGACCTTCTTAACTGATGTGACACACGGAAAGAGGTACGTTGATGCTTGTCAAGAGCAGACCCTCATTACTGCATCCTCGAGAAGCCTGAGAGATAAGGGGATCTCTCAGCAATTTAATTACAGTCATAACACACTGGCTTTCATGCAAGACAAAAAGGAATCTGCTGTTTGTGCTGGGAGATTTCAAGCTTGACTTAAATCTAAAGAGTGTGGACGTGGTTGGGCATGATTTTGTGAATCATCTACAGCACATTTGCAACAAACAAAAGCAGGCATAATTCTCCTGAAGTCAATAGGGTTGAGCGTGTTTATACGAATGGGGCATTTGGCCCAAATCCAGTTGGAGTCTTTGCAGTATCGCACCTCTGAATCTTCAGAGGTTTTCTTAGGATCATTAATATTGAGGCTGTATGGTACCCAAGGTAATTATCCATTACTGCTTGGGCTGGGCCCAGGAATTATTCCACAACATGTTGCCTCATTAGTATAATATAATGGAAAGAACAGAAACAAACGAGAAACTAGGAAAATAAGGGTGCTAAGAGGAGAAGGGTGTGAAGAAAACAAACACAGCGGGGTGAGGTCCTCCGATGGTGTAAATCAGCGCAGCACTATCACCTTCTGTGAGGCTTTGCCAATTTACACCCTGTGATGCTCTGGCCCATGATTATTAGGAAAGTATGTTGTTGATATGCTCTATAATGGCTTCCATTACCAGCCCATGCTAAAAGAAGCAGCTGGTGAAAGTTATGTTTATGTTCCACAGATGGATCGGCAACGGCAGAGACATAGCTCTGTGTCTGGTAAACAGGTGTTTGACTTTATATTTGCTAGCTAGCCAGAAGAAGTCGGATTCTTGGTGAGGAGTGTAGGCAAAGAGATCAATTTAGTTCCTGAAAAGGAAGAAACAATTCTTTTTGGTTGCACTTCACCTTCTTTTTGAATGGTGAGTAGTGTCCTGAAACGAATCCTGCCTTTTATCAGCTTAGTCTAAGTGTCCTGGAAGAAAAATTAAGAGGGGAAAAAATCCCAAAACTAATGGGGAATATTCAAATACTAGTATCTCACCTCCTTCCTTTCTTGCTTGTTTTCAGGAGGAGAAGGAAGCACTTTGGCTTCAGACAAAGTGAAAGGTGCCTATAATGGACTCAAAACTTCCCGTGCCAGAGGAGCAACTTCAGCAGTTGCTGGAGTGCAGAACAGGACTAGTTGAAATTACAGTGGAGATTAGCTATGCCTTTGCTGGGAAGTGGAAATATAATAATCTTTTTAATAAGAAATGTTTTGCAAACCAACTCCAACACCTGTAAATTTAATACTTACGGGTGCACAGCCAGTGCAGAAAGAGAACAATTGCTTTTCAGCTTACTGAAAACAAACCATTTATTTTGACTGTGTTTATTCATTCTTGATTGCTCAGAAAACCAAAAAGCGACTGGGATTTTTTCTGGTCCCTGGATGACAAATACTTCTAGATAGAAGAATGACAACATGTAAATTCCTGGGTGAATATCATTCAGGCTACAATTCCTTAAACTCTGAGGGTTTGGGAGCATTTTCACGGATACCCAGCAGTAGGCTGAATACTCATTAATAACTAATCTTATGACTCTGTGAATCATAGTGATCCAGATTCAGTGTTTCTAGTTGCAAATCAGGTTATTATTTTACTCTTTGACCAGCTCTAGGGAAAGCTCCTTAATATGTAATGCAAAGAAGTAGCCTAAGGGAATAGAGCAGGCTGGCAGCATTTGCCTACAACTTTCCCACACTGCTACCGGGTGTTGATCCTTCTGGCAGAAGGTTAAATGCATCCTGCTGAGTCCTTGAAACCGGTGGCCAAGGTGGCCGCAAGTGGTTCTCCAAGACAAGAGATGACCCAGAGAGCAGGAAGACCAGCTGGGATGGCTGGAGAACCCCGGGTAGGTCTGAAGAGAAGTTCACCCTCAGCGTTGTTAACTTGTTACCACGCCTGTT
This sequence comes from Rissa tridactyla, assembly GCF_028500815.1. Classification (NCBI taxonomy): domain Eukaryota; kingdom Metazoa; phylum Chordata; class Aves; order Charadriiformes; family Laridae; genus Rissa; species Rissa tridactyla. Next base: position 21,155,427 of record NC_071468.1, on the reverse strand, counting down.
TTATTGAAACCAAACTCCTCAAAGGGGCGGCTTTGGAATTGGCGCGTTATGTCGGGAAGGTAGCTGTTTAAATGAAGTGTGAGCAGCGTGTGTTTTTGAGCTTCTGTTGTAGATGTAATATATGAAGGAATAGTGAGAGCAGCAGGTGTTGTCGAAATTTATGGAGGAGCAGCAAGCCCAGGCGGCAGCCCTACAGGAAGAGCAGCGACAGTTACCGCAGCAGATGGTCTCAAGAATTATGAACGTGGGACCTATCCCCAGCTGCCCCTATAACCCACTTCTTGAGCAGGAACCAACAAGACGTTCAGTCCAGGCCTACATGGTCAACTTGAGCAGCGAGACTGGGGGCTGTCAGGGGGAATGAGCCACTCTAGATCCATGCTGAACAAGCCCAACCCAAGCTGTGCATATTGATCTCTGAGCAGTGGTTCTGCTGCCGACTAGGCGAGGTACATCTTGAACCAGTTGGGAATCCCAGAATAGAAGTACTGATAAAGGCTCATGGAGGAATTTAACTACCCAGACATCTGTTGAGTAACAAATACAGCTGAACATGCATCATCGCAGAGGTTCCTAAATTATAGTGAAGACAACTTTATGATCCAGAAAGTAGAGACTCCTGAGGAGAAGCCATCCTGGATCTACAGGAGTATATTAATGAAATTTGCAGATGAAACTTTGCAAGTGCATTAAAAATACAGCAGCACTGTGTTTTAGGATTGACTTTAGCAGAGTATCGTATGTCTGCAGAATGGACTGTCTTCTCATCCGTTTATTCAATTTTACTGTTTCACAAGTAAACGAAAGTTCAAGCCTACCTTCTCCTGTCTCTAAACCTGTTTGCGTCATCCTTGCACACAAAACATTTGAGATCTGCAGACTCTTAACTACTGTGCTTTGCAAACATCTCTGTTGGACAACATATGGCTCATGACAGAGACCGGGAGAATTAGAAAAGCAGATAGATACTAGCACTATGCCTGTTCCTCCAAAAATGCAAGTGCATACCTTTGCAGAAAAAAAATCATTTGAAACAAATGTTGAAGAGGATGAGGAATCTTAAGAAGCAGAAATATTGAAAAGATAATAATGAACAGCAAATAAGGCATGAGTTTTCAATAAGGCACAATAGCAAAAGGGGCCTATAAAATTTTGGAGTACAAACAAAGAGATATTACATCACAGAGTAAAGTTCAAATAGGGCTTTTTTTCCCCCCTGCTTGGTTGCAGGAGACATAAAATAGGCTAGTGCACCGAAATGAGCAACAAAAAGGTTACGCTGATTATAATGATGAACTACTGACAGTAAGACTGATGACTTTTTGAAAAATCTTCTAGAAGTTTTGATTTACAGTGACACTGGAAAAAGGAAAACCAAACAAAAAGCCCACAAAACTTGATTTTTATCCTGAAGCAAGGGAATCTGTGAAATCTTTGGGGAAAAAATTCTCTTAAAATTTCCCACATAAATCAGCTAATCTTTGCCATCCTCAAAGAAAAAGCAGCCCTGAATGAATCCTGCTTCATTCCTCAGATTTAATACAGGGATAATGCCAGGTTTTCTCTCTAATGATTCATTTCCTTACATCTGGAGAATGTGTCTTTTGAAAATTTAGGGGAAAAAAAAACCCAAGGATTTTTGGTGGGGTTTTTTTTTCCTCTCTTGCCAAGTTTTAATTTGATGCATTCATTTCTCCATTACCGTTCTGTCCCAAAGTTTATTGTCTCAAACACTATGCAGCAAAATCTTTTTCTCATCTCTTCAGGAAGGTAACGTTTCAATTTAGATTTGTAATAGCAAGGTATGATCATCTCAGCGGGATGGTAACCTTAGTAATCTTCCTGCTAAAAACCTGTTCATTAGCTTTATGATAAAATATGCCTGTGTTATAAATATTTCCAGAAAAGAACAGAACTTTTCACTTGTCTACATTAATGCTGACATCTGCTATAGGTCACACAGAGAAAGAAATCTACCTCCAAAAGTGATTCCAATTCAGCATTGTATTAAGACTATTATCAAATAATTCCACTCCACCCAATCAAGGGCTTTCTCCGCATCTAATGCTAATAACATTCATGGTCTCGAGCCTTTGCTTTTTCGAAGATTTTAGCCTCCCCAAAGCATCACCTAAAAGGTCACTGAGGGGTCAGGGAGCATTCAGGTCTTTGATGAGAAAGAACCAAGAGCTCCTTTTAATCTTAATATTCAACTTTAGTACACACACACACAAAAGAATAAATAATTTCAGGAAGACTGGTCTCAGGCCAGGCACAAGCAATAGTGGAAGACTTTTCTTGTCAAAGGTGCAATCTAAGAACTACCTTTGCAAGCAAGGAATTTGGAAGGAGATGAAAAAATGAATGAGAATCCCTCTCTGGTTATTATTTCTGTCTGAGTTCCACTTTGAATTGGACTCAGACAAAGAAGATTGGAGACAAGCATGCTATCAACAAGATAGCAGCAGTGATATACAAACCACCACTAATGAACTCCCTTTATATGTCCAGGGAGCCCTCCTAAAGAAAGCCTACAAATGCCCGCCTGAAGGCTCTTCTTGCTTCAGGCCGGATGGATTTGTTTGCTGTTCTTGCTCAAAGTTAATTTGTAATCTACAAAACCAGTCTCCTATTAAGAGACAGAAACAAAACCTAAAGGTAAAAAAACAGTGACAGAATCTCTATCAATCCGAAGCTTCAATTTTTCTGTCTGCTGCACCTGAACGGGCGTGGGCAGTCACTGGACTGAGCCTCTTCAAGGTTTCAGCACAGCAGTGGAAACAAAGGCCAGTAAGAAAAGTCACTTGTGAATCCCCGTTTCTATGAGGGAAGGTATAAAAGGCTCTGAACTGTCCCTGAGCAAGGTTATTAACTTGAAAAGTACTTAGCTGAAAGTCTTTCCTGGTGCATTGACTCATGCCCTCCACTTCAGCAAAGCCAGATTACAGTGATTTGCCAACGATTTTGCAGCTGCAAAATGCAGGAAGGTATTTTAATTGCATTTTCCCCTGTGATCAGTTCTCTTGCCATATTCTGTGGTTGAAATCTTATTGGAATGCTTTAAATAGAACAAAGACTTGGTCGGCTGTTCTGCCCCGTCACCCTTCCTCTTCCCATCCAAACTGGTGCAGGTTGTTCAGATGGAAATGCTACTTTTATCTAAAAGGCTTTTCGTCTAAAAAGTGACTGCAGATGAACAGTGCCGACAGGAACTCTTCATAATCACTGGCTGGGCTTTTCGCACTCGATGTACGTTTCCCGAAGGAAGGGCACTGCAAAATTTGTATCAAGTTTGGAAACGGAGTGGTGAACTGACTTCAGAGCCATCAATAGGCTGATTTACCCCAGCTGAAGTTCCTGAGCTGCACAAAAATACCCCTTACATTATATGTGAATCAGCTGTTTAGTAATCAGCAGGATCCAGATTCTGGTGGTTTTACTTCCACAAAAGGCAGGAAGAAGGTTTTTATCACATTTTGCTTTGTGTTCAGCTCTGAAGCCTTACTGGCAGATGAAATTTCAACTCACTCCGATTTGCATTAATACAAAGATGGTTAAACTATTTGCTTTCTTCTTGCTCTTCACCCATATATACTCACCTTGAGTAGGAAGAGTATCTATAACTTGCCTCGTTCACCTTAATGGCCCGTCTGGTGGAGGTGCAGAGATGATGGTCCTCAGGTCCCTGAACAGCCTGTTGAGGGACGTGGCCTCTTCCCTTACATCTCCTGAATTGCCTCTGGAGCAGCTCACCTCTTTCTGTCAAATAAGCCCCACATTTCTGTTACCTGCCTGAGGTTGACACCTCTCCTGCAAAGTCACAAAGAAGTATTTATGATCAGATACCAGTTCCCATGAAATGTTTGTGTGGAAGCAGGATTTCTGCTGAGGAGGAGGAGCGGGGGTGGAAGCACGGGTTGATTAGGTCCCCTTGGTTAGATTGGATCTAGTTCCTATCTTGTGCTAATCCACCCCAGACTCCTGGCGGTAAGATCCAAAGCAGCATAAAGCAGATAACAGGAGAAGGCAGAGGGGGCTGGTCAGGGGTGTTTGTAAATAAATCTGGAACCTGGGATCTGCAGCCTGCTTGGTTATGGTTTTGTGAAAACACAATTACAGCATAAAATGAAAGCAGGCTGTGCAATGAAAACAAGAGGAATGCCATCACCCAGGTTGGCTTGTACTGCAAACCACCCTGGTCAATCATCCGAGATGAATGGAGGTATCCGCTGAATAACCTCACTTTGCAACTTTTATGTGAAGGCTTGATAAATGAAGTCAGGGAGAGGTACAAGAAAGTGATTAAAACCAGCCTGCGCAAAAGGCAATGATAACCTCCCTGAGCTTGAAACTTTTTTTCCCTTCTGCCTGAGTTTGTTGGATAATTAACCCTTTCGTCCTTTGGTCTCTGTACACAAACATTTGTATATTCCTACAAAGCAGCTGCATCTTGGCAGGCAATTTGTCACTGGTAATAAATTAGACCCAGTGGCAAGGCCAACCACTTCCAATGGGGATGCTTACAACCAGGTACTGTGATCTGGAGTTTTGTAGTGGCCTCGCTGGAGCAGAAGACCTTTTCCAAAGTTTAGCTCACTCATTTCTTGTCTCTGGGCTCTCTAAGCTGCCCAGTATCTCACTTGGCGACTCCTTCCCTTCTGGAAGAACGTGCCCCATGCCACGCTGGCCAAATAGTTTGAGGGCGTGCCAGTCTCTTGTCATAGTGAGCTTGAATGGGATATTATCAGGAAGAAATTTTTCACTATGAGGGTGGTGAGACGCTGGCCCAGGTTGCCCAGAGAAGCTGTGGCTGCCCCATCCCTGGAGGTGTTCAAGGCCAGGCTGGATGGGGCTTTGAGCAACCTGATCTAGTGGGAGGTGTCCCTGCGCAGGGCAGGGGGGTTGGAATTAGGTGATCTTTAAGGTTCCTTACAACCTAAACTATTCTATGATTATTGTTACTAAAGCAAAAGGCAGTTCTAGCATTATTGTCAGGCAGGGGCCAGGATTTCTCATTGTGGACCTGGAACCATCATCTGTAATCCCTTGTGGTAGAATTATTTACTGATTTTTAGGATGACCAGAGTATGCAGAAAAGAATTTTACCCACATGTGCCATAGTTGGAGATCAATAGATTTCCCATCCCTAGTTACAGTCCATTGTGCTTCTAGGTGTTAAAAAGAAAGGGGTCTCACAAGCAGACCCTGCCCAAATGTGGTCTGAGGCAGCTGCTTATGGTTTGGTTGCTTCATTTTTGGTCTGCCCAGCCACATTAAGATACCAAATCAGGCACTTACAGACAAACGTCTGTCGAGAGTCTGAGTCTGAGATGGGCTCTCGGGTGGAGATCTAGAAGTGAGCACTAACAAAACACACAGAAGCTTTCTTGCCTGTCAGAGAAATAAGCTTTTCTATGGGGAACACCCCCCCCTCCCCGGACGTAGCCCAAACAACGGCAGCAGCCCCACTGCCTGTATCGAACAAAGCTCTTTAAACCCTTACCGAGAAGCAAAATCTCGGCTGAGAAATGTCAACAGAGCTTTTACGACAGCCTGAAAATTAATTGTCCTCTGAAATGGCAGTCCTCAATTTAGGCTTAATCTCTCTTGCATTACTCAGGTAGCTATTGTGAAGTATCACCCCGCTTGCTGCTCTCGCTGACAGTTTCTATATCCCTTCACCACGCCCACTGGAAGGAAAACAATCACATAAATCCCTCTTGCAGGGCATGCTCAAACTCGTTTCTTATTGTGGGGCAAATTTATGGTCGCATTTACTATGTAGTCTTTAAAGGGGACTGGCTGGTGGTTGAAGGTCTAAAATTACAGATGACCTGGGTGTAAGCAAAAGTGGATTTGTTAAAAAATCTGTATTTAAGGAAGGAGGGAAGGGGGTGAGAGAGGAGAGCTAGATGGTCCCTGTGTAGTTTATGACTTTTCCTAAAAAAAAAAAAATAAAAAAATAAAAATAAACCTTCAAGAAAAGTAGAAAAGCAGTTTTCGTTCTGCGGCTCTAAATATCTGTTTATCCCACTGCCATGATGTGAGCATGCCCAGTTGGGATGATTTAGCACTCTGCTGATGACTACCAACGGAAGGACTTCATGTGAAAAGGTAGTCTGCCACGGCTAATGGGCTCTTGTTTCAAAGGGATGCTGTGTGTACATTACTAGTGTATGGAGAAGGTGCAGAAAGGCCTCGGCAGACATTAGGAATGGAGTGTTGTTGATGATGAAAAGGCACTTTGCTGTTGAGGGAATGGTGGGAGAGAAAAGGCGTATCTGTCTTTTTGATTAGAAATGCATGCTTCCTTTCATCATCTGAGCTGAAAAATTGGCTTCTGCTCTTGGTTTATGAAACCATTTTTCTTTTCCCTTCCTTCCCAGGTTTGCAAACTCTTTAATAAATTAGTTACTGTGAGGTGCATGGGTGCAACAATCACCTTAGAGGCTTTTCCCAAATGCATCTTTAATATTTTATAAGTATTTAAATAGATTTATTCAATGTGAACAGCCTGATTTATTAACACTGGCACTCTGGCATGGAAAGTGGGTTCAATACAAATTATGTTGTGTCAGAAATTTTTAGCAGCTAGATCTCAATTTACCAATGGATTCTTGGAAGTCAGGAAATAATAGGATCCACCCCATGTTAATATTTAATCAGGCTTTGGTGCCAGATAGGAGAAGCTGTCGAATGAACGAGACGCAATGAGGGGAGCCCTGTATTACATTAAAATACATCATGTGTGTTCACTTCTTAAATGTGGGGGGAGAAGTGGGCCAGTTATTGTGGCAAGTGAGAGGTTCAAACCTGACGCTGAATAAAGATGCTTTGTCAGGCTCTAAGAGCTGGCCAGATGAAGTTAAAGTAGCCACGTGTGGGAAACCTCAGCGACCAGGTGTGAAACTTGTTTCCCTTTTGATGTCTGGGGTCCGAGATATACCTTTCTTTGTGCAGATTCAGAAAATAATGTATGGCAACATAAACGCTGAACCCGACATGGTAGCAGAGCTGCTTTGTAAAGCACTTTGTAATGATGCAACGAGGAGGTTGCTACCAAACCTGATACTGTCCTACATAACTAGTGTACCAAGGGGCAGGGAAAGGGTGGGTTTACCCATCCTCTGTAGGTCAGTACACTGTAGGTTACTGTTTTGAATTACCCAAAATTCATTTTCACTCTGAAGTGCCATGTAAGATTATTTTTATTTAGCCTGGTACATTACCCTCATAAAAACAAATTGGTTTTATTTCTGTATGGGACCACCAAACCACTTTCTCATTGCAGATTTTGGGTGTAAATTTAAAATGCAAGGAAGCTCGGAAGCAAAGTTTTCCACAGTAGTGTTCACTCACTTGAATGGAATAGATGAACGTAAGGGCACAGTTGCAAAATAGCTCTGCACGTCAGCGGGGCTTTCCTAAATCACTGCACCCAGTGTGGAGCGATTCAGATGAGCTAGGAGCCTGCTCAAAAACTGGCAGCATCTCATTTCTGCTGAGTACCACTGACACAGCCCCCCAGTCCGCCCCGCCAGGCAGGGGCTAAATAGGTGAATGAAGAGCAAAAGAAGAAAGCTTCAGCCAGCCACAGTGGGACCGATACCGGATAAAGAGGAGAAAAGAGGACATCTCAGATGCCACGGATCTTTTCCTGGAATATTTCAGGATGACCCAGCAATGAAGAAACCCTCCAGTGGTCAAGACTGCCTAGCCATAATTGCATGCTCATGTGCAAGGGTTGAGTTCTTTGGAGGGTGTGAACTAGAGTAGTGTGGTTGAAGTGCCTGGAATAACACTGGTGGGCACTGGCTGAAGTTTTGGCCTGTAGCTGAAGTCCTGGTGACAGTGAGCTAGTCTTTTGGTAGGAAGTTCATTCGTTTCCTTTTCTCACTTAACGATGTGTATTTGTATCCCTTTAAATATGTAGCGTGTTTAGTTTCCCTGTGTGATTGCTTTATTTAAAGAAAGAAGAGATGAACTGCTAGTCCTTTGTGATGTTAATATTAAGAAAATTGGACGATGCCCCAGTAAGATGACTGGCTCAAGACAAGGGGCTACTCTGCACATCTGGTTCTCTCAAAGTTTGGTTGGAATGGTTTATTGTAAGGTTAGATTACCAGGGATTACCTTAGTTTGTGCTGCTGGTATCAGGAGGGGGAAGATAAACCGAGGAGTGGAGCAGAACACTATGTGTGATTTCTTTATGCTGTTTAAGGTGAAGTTGAATTTGTTTTTGTGGAGCGTACACCTGAGAATGTTTTGATGTGATGGTATTAGATCCAGAGCAGGGTCAGCTCTGTTTTATAGATCTCCACCTAATCTGCCACAAAGCAGGCTGGCTGCTCAGGATGGAATGAATGGTAGTAGTTTTAGCTATTATTAATATATACTTATGCAGTTCCTGAAGAGTAAACAGAGATATGACCTACAGAGTTGCAGCTGTATCAGCTGTGAGAACAATTATAGTTCAGAAAAGAATAAACCTTTTTTTTTCATTCCAGGGAGGGAGTGTGTCCCTTGGCATACAGGATTATATGGTCACAGGTTTTGAGGACGGCAAGTCCAGATTTCTGCTGAAGTATCGGCCATGCTTGCCTGCCTCAGGGCTGCAGCTATTTAGGAGTTACCTGTGCTTTGGTGAGTAAGGAGGTATGTCTTTCTGCTTTAGCTTATTAAACCAATCTACAGTTTAGGCTATCGTTTGCTTCTTATGTGGTGCAAAAAAATGCATGCAGCAAAGTTAACCTCTAAAGTCATTGATTTGCTTTTTTAAACCACTGCCATTTTTAGCATCTATTATCAACGTTCTTAGTAATGGCGTGTTAAGTCTTCACTGTGACGCGTTATGTCCGAGCAAGGTGATCTCTTTGTTAGGCATTTTGATAGAGTCACAAGCAAAGAAGATTCTAGTACTTTTATCTCAGGAAACGAATACGATCACCTACTCCAAACTCAAATACATATGGATAGATTTTTCTTATATTTTTTTCAAGTTGAGGCTAGATGGGGAAGAAATAGAGGAGAGAATATCAGAGGGAATAGGGCAAGTTTCACAATTCAAATATATGAAGCTTAACTATATTGGTATTAGGAAAAATATTAGGAAAACATTGTAGAAAGTTAAAGAAAGTGGTACTGGTTTTTCAGCTAAGTCTCACTGTTCAAAAGTTCACCTGGACTTCTAGAGAATTTGACCAGCTAGAAATATGCCTGAAGGCCCCAAAATTTCATCCCCTTTCTTCAGAAAGGAGACAGCAATTGAAAGAGAGGAAGAGCTTCTGCAGTCTTCCACTGGGCCTTTCCTGGAGAAATGGTCTCGCTCAGGTCTTTAGGACAGTTACAAGGTACTACTTTCTGCACGAGTGAGGCCAAAGTGGTTATCTCAAAAATCTGAATGTGATTTTAATTATAGCTTTTATTATTGGAACAGCTGTAACCAAGATTGTAACAGTCAATTATATATGGAGCTTTATTGGCAAAGGGTGCTTAATATTAAACAATCATTGCTAACCGTGAACATACCTGATATAATAACGAACTTTATTTGGAAGATCAGCGTGAGATAAAGGAGTTAAATTTAGCTGTACAGCCTGTAACAATAACAGGAGGGGATATCGTGAATTCATTTTATTTGGAAACAGAAAACTCTGAATGTTGTTAGATTATCTTTTTGAGAGCATAAAGTAAATGTTTGGTAACCAGAGATTTGTATTGCTGGAGAGAATCACTTTCACTAAAGCTACAGTAACCAAATGTTTAAATGTGCAGGGCTGAACTGTCAAAGCATGTAACAACATCTTTAAATAAAATGGAAGCGGCAAGAGCTGCCTTTATCAGTGTCCTCTTCTGACAACTGCTTACGGTTCAATTCTGTTCCTGTTGAAGTCAGTGGAGAATCTCCTGGTAACCTGCAGTGATTCATGGCACGGACCTTACCAGGGAAAAAAGGAGAGGTCCCAAAGCACCAAGAAAGGTGCGCTGCTGTCCCACAGCACGGGAGTTGTTTACACCCCGCAGAGCGATATTGCCGACCTGCAGCATTCAGAATTGTGGCTCGAGGCCCTTACAAGAGCCACGTCGAAGACAAAAGCCTTACACCCCCCCAGGAGATGTTTTTTCAGTCTTCCAGTTCTAAGTCACTGGTCATCTTTGGCAGTTTTAATACCTAGGTTTTCAGCTTAACCAAAGGCTCAGAAAACCACTTATGCTATTTTTAGTTTTTTTTAATTAAAGCTGACAATCTGCGATAACCAACGGTAGGCTCAAATCAGAAAGGCTCATGTGGCAAAATCTGCCCTAACCCCACAGCCATGAAGCACTGAGAAAGTAAATGTGGGCTGGGCCATATTCATGGTACAGACAGGTTTTTTTGTTGTGTTTTTTTTATTTTATTTTATTTTAACTTTATATTTGTGTCTGGCTGCGTGGACTCTTTGGCCGAAAGTGTATTCCTGGTGCAAGCAAGGAGGCAGGATGGCAAGCGCCCATGGGATGCGGGGATGAGGCAGGCTGCCCTCGGCATCCCCGGGACCCCCTGAGGTGGGTTTTACCCACACCCATTGCCCAGACCCCACTTCCACGCTGGCAGGAGGACAAGCCATGTCTCCTCTTTTCAGTCTCATTTGTTAAATTCTCAGAGGCCGAACTGGGAGCCAGCATTTTGAATTCGTATTTGGGCTTGGGTCTTTCTCTTCAATGCCACTCTCCCTCTGATTGCCACTGTTGGGACCTGATGGACCAATATTCTGCAAACAGACGGTGTCTTCATCAGCATGTATACTGAAATACTCCAACCAGAGCTCCCTCCTGCTTCTCGTTTTCCAAAATGCAGCTCAAATCCTTAATTGGGTAACCTGAACTTCTCTGTAATCTACATATCAGTGTGTGTGGATCTAATGGACATGTCAGTGCTATGTACAGTAACACTTTTAAGTCATATAATGGCCCTGCTCACGAGAAGAATAAACACACCGTGCAATTTAACTGCAAACCGGGGGGATACAAAGGAGAATGGTCGCTGAAAGGTTATCTACAATGTAAAAGCAGTTATTTTCCTTTTGCAGATTTTGGGGGCGATCTGCAGCAGCAGTATTCACCTTAATTTTGAGAACTGATGGTCTAATCATGTCATCTGAATGGTGGGGGGAGAAGAAAGGAAATAGAGAGAATTTCTTCTTGCAAGCGCTTTTCAGCTTTTAAGAGGCTTTTGTGTCACCTGTGCAAGCCCACAATTGGATATTGCGGAGTAGAGTACTTTTATGCAGAGAAAAGGATTAGGAAAAAACCCCAAAGGTGTGAAATATAACAAAAGGCAGTATTTGGAATTGCAGTGTTAGGAGACACAGCTGAAGTCAATGGGAGTTTGATCCATGAAAGCACAGCAGGAACGCGCCATATATAGGAAAGCACAATCTGTCAAAATTAAGTGTGTAGTTTATGGTATGCTTTTTGTTTGAAATAACATATTACCTCCTATTTATAGTAAAGCAGACTAAACAGTTCTATATGTCTGCATTTAAGGTTTTCAGACAGAGAGTAAGGGCACCTTTTACCTGGAAATTGTAGAGTCAGAGCTCAAAATTGTTAGCAGTGATATAAATGAATACCTGTGATTTTACAGGCATATAAATCTCAAGCTTCTGCTTACATAGCCCCGTGCTGTCTGCAGTATTGGCTGGATCTGAAGATCACTGCTGGAGGACTACTAGGAAACAAATGAACTCGCAATGCATAGCATCTTAAAGGAAACTATAAATGGGATAGGTCAAGGACTAGGCATGTAAGCGACAGGAAAAAAATCTTCCTTTTAGTTTATACAACTCCTGCTTCCATGTCTGTGCAGATTCCTAATAAGGAATAGTAACTTTTTGAGGCACTAGGCCTGTACATATTTCCTGACCTTATAATTCTCACAGTTCTAGACATTCCAAGGTAGGGGGTCATTCAGACAGAGTTGTAATTTCTTGTGCATATTTATTTCCAAAGTATCTTTTGCATAGTTTCCCAGTGAAATCATGTGCTGGGGCTGGGGAATGCTAAATAGGTTATTTTTCAAGCTTGCATATAAAGGGCCTGTCAAAGTGGACTGTTTTGGACTTATCAAGTAAAAGTGCCGGAGCCAAACCATGATGTTTGTAGCTTGTCCTTCCCAACCCTGTTACAAGCTGGGCTCCCAACCTTCCGACAGGAGGTGATGCAAGAAGGTTAAGGAGCTCTGGTTTTGTTATCGGTTAGGATTTTAACGATGATAAAAGTCTTGAAAGCGTATGTTGGCTCAAGAGGAATGTGACCTGAGCCTTCCCCAAAAAACTACATTTTTTTAACCCTTCGGCTTTAGATTTGTGCTCCTTTTTCTTCCCATTCCGTAAATAAACACAGGACAAATTTTAGGGGGAAAAAGGTTGTAGAAGCCCAGCCTCTCTGTAAATAACCTTAACTGGCTGTGAAAGCACGTTTTGAATTTGTTTCCCAGTCCTTCGCGACACGTACTTTTTTTTGAAGCAATTACATTTATCTGATCAAAGACATTAAGAATTTCGAATATTCATTTCTCAAAATCCATCGGCCAAGCAGCAGCTAGAAGTTATCTGCTGTCTGAAAGAGGTTTACGTGAGGTATTTGTCTGGCCATTTTCAAAACCAAAAAAATCTGTGCTAAAAAGCCTGTAGATAATGTATTCATCAAGGAGAAGCCAAACTTGAGAGGAAAGAGTTTGCCCTCAATGCTGCATATGTCCTGCTCAAAGCAGCAGTGAGGAAGGTTAGTCAGACCTCAGCTTTTATCAAGATACGTCTAACTAATCTAAATTGAAATGTGGGCACTTTCTTTCTGAACTCCAAAAGCATGCCATGCATTTGGGACTGAGGTTTTCAAGCTCTTGTTGAAAAGTCAGTGTAGACTTTCTGCTTGCAAAAATTCCTGTGCAAAAAATCTAAGCTTTTTCTAAGCAGTTGAAAAGAATGGCAAGGGGAAGATCCCGTGGAAATTGGGAGTGTTTTCACAGATTGCTGGTGACAGTAAGTATCGTTTTATAAAACACCAGTTAGGCTGCATATGACATATGGAGACAATTTCTGCCTCAGCTATATTTACCTTTCCCTTTGATCTAATGGGAACAGCTCATGTATATTGAGGCAGAGCTTGGTCTACAGTATCCTGTTTGGTTTGCGTATTGGGAGATGTTTGGACCAGCTAAGTTGACACGTGCAGTTGTAACTGGGAGGCCAAGATTGTGCAATGAGCCTGATTTAGTCATGTGGAGGGACAGTTACGGGGTGATATGAGTGAAATGCATTAAGTGCTGCCTTCTTCCTTTATCATTAGAGAATCATTGAAATGTAAGACTGGAAGGAAACTCCATAGGCCATATATTCTGTTCTCCTGCTGGAAGGCAGGATCAATTATACAGCCATCCCTGGCAGCCATTTAAGTAAAATATTACTGGAATAAAGAGATATTCTTTATATTTAGAAGGAGGGAATACTGCCAGCACAGTTAGTTAGTTACCTTCTGGAAAAAAAAGAAGGAGAAAAAAAAAACATAAAAGAGAAGTTATTCCAGCTCTCTAAGAGTTATCATTCAAATTAGTTTGATGATTTGCTTGGGATCATTGGAGAAGCCTGACTAGAAGATATAAGTGGAATGTAAGACAGGATATGTGGAAGTGAAAAATAAGGAGGTATGATCACAGAAAGGCAAGGGAACAGGTTGAACAGGTTTCCAGTTGAGGTGGTGACTCCAAAGGCCATAGTATATTTAGGCAACATCTGAATGAGCATGTGGAATTCAAAAATACAAAGAGCTGTGGGTTGTATTTTTGAGCTTTGAATTACCTGGTGTCTCTTTCAAAGGTTAGAAGTGAGATTTTACATGGCTTGCCCCCCTTAATTAGTAGTGGAGATTTGTGTGTGTACGTGTGTTTGCTTACACAGCACTGGCTTTACTTCTCCTGAACCAAAAAGGCAGAATAATTTTGAGATTTGTTCAAAAATAAGTTATAAATTTCTTAAAGTAATGCAGGAAAGAGAGAGGAACAAACGACATTGCACCTCAGCTCCACGTGGATCCTGCTTGCCTCTGCTGCAGTCCTATCACTGCAAGGCTCCCTGCCTGATTGTTGCAAGTTGTTTTTCTAAAGCCAGAGCATTTCATTGGACTTTCGACAGGGCTGCAGTTTGCTCTGCTCTACCCTTAAGTGTAAACAGTACAATTATTTGCCGAGTGTTATCGGTCATTTATTTTATCAATCTAATATTCTTATATTATGCATCTTAATACCACTATTAACTGTTTTGGGTCATTTCTTATTTGTATACCAGAAAACTGCTCTCAATGTTATTACTTATTGGTCATAATCAATTAGGGAAGTTTTTAGACTATGGCAGTCTTATATAAATACACTGGCAAAGTTCACCTCCTATGATTTCTGACAATTAAATTGTTCTGTCACTTTGGGACCTTCATTAATCTCAACTTGTCATCCTTGTTTATGCAGGTTATAATGGCCTGTGTGTGTAAGTGAAATGAGATGCTAAAAGCCCTTGGCTGTTTAACTCTTTGATGAAAGTCAAGCAGGAATATGCAGTTGAAGGGAAAAATTGATTCTTTTTTTCATCCCCCAAAATAGCACTGTGGAAATTATTGCACTGTTTAATGACCAGCTATGAAATAAGCCAAGGAAAAGTTTTACAGAGGGGTGAAGAAAACTGAGTTGACGGTACCGTTATCACAGTCCTTTGTGTTTCTGCATGAGTGCACGTAGAAATAAAGATGTGGCAACGTAGATTACTTTCTCTTCCAGAAAAGTGCTATGAAGACACCGTGTTCCAGCAGAGGAATCTAAAAGCCAGAGCTTTTCAGATAACTTTGCAGGATTCCTGTAACTCAGGTGAAGGACATGGCTAAAGTCTCTCGAAACTTTGAGTTGGGAGTGTTACTAGTAGGCCCTTTAGTTTGGGTAATTCTGGCAGACTGATTACTCGGGACCACTGCAGGCACACTTCTGAGGACTTTGAGAAGTGAAAGTCCCTTTACAGAATTGAATTCAGTATTTAGGTTGCTGGGGGAGTTTATAATTTTCTTCTTTATTAAATTAATCTCCTAGAATTCGAAGACTTGCTTTCTAATGTCTCCAAATGCCCTTTTCTCTATCTTTTAAGGTCTTAAAAGGCTTTCTAGAGTGGTCACCCTACAGCACCAGCGCCGTTACTTGTATCAGCCTTAGGCAGAGCTCCTCCCTGGTCCTTCCTCTTGGAGTGGCCTCTCACTTTCCAGGCCGTGGAACTACCATCAGCTCCTCACCTGGCACTACGCACCAAAGACGCAGGTACCTTTTATTCCATTCAGTTTGTCAAACCTAGTGTTTCCTCTTTGGCAAGTGCCTGCTGCAGTTGAAACCCAGCCTAACAGATAGTTGTTCTCGTGTGCAACTGGAAATGAGGGGCCAGGTCAAAACACGCAGTGCACTGTCCCATGGTGGCAAAGCTGGAGATGGAGCGCAGGTGTCCTGACCTGCTCAGAGCCTCCATCCACATGCAGCTGGCCAAGGTTAAATAGGAATAGCCTTAGAGTTATCCATCTCAAATCTAAAAGGAGTGTAATTATATGCTATTCTCTGCACCCTGAGAAACATACGAGTGACATCCTCTCTCTGAGCACTAATTATCATAATTCTTAGGCCAGAGAGAGATCCAGAACACTGCACAAATTATCACCCAATATCTTTAATAAATGTGGATGGCAAGTTACTTGCAAAGGTGCTGGTTAATAATCTGGAACACATATTCCCAGACCTAATTCATTTCAGTCAGGTGGGATTTATTGGGAATTAGACTGTCATGCAGTAGTATGATACAACTCTTCAGTACAGTAAGTTCATACAGAAGCAAAGGAGAGAGCTGGTGCACCTCATGGTGATGTAAGGGACTTCAACTATACAGAGACAGACTATTTCTGACTCTCCTAAATATTCTCCTATGGACAACTCTGACACTATACAGCAAAAGCCAGTGGCACCAGTCAATCCATTATAAAAAAGCCAATGCCAGTGGTTAATGCCCAGGCTTCCTAAGTTACAGAAAGGAGAAATGGCAGAGTTGCTCTCCCATTTTTACGTGATCCAGAGTTCACATAAGAACTGCTTTTCTTTTTTCTTTTATGAGGTTAATTTATAAAGAAAACGAAATCCCATGTGCCTCAAGGATGCCCATTTTGGTTGTGGCTGCCTTTCATTATTGCCTAGAGAGGAAACAAAGTGATGGGCTCCCACCAAAGATGCCTCAGTGTGTGTACCTAAAGTTCAGTAGGATAAATGCAAGTCTTGGAGGCAAACTGCCAGATGTTATTTGTCGAAGCTGCCTCTAGGCTGCTCTGAAGCATACCAACACATGTGTCAGGGCAGAATGAGAGTCAGGGCAACTTTCCAATTTTTCTTGCTCCCAGAGCCTCGCCAGGGGAAGCTGAGTTTAGGAGCAGAGAAACAAAGACCATGCAAATGGGAGATTGGTATATTTGAGGTTCTAATGCTGAGGCAATTATAAAGCATTGTATATGTAATTTCACCTTACATTTTGAACAGAAAACAATATACCTGTCTTTCTAGATACCGCAGCATGTGGTGAGGTGCATAAATCAGATGCAAATGCTAGTGCTTGCTCCTGAAGCTGTGGGGCCAGCATTACTGCTTCTGCTCTGACAATGCCAGCTGATCATATACTTTGGGAATGAGGTAAAGCTTTAATGGGCCTTTTGAAATAGACTTTTTAAAAGCCACACTGGATTCTACTCAAGAGCACGCTAAGAAAATCTTGAGTTTAGCCAGTTCATTTCCGCCCACTGCCTTCATACATACATATAAAATAAACAGACCGAAGCATTTGTAGTATTGTTTGCAAAAATAAGTGATTCATCCTACAAAGGAGAAAAACACTTGCCCAAATAAACATTACATAGTGGTGAAACACTGTTCTTGAAGTATCAACCCCACGAAGATGCTATTGCTTATATTCTTCTTACATTATCATCTTTCCATGAACAGGCAGTTTACTTAGACTGATGTCTACGGGGAAAGTCTATTTTTAGCATGTGTTTGTACATTGGCCAGTATAGCCAGATGCTGATGTCTAATGCTTGCCTATCGAAAGTGAAAAGACAGAACTGAACGTAGTTTAAGAAAGGAACTCTCAAAAAAGTTTACTATACAATGCAAAGGGAGGATATTTAGTTCCTAACCTCCATTTCTTCACAATAAGATGTAGCATTAAAGAGATTACGTCGGTGTATTCCTTTTTTTTTTTTTTTACGCGCTCTTGCAGCTTTACCTTAGTAACATTCTCCATCTTAATGTTGGCATCAGACACTTTTGGTACTATGTAAATTCCATTTAGTACACAATTATGCACAGCCGCAAGGTTAAGGTTGCATAAATAAATTCTCATCAGTTTTACACGTGAACCCTGAAATGAGTACACCTCAAGATCTGTAAAGTGATTAATTGTACCAGGACCGCTTAACTGGGGTGGGATTCTGCTCTGAGCTCTTCCACTTCCAGGATGTGGTCTCTCGTGTCTGCAGGATGTCGTGTCATCTTATAGATGTATCCCTATAGATCTATGTATCAGGTATATCAGAAAACAATTAGCACCCCTTAGAAGTGGTGGCAGAGAGTGGAGCGCAGCAATGGTGCTCTCAGGAAGGGCAGTGGGGTCAGCTCAAGATGGGCAGTGGAGGCTTTCACTCAATTCACAGTTCTTTATGAGACTCAGAGAATCACTGGAGGAGATTCCTTTTAAAACCTTGTTGAACGCGGTGTTCAAAATTGTATTTGTACGAACAAGGGCTTTGACGAAAAATGGAATTTTTTGTTTATGAAGAAGCAGTTTTCAAATGTTCATTAAAAAGAGGAAACTAGCACTTTCAAGTGAAAATTCCCAAGTTTTTTATGAATTTCTGGGGCATTTTGAAGATTAACTTGAAGAAAATAAGGATAAAATATAACTCACAAGTCATTTATTTCTCGATTACAGCCATCTAATATCCTCAGTGTGTATGAGTCAGTTCAGTTTACCAATACCAATTAAACCAAATGTGGCTTTAAAATCTCACGGTATATTTAAATGAAGTGAAAATATTTTCATTTTTTAAATGAGCAGTATCACATAATTAATTAGTTACAAGTTTTTCATAATCACTGAAATACAGGGACATAAAAAGGCCAGCTAATACGGATGTAAAAACCTGTTTGTGTGTGTGTGTGGGCACCCACACATCTACATCTACACAGCACACACTTTTGTATCCCCGCACGTGAAAACACACGCACGTATATATACACACACACACGCATAAAATCACTGATTAAACTACTGGTGGCTACCTCTCCAGGCAAATAAGGCTCATAAATTGACACATTTTGCTTAATCTGTATGTAAAGCATGTTACACATTGCTGTTATAATGCAGACATCTTAACTTTAAATGAGACGAAAACAAACATAAAATTAGCACTTTAGGGAACCCCCTGCCACTCAATTTGTGTTGGGTTTAACACCTTCTTATTTTATATATCCTTCTACATAAACAGTTTTATATCAGCCCTTGATATGGTGCCTTCAAAGAATTAAATGTTGAGCTGTTTAAAAGCACTAATTAGCAGCTTTAATACAAAGGGGAGCATAGTTATTAGTAAAATCTTGTAAACCTAGAATACCCTTCGGGCCCAGTCATTTGTGTGTGAAATAACTCAATAAAAATATTATATTGTTAATCACAAAAACCTTCAAGGGAAATGCTAAATCTGGGAAGAAATATAAACTCTACCTTTCCAAACAAAGGAGGAAAAGTGACCGTCCACATTAAAGCAAAGCCATAAAATCCCAAGAAGAATATATTCATTGATAAAATGCAGTTTGTTTCCTTGTAAGGGTTTGTGCAATCTGTAACTTTATGCACGTACAACAACAAACATACATAAATGGTGTTTAGTTTGAACACAGCTAGCCACATATTTATTAAATTAGCACTTCATTCCTTTCAATAACCTGCAACAATGGCAAGGCTTTTTCAAAAGGTAGCTTTTGGTAGTGGTATGATAGTATTTAAATCTATACAGTTCTTTGTGTACAATGCAAATTATATCTGCATATATGTATGTGTGTACCGTTAGAGATGTTTAGAAAGGCATTGGGATCGATGAATTTTCTTTCTAGAAAATTATATATGTACGCTTAATTTTGTTTGATAAATTTAAATTTATGCCTGACAGTGCTGAGGTCTGCTTCTTTCGGTACATCACATATGTTTTATGTTAATAGTTAGTATTTATGAGGCAGGTAAATAATTATATTCTTAAACGTTTAAAAATTACACTAATTCCAACATTATTAAGGAGGTAGTGTTTCTAATTTATACAATGTGGTATAGCTGAGTGGCACTACATAACAGAAGAAACATGCTTAAGTATGGAGAAAATCATTTGGCCGACTACTACTGCTTAAAAATAAAATGCTAAGAATCTCAGAATTTACAGATGCTAAAAAAAGACATAAGACATTGCTTTTACAGTTTATGAGTGATTTCATGAGATACAAGTGAAGACTTTCACTTTAAAAAACTAACTTTCTGCTAGTGTTTCAGTGAAAGGAGTTTGAACAGTACTTTTAATTTTAAATTTCAGAGGAAAAATTCTGAGGAACATTACCCCTCTGAAATTATTATTATATAAGTTCTATATGCCGTCATGCAGAATCATTGTTTTCATCTGGTATCAGCCTTCTCCTCACCTTTCCTGGGGAAAAGATTGGGGGAAAAAAAGCTGGGCAGGCATATTTTAACCAGTGTCATCATAATGATCATTTGCTGGTCTTAGCGCTAGTGGATTTTTATTTTTTTTAAAAGGAAAAATAAATAAGGATAGTTTCTAATATTTGCGGACAATTTTAAGTCGAAATTTCTCCATAATGAGCAATATCTATCCTTTCCGGCTACAGGCTACTATAAGAAACATATTTATTCAAAGACCCAGTATATTTGCTGTGAATATATTTTTAATGTATTTCTCTAACATGAAAGAGCTGGCCAGAGCTTAAACATTTTTTTTTTTGGTGTGTCATGCTTTGCTTTTTATGGTGTTTTATGTTACAACCTAATTAGTATCTTACAGTGCCCTTACATGTACTTAGGGTGTAGGGTTTCACTAAATACACTGAACGTTTTATTTTGGGGGACCTCCGTGACACACTCTAAGCAGTTTTAAGCAGGCTAAGAATATGTTTCCAGTCAATCAAGCCTCTAGAGATAGGTTCTCCACCTCTGGCTAATGCACTGCTATAAAACCTTCACCGTTTCTGACTGTGCGATACAGTCTGTTATTAAACCCCTAACCGTGCACAGCCACGGGATTCGGGAGGGCGGGGGGAGGAGAGGGAGACAATTATTTCCAGGACTTCATAAAGCCTACTTTAACAAATTACATGACGATTAACTAATAGCAGCCTCAGCGCTGGATGGCTGGCCAAATTAGGTATGACTTATCAAACCAGTGCTTCCTCGGCTGCCTTCGCCGAGGAGGTCTTTGCCGGCAGCTGATTCGATAGATGATGATGAACCAGGTCTGATGTTTGGTCTGCACCGCAACAATAGCCAAAGGCAGGCAGCGGTGCTTTCAGCTCCTCTGAAAAGGGGTTTGGAAAGCCAGCCAGGTCTCGAAGTGTCGGCAGTTTTCCTGCTTGAGGATTAAATGTGCCTGCACAAAGCCGGCGTATCCCACAAATCAAAAGCAGCGTGTGAGGAGAAGGGGCAAGCCATGGCAAGCGCGGTCTGGAGCGGTGTGATGGATTAGGGAGAGGGCCTTGTGAATGCTCCCTGTTCTGAAGGGGAGATGATCCGTCAATCTCAACAGGGCAGACCTGTCAGAGTACAGCACACCAGGGTCCCCGCCATCCTCTTCGGTTTTTTATCTGTCCTGTGGAGGGCACCAGCATTCAATGGCAGTCGCCACCCCGGGCATTCGATAAGAAGCTGAGGAGAGGTGTTTGGGAAAGGGAACTGTCTTTTGCCCTTTCTGCAAAAAGGCTGTGTTATCTTCCAGCTTTGGAGAGAAGGGAGAGGCCAGGCCAGGATGTTTTGGAAAGGCTAAGACCCCTCTAGCCTTGCAGTAATAAAATGCAAGATAAATTCATCTTGTCTGAAACATCCTGAGACGCAAACAGGGCAAGCTTGGTCCAGCACCATGCAGGTAGAGCACTTGCTGGGGTAGGAGGGCTTCCCAGGAGAAATCTAGGCTTAAAGAGAGTTTATGTTTAACCATGAGGGGATCACCCTGCTCTCCCTACAAAGACCTTTCATTTCCATCTGGAATGAGTATACGATAACCTAGTCAGACCAGCCTCTCAGTCACCAATCAAAACACTGACTCCTGACATTTGCCTAATTATCTTTTCTCATCATCAGTCATCTCTTGAAGTCTTTGCTTCATTCAGATGCCAGGTATTTCCGAAATTAATCATGTCATTGAAAGCGGCATCTTTTCATGTAAATGGACTTTATTATCTGGATCGAAAAGCTCTCCCCCCCTTCCTTTGAGCTGCAAAAGCCCATTTGTAGGGAAAGTGTCTGAAATCTGACATGCTGCCTTCTCAAGAAAGATTCGTAGTGGTGACCTCCCAGCAAGAGCTAAGCATCCGTCACCGGGAGTGCGTGTGTGTGCTGCTTGCACCCTTGGGCTGGATGCATGCTAATTTGCCCCATTGTTTCGGGGTGAGTGGCTTTCCAGCACTTCCGAACAAAGCCTTTTTGCATAAGCTTCTGTGCGTACAATTATTTTATGTTCACATCATTCCATCATCCTATCTCTATTCCTGCTAGAAGAGGGGATGGAAACGTCTTTGTTTTCTTGTTATACTGGGGATTACAGGCTGGATTTAGCATGTTAGCAGGGACACTCCTCTTTCATTAAATCCCATTTGACAAATGTTTGGGAGCATAGGATTGATCAGCCCATTGCATTGCTCATCCTGGCTTTAACTTTCAAAGGGGCACTATCTTCAAACCATGTTGATTCAACAAGAAACCAATCCGCAGTAATTGACTGTGCATGCAAAGTGTTGCAGGGATGGATGAAGAAGTAAAAACAAGAGGCATACGCTCAGGAACGTTATCGAAGCCTTGGCAGAAGAATGCATTCATTTTGCTCATTAGACCCGTATTTTAATGAATTCTATGATGAGCAGGATTGAGAATAGGTCAGCACCGATAACGCAGTTCTGCAGTTTGGAGAGTTCCTTTTTTAAGTTTGTGGTCGTGCATTTACAACTCCTTTCAAAAACACCCAGTTATTTTGTACTCACTGAACCTTCCCTCTGGGACCATCTGAGGACAGCAGTATTAATTGCTGGCAAGCTCTATGCTCAAATTAAAAAAGTGAAACTTGGGCATCATCTGACTAAAAGGGAGAAGAGGAACAAGTCACTGGCCTTCTGTGCTTACACTGTCAAGTACTCAAAAATTAAGGTCGTTGTTTTTAGCATCGCCAAAATAGGCTTGATGTGAAAGAAGCAAGTATACTTGTTTTCAAAGGTTTCAGTGTCATGTGAGAGTCATGTTCTGTATTCCCTGGTAACAGTTTAAGAGCATGAACAGACCAAAAGTGGTTTTTTTTTAATAACAGGTACACTGTTAATCATCAGTTATGAACATGTAGACATAACGCGTAGGTTATAAATTGTTGGATGCTGAAGGCAGAAAGAAGCAATGCCATTATCTAGTTTGTGTTTCTGCCTAGTAAAGGCCACAGGACCTGTTGAAGGTTTTATATGATGCTGTATCTTTCAGCAGACCTTCTGAAGCTGACATTAAAATATCATGATGGCTAAGCCACCACAATATTCTGTAAGCTTCTCCCATTGGTAAGTGCTCTCACAGTTAAAAAATTCCCTGTAATTTCTGGCATGAATTCGTCTAGCTTCGACCTCCAGACGTAAGATCTTGTTTTACGTACGTCTTTGTTAAACTGAAGAGCTCTCCATCAAATTTCTGTTTCCTGTGAAGGTTCTTGTATACTGTGGTCAAGCCACTCCTTAACCTTTTCTCTATTAAGCTAAACAGTCTGAGCTTCTTGAGCCTCTCACAATTGTTTTCTAATCCTCCCAGTGTTTTCTAGTCCTTTAGCCATTCTCTTGGCTCTTCTCTCTAATTTATCAACAGCCTCTTGAAACATAGGCAGCAGAATCGGATTCACTATTCCATTAGTGGTCACACCAGTGCCACAGACAAAGATAATATTACCTCGGGCTTCTAGGCTATATCCCCCTGTTTACATATCCTAAGGACTGAAGTTACCCTTCCAGCTACAGAGCTAATGTGTAGCTGAGCATCCACCACCCTGCCATATTCTTTCTGGAGCCATTTCTTTCCAGGAGAGAGTCCCCTTCTGTAAGTATTCCCTACAATCTGTTTACCCAAAGATATCTTTTTACACTTCCCCTGGCTTATTGTTTCCTTTGTGCATCAGTGACCTACCGTTGCTATTTACCGCCTTCCCAACCCGTGCCGGCAGAGACTGCATGTTTTCTAACAAGTGCCGAAAACACTAAATGGCACCCATCCATCCAAGAAATAATTCTCCGTTCCCAAATCCTCGATAAGGATTCCCCATATAGAGTGAAAGATTACCAGCTGCCCTCCCCCTCCTTCCTTGCTAAGAAGATGATGGTGCACTATCAACCATAGGGAAAGACGCGGTACCCTTGGCTTGGCCCGGCACCTCACATCTGTCATGCCCACTTTGGTGAGGAATTTTTCATCCTGTTTTTTCTTTCTACACTGGCCTGAGAAAGTACCTATACCCAGGTTCAGAAAAGAGATACTGGGAAACTATCGCTTCTACCGAGGAAGAGTTAAAACTCTTCTCTGCTTGATAAAATGATGCGTGCTGATGCCTAGATGTATTTCACCAGGTAGAAGGCTCTTTGTAGGAGGAGCAACATTTGTTTCTTTACATTTAGATTTGTTGGTTTGTTGCTGCAGCATTCTGAGATTGACAGGAGGGTGCGTGGTGTTTACTGTTTATCGCTAATTATGATTACCTTTATTGCTGTGCTACTACGTTGGTACTGAAGTGATGGGTAGAACCCATTCACACGAGTAACAGTATAGGCTTGTCCTAAGGAATTGTGGGAGGGCTTTTTTTTCCAAAAGTAAAAATAATAAAAAACCCTCACCAGTTTTAAATTATTTATTGCTATGAATGCATTTAAATGTGTTTCCCTGTAGTAGCCATAACATTTATTTTTCTCAATAGTTTTCAGTAGTTCTGGGAACTGTTTTTCACAGAAATGTCTAATTATTATCACTAGCAATTAAATTTATTTATTATGTTTTGCTGTTGCTGAAGGAGCTTCTTATGCCATTGACATGCTCTCTTGTACACTCTCACCAAAGATGAATGGAGGTATAATTAAATTGCAATATAAAATTGTCAATGTTGACATTGTTTCTCTTTCATAGGGAGAAATTTGTAACCATCTGTGCTTTTTTCCAGTTTGAAATTATTTCATTTGTTTTCTATTTTGTAGTTTTTGAACATACACTTTTTTGCCTTGGTCTCTTCTACCCCCTTTTTTTTTCATTGCTTCCCATCCCTGAAAAGTCGTTCGTATTCTGATAACTTTTCAAGAAAGCTTGCAGAAGATGTAGAGACTTGGTCTTAGCCTCTTTAGCCAGAATTTGTCCTTTCCATGTGGCAATTTGGAAAAATTGGTGCAGTGGAAAAAGAGAAAGAAAAATGAGCAAGTGGAAAAAGAATTCTCCACGCCAAAGAAAACATTAAACTTCATCCCTTTTGGTAGCAAAATATAAAGAGATTTTTTTTTTAAATAAAGAGGAGAGAGAGGGAAAGAGAATTTTAAAATTTTCAGTTCTGAGGGAAAAAAATGAGAAGTTTGTAACAACCAGAGGAAAGGTGGGGTTCTGAGACGGGTGGAAAAAGCAAAAGCACGGGGGTCTTTAGAGGAAAAAGAAAAGCTTTTAATGGCAATTCTTTTTTTTCTTAGCACTTGCTTTCTGCCCTTCTTTCCTAGAGCATTAGGACACACAAGGGGTTAAAGGTCCAGGAAGAGAGCTAGGGAAGAAAAATCCCTCTGTTAATTGATCTGCCTGTCTGGTGACGAGGGCCAGCTGAAGCTTGTCAGAAACTGTATGAGCTGAATCAAGCTTGGGGCCCTAAGTAAAATACAGACACCTGGAGCGAGGAGGGGCTGGCTCGCTCTCTGTGCAGCTATTTAGTTGTTCTTTTAATGTAGGCAGGGAAGGGAAAGGGTCAAGCAGTGCTGAGCCTGGGCTTGAGGGATGTCAAATAGTTTTTCCACTGAAAAGAAACAAGGCTAAAGCCTGTTAATGGTATCTAATGCTATTATTGTGTGCGTCTGTGTGTACTTGTGGGCTTGCTGGTATATGTTGGAGGCATGTTTTGGCAATTGAGGAGGCATTGTTGTTTGATGGCCTTACCCATAGGCATGTCGCTGGGCGAGCAGCAGTGGAAATCTTAGTGAAATCTCCACAACTCGATTTCGATTCACGCTGTTCAGGGCAACGTGCTCAGAGGGGATCCTTTACCTTCTGCCCTCCCCTTGCCGAAGGATGAAGTGATCCAGAGTATGGCTCTAAAAAGCATTTTTCTTCCTTCTTAGTCTTCAGCTCTGCTTCCAGACCCCTCCGCCGATGCAATCTGGCTATGATTCTGCATGCCACTTTGTTTGACCCTGATGACATAAGTTGACGCATGTACTTTTGAACCTTCCCAAGAATGAATAATATCCCTGCAATAAAACGAAATCCTAGCATTTTTAACCCGCCAAGCCCCTGTGATTGTTGGGGCCAGGCATGTCAAATGGTGGCTCAGCCGATGTCCGCCTGAAATGAAGTGGATAGATTTCAGCCCCAAAACAAACAGGCCATTGAGAGCTGGCACCGCTCCGCTTTTCACGTGATACCTGTGATGAGTATGTTGGAAACACTGGAAGCTTTTTCCATGGGTAGTGGGAGGAGGGAGAGAGGACTAAAGAAGGTGCAAAAGCCTAGAGAGACTTGCGGTTTCAGATTTTAAAGGTAGCAAGTAGCCTAGGAAAGCTCAGGGGCCGGGGGAGCTCACTGGCTCTAAAGCTGTCAGCTGTCAGGGTTGCTTTGATTCTCATGGATTAGGTATAACTTGAAATACGTCTGTCCTTCCCCTTTGTCCCGACTTCCCGAAATACTGCGCTTTAATTAAAGATGGGCCTCAAGGTTACACCAAGTTCAAACTTCCACCAGATATAGCGAGGTCAAACCCACAACTTTATTTGGGGATTTCTATGCGTTTTGAAGGCTTCCACACACCTGGCTGAGCCCAGGCCCTATAAACGAGGACCAAGACACAAATGAACTGCATCGTTGTTATTAACGTTAGATCTTAAGCCTTAGCAATACCATCCCAGCAGCTTTCCCATTTGGTGCCCAGACATGCCAAGAGCAGACCAGAAGCTTGACGTGAGCAGAGCCCTCTTCTCCAAGAGAAGCTGCGAACCTTCTCCTTAAAGTCCTTAAACCCTGACGAGGTACTGTGGAAATACTGAAATCATCTGTGCTGAAGGAGGACTGTGCTTAAATCGGGATGCAGGAATTAGTGCGGTAATTCTGAATGACTGAAATAGAAGCTTCCAGTATTTACTTGTGTGTATTATTTGTTAGATGCCATGAGTCCTTTTTCCTCTGGACTTATAGTATTACGTCCCAGAGCAGAGCAGAAGATTTGCCTGCCCATGATAAATTTACATATTTATTTATAAATATTGCATTGAAAATGGCAGGAATGAATAAACAGATGTATTGGAAGGAGATTAGGCCTCTGTATGATTAGGTCATTGTCTTAATGTAAAAAAAAGTCAGCTTTCCCTTTTTTCATTCACTTAAAACGATAAGACTACCTTGAATCTGTCTTTCACACTGCAATTTTGTTTTGTTTCTTCAAGAGAGGCACTGAGGAGAACTGATTGCAGTTATTCTTGACATTTTAAATGGCCATCCTTTTCCTCTTGGATATGGTACCCAGATGTATAGTTAGAAAGTTAAAGTGGCTCAGCTAAAGATAAGGATGCTGTGAACTTCGGTTTTACAACTCCTGCCTTGGCCTCCCGGCCCAGCTGATGTAGTAGGAATGAGCTTGCCCTGCTCACAGAAATTCAACTGGAGAGGAGGAAAAAAGCAGGGAGAAAAATAACAGTACTCTGCAGTCTCCCACTCCAAACGCATGTAGGAAGCTGCCCGACCGGGATGTTGGGAGTGATCCTGGCTCTGCAGCCCACGGCAGGGAATCTGGCTTCAGCCTGAGCAGTGGTACGGGCAGGAGCCGGGGTTGCCTGGGTGGAGAAATGCAGGAGATGGAAAGATAAGAAAAGGAAAGCGTGGTGAACAGATTGCTTGAGCAGAATATTTTAGCTTAATAAAAAAAAAAAAAAAAAAAAAAGAAAATAAGCCCACAGACAACTCCCTCCCCTAAGCCTACAGTCCCCTGTATGAGGCTGATGAAATTTATACAAGAGAGAGAGAGAGACATAACGAAAGAAATTGTTTATTTGTTTGTTTGCCTTTATAAAACCCATTTGGGAGGAACATCAACGAATATACCATACATCAGTTATCTGCCGTATACCAGTTACACTGATGCTAGAGACGTCTTTTGTTAGAAATTAATGTATGTAATAAAGTTTTACATTTTTCATATGTTTTGAAGTATGTGGGCCATAATTCTTTTGACTGCATAATTACTTTTTGTACACAAGAAAAATGAGGTGCTTAGTCCTAAGTAAATAACCTCAAAACAAACCAAGAAAAACAGTTGCATCTTTTTTATCTTCTGGGTCTTGCACAATAAATATTTTGTTAGAAACTTAAAAAAAAAAAAAAGTTATATATCCTCAATATAATTTCACTTAAAAAAAAAAACAACTAAGCCCCTCTAGGATCACATTGAAAAAATACGCTGAAGTTACTGAGGAAAATAAATGTATTTGTGATGTTTTTAGGCACAGATGAAAATAATGGTTTCTGGAAGGGTTTGTCTGGTTAATAATTTTAGCTGAGTTTTCCCCTCTTCTCATTTCTGGACAATGAAAATGCTCTAGTAAATGAATTTCAGTAGATCCAAGATCATTTAGTGCTCTTGCTTTTCTGCCACCATTCCCACCATTCCCTTTAACTGAACCTGAAGCTGCGACTGAAGAGCCGGTGTGATGCGTGGCCACGTGAGAAGGGCCGTCTGCTGGAACCAGCCGGCAACGGAGAAACTCTTGCTGCAAACTGAACTGGCTTCATTTTGATTGCTAATGGCAGGCCAAAAAAACCCTGGTGAGATAACCTCCCAGAAGTCAGGAGGCTGGCTTATGTATCATGCCAGGATGAGAAAAGGGTTTGTGTTGTGGGTTTTTCCGTAGATCAGGACTCTTTTTGTTTGATGGCGTGGTTTTCTGAGCTTTCTGGATGATGTTAGTTTGGGTTTGTGAGGCACTCTCTGTTTCCTGAGGACCAGAAGCTTTTTAGAAGACACTTAAAGAAAAGAAAACATGTTTTGCAGGGATGGCGGCAGCAGCAGCTTAGGTTCCCCAATCTGTAAGCAGCTGTATTTAGGGGGTGCAAGTGGGCCTCGGCCACGGACCCAAGAGCCCTCTGGCCACGGACCACAGGCAGCAGCTCAGTCCCTCAAGGAAAGGAACCCTGGAAGAGGTCACAGCCAATTTACCTCTTACAGTCTTTAAATGCTGAACTAATGTCAATTCAGGGTCACATAAATACAGAGATAGGAAAAGGGGAGGAAGAAATGTTTTGGAAAAAAAAAATAATAATCAAGATATGCTTTTTTAAACTAAACTGAAATAAGCTACTCTTCGGCAGAAATCAGGGAGTCACACCGGGTTTGGCACTGGCTTAAATAAATCAATTAAAGTACTGATTTAAGTTAAACCAATATGCTAGCAAGGCCTTAGGTTTTCATCTTCCAAAGACTTATGTGCATGCTTGGCTGAACAGTGGGAGTGATTATCTGTATAATTCATGGTAGGAATACGGCCTTATTATTTACGGATTCAGCTTTATAATATATACTGTATTTGCAGATCGTTGCCTCTGTGCAGGGTTTCTGTGGATTTGGAGCCACTTGCTCTGCGTAAAATGTATTTCTAGCTCCTCCACCCACCCCATACGCTCTCACGCCTGGGCCTGTTGGCTCTCCTTCCTCGTCCCCGTGAATTCTGCTGGTGGTGCTGGTGG
Organism: Rissa tridactyla; assembly: GCF_028500815.1. Taxonomy (NCBI): domain Eukaryota; kingdom Metazoa; phylum Chordata; class Aves; order Charadriiformes; family Laridae; genus Rissa; species Rissa tridactyla. The sequence goes on along the minus strand of NC_071468.1, from coordinate 21,126,130 downwards.
AGGGACGTGCTGCTTCTGCGGAGCCGGGCCATTTTTTATAAATATGTAAATAAAATTTACCTCCTTCTGCTGACCCCTCCAAGGGCCATTTTTGGCCTGCAGCAAATATTTATGTGCAAGCTGTAAACCCCTGAAACTGAGGGGTTATAGTGGAAATGCTGACAGAGTATTAAGAGACCTTTAACCCTTGGTTTAGCTGGCCCTGCTATAATTACAGGTCTGTCTGTTATTTTCAATAGCACTCGTCATGACCTTGCCTCTATTTTTTAATTATAGGAGAACTTGTGAAGGGAATTATTACTAAGTTGGGGGTTCCCCGTCTCTCTAAATTCAGTCTTTATTAAACATGTAAACCGCTGAAGAGGCAGGATTGGGCTAATGGCCTTTTCCCTCCCTTCCCCTCCCTCCTTTCTAGACTGTGGTTCAAGTTGTGCCTAAGCCCTGAGTAAAACGAATGCTGTGATTTGAGCCTCCCAAGTCCCCCATGAGCACTGAAACTGGCTGTACAATAAGCATCAAAGGTTAATGAACAAGGGAAAAAAGTTGACATTTTATTTGGTAATGGTTCTAGTGCTTGAAATCCGAATGGAAAAGATGAGATCCTGGAGGAGGTTGCCTTTTCTTTTCTCCTTCCCTCCCTTTTTTTTCCCTGAAACATCAGTGTCTGGAGGAGGCAGGTCATATCGGATCCCAGAAATGCCTCTTTAAAGATGTTTGTGGTCGCAAACAACTGGGCCGTAGCTTGCAGTTTAAGGAGAGCAGCTGGAATACATTTTTCAAGCAGCACTGTCAGTCCCCGCGCTGGCTTCTTTGTGCTCTCCCCTACTTTGGGGAAGGAGGGAGGGAGCTCGCTCGCTGGGGTGATGATATCCGGCCCCTTGCGCTGCTGACCCATAGCAGTTCGGCAAGCTGCCGGCGCTCGAGGTGGAAAAATGCCCCGTTCTCATCAGCTGTTCCATGTCCTCTTGGGTTTTCCCAGCTGGCCCCTGCGGAGGCTCCTTTGGCCCTGGCTGCCCGAGCTTAATGACGCTGAAGTTCCCCACTGAGTCTGCAGCACGCAGGGAATCCCCCAGGTATAGGGTTATTTTCCAGCTCGGTGTGCTTTAGCGATGCTGAAGGGGTGATAGAGGAATGTACACTTCCCCAGCTGGTGAGCATCTCCCTGCAGCCCAACAGTGTCCTGGATATCTCCATCTACTGATGGAGGAGAGAGCAGCAAACATCTCCAGTATCACCACAGGGCTCTCCTGCGGCAGATGCATCAGCAGGCCTGGAGCAGTGAAGGGGCCACAGGTAGCCTGGAGAAAGGGGGATCCTCTGTCCTTAAGTTATAGGTTGGGGAGAATCTTTGGGGATGAGCGTTGACTTTTCCTATCATGGGGCGTACATAAACTCTGGATTTTGCATGCATGAGCACCCCTGGTGCTGAGGGGAGGCAAGCAGAGAGAAAAGTCCCACTGTGGAAGAGCACAGCGGCTCCTTGCATTGCAACACTGCTGTGTTAAAAAGAGGATGACAAGAGATGTGCTTTGAGGCAGGAATTTTCCTGGGATCCTCTGGCTTGCTGCTTGGCTCCTCAAAATGAGCCATGGGAAGCGTACGGGTTTTGTGCTGGCCCTCGTCCCCCTGGGGAAGGGGACCTTGGCTGTTCTTTCAGTATCTCCCCATCAGATGCACAAATTGAACCTTTGGAGCAGTTTAGGTATTTTCTTTTTTAATGGGAGTGATGGATTGGCCTTCAGTGGCTGAATGACCTTTCTGTTCCAGTCTAGACAGCTGCGGAGGGTTTGAGAAGCATGACTGGATCAGGCCCTTAGGAAATGCTTTCACTAAAGCACTTTATGTACATTCGGAGAGCTCATGAATCACTGGGCTTTGCAGATAACATTACCCTTAAAATATAGTAGATTATATTCATTTTAATATTTACCCAGGTAGGATGCAAAGCGCGTGGCCATGAGGCGTAGCGCGGCGTTGAGCGATGGCTTGTCTGCATTGTTTGTAGATGAGTAATTGGAGTTGCTGCGCCGAGGCTGTGGGATGGGGACCAAACTGCCTGGGTGTTTATTTACATGACTCAGTGAATGAAACTGAGTTGGAAGCATAACTTATAGGTGTTATTCTTTCTCTCTTCCCACTGCCCCCCCTGCCCCAAAAATGCAATTTTGGAGTATCCATAGCTTCTTTACGCTGTATCTTGACACTGCTGATTTCGAACAGCGTCATCCTTTGCTGAGGTGTAAGGAAAATGGATTAGCACAAGCTGGTGCAGGTAATTAATATTGTGTGGGCGAGAGAGGGAGAAGACTTTTTAAATGGCTTGCAGTACATTTATAAATCTGTCCTACAGCGTTCACTGCTTGTAGTTATGGCTAAGGATGCTCTGCTGCCCCTCGTCTTCCACTTCATGCCACTGACTGCATTCTCCTCTCATCATTGTAGGGTATTTTACCTGCTGTAAATCATTTTAGAGCTTAAATTATGTATTTATGCTTAAATATTGCTGATATGTAATCATTAGTAAAAGAACTAGCTGCATGTTGACCAAAGGTGCGAGCTTTTGTCTGGGAAAGCTGAGCATTTTGATTGATAGACAAAATTTTTCAGTGGAGTCATCTCTGTAGGTTGAACCAATTTTCTCAGTGCTTTCCCCAGAACGTTTTCTCCTATTTTAAAGTACACGTTGTTATGGAAATGATTATTGAAAGCAGGACTGAAAGTAAGGCATTATTCTAAGAAAAAAAACCTTTTTTTTTTCTATGGATGTTTAGATTTTAAACTACTGAAAAATGTGTAAAGTGTATGAAAAAGTAGACCCTTTGCTCCAAAATGAAAATACATTCCTATTCCCAGTTTGATGACAAGAGCTGGCTTCCACTTTTGCACCTACTTCAATTAAATCAATAAGTAGTCTGTCCACAATCATTTTAGCTTAAAAGGTGGAAAGCATTTTAAGGGAAGTGTTAAAGGTACAGCCACTTACACGAGGTGGCACAAGAGGAAAAAGCTGAACTGGGATCGGAGTCCCACCAAGCGTTGTTTTGGTTTATGTTCCTCTACATACCTAGCTCTTCTTTTGAAGAAGTAAAGTGCTAAATAGCAGGTTGCTTTTTTCATATACCTGTCCAAAATACACGGACTTGTGTCTACAAGTTAATCACAAGTATGGCTATGCTATAAATCACCATTTAGTTCCTCGCTTTCTGGGAATGTTGATAGTTGTATAGGTAGAGTCCATTGCTATATGCTACAAATATTCCCTGTATATCTTTATTTTTAAAAGGTATATTGGCTTTATTTTCAGGATTTTCACAAAGCTGGAGAACTAAGCAGGGAAAGCATGAATCTTTTTTGTGTGTCCCTTAGGCAGCTGCCCTGCAGTGGGGTGACCAGGGGATGACTTAGCCAGGTCACTTGCTCTCCATGTCCTCCTGCTTTTTTCATCTAAGCAATCCTTCTGTCCTTCTCACTTTCTGTAACGTACCAGGACTGCTGTGGATACATTTTGACTGTCATGTATATGTGTACAGAAGCAATACTGGGATGGATTCTCCAACCTGCTCCTCCTTTGTAAGTCTACCAAAACCCAAACCAAGACCAGTTGTACTGGCATGTGGGGTCTGCCTTGCCTTCTTTCTTTCCTGTGGTATCTCTAGTTGCTGAATGCTCAGAAGCAGTTATTTCCTTTCTGGAGGCAGTTATTTGCTCTTCTGTAATAATTTGTATATTCCCTAAATGCCAAAGGGATACTCTTCTTGCTAACTCTGGCTAAAATAAAATATAACGGAGGAAACCGCTGGCTGTATGTTAGGGCAGGTCAGGAAAGGGGCAAGTTGATTTATGCTTCCAAATGACCCAATGCCACGAAGCATTTAAAGGCACGCTCGCTTGCAAGCATGTGAGGAGTCCCCGGTTGCCACCGCCACGCACGGCAGAGCAGCAGCCCCCGCGCCGGCCCCGGGAGGAGGGTACCAGCCGCTGCCTGCACCATCCTGTGCTGAGAGACGCTGCTGGTCCCACCTCTGCCCAATGCAAAAGCCAAGAATCAGGGAAACTCCTGCACTCAAGTCATTTAGGTGCTTCCCAAAATCCTATGTGATCTACCGAAGTGCCAAAATAGATCAACAAATTTTTAATGTTTTGCTCGTTCCGTTTGATAGATTGCCAAGTGAGAAATTTCAAGGGGCCTAGGAGTCACTCAGGTGAAAGAGCGACTTTCTGCTGTATTTTTCATGTGAGTAAAATGCCGATCCATAAAGGATTAGGAGCCTTTATTTAGTGTTTGAACTTTAACATTCCTCAAGCCTCGAATTTTTAATCTTCAAAAGAAAGTAGTCATTTCATGGCGAGTTATGAAACGTGAATTATTTATTCCGCCAGTAAATATGTAATTAGGCATATTTTGAAAATCTGTAATTAATCCCTCACCCCTTAAACCCATAAGAAATGCTAATATGCCTCTGAGGTAAGGCAGGTTTCTATAAAGGGCATTATGTAAGCTGTTCTGATCTGTTGTGTAATTATGTTTGCTGTCTGTAGTGGGAAAAAAAAAATCCTAGTGAGAATTTGTTGTGGAGGAGAGGGAAGAAATGGAAGGAAAAGCTTTGCTCCTCACCGAGCAGGAGTCGATTATTAAATGGCAATATATCCAAAGCTTTTCGTTTGCTTGGGTTGGCTTTCAAAGGGTGCAGTGCCGTGCATCAGGCAACAAAATCAAAGATGGTTATTTTATTCCTGCTTGATGTAGCAAACTATCGGCCCTGCCTCAATAACCCCAAGCCAAGGAGGTACTTTGGCGTGGCTCGTACACCCACTGCTTAGCACACCTGTTGTCCCCCAGCAGACTTTTCCTGATAAAACAGGGAGATCTTGAATCCGAGCGGTACCCTTTAAACAATTTCACGTTCAGGTTTTCATTCTGCATCCCGATAACACAATATATAAAAAAATGACCAAAAAGAAATATGTATATATATGTCACAATAAGGTTTTCCAGCTTGTTTTTGGAACAAGGAAATCTGTTGAGAAGAAAAATATAATTGATCTGACAAATTTTACCATTGTGGAAAGCCCAAGGACAGATTGCTAAACTCAAACATGCTTTTGGTTTGGAAGGACTGGACATATTTTAAGAGGCTTTCACAAACAGCAACTGCCAGAGCTCTGTCACTTTGCTGTAAGAATCTCTTATTGTCATTTTAACTTCACTAAGAGGACAAGTGCAACTTACTACTTCAGATGATGAAAGCAATGAGAGATTTAAAGGTCATTGAATGCCATTTTGGACAAAATTGGGCACTTTGGCACTTAGGATGGGACTTATGGGGCTCCATAAGGGGCCAGCAACACTGTACACATTGGAAAATATTATATAAATTGGCTCAAAAAGCAAACAGATGAGTTCACGAAGGTATGTTTGTTGGTGATTAGTAAATACGGCCCCCTGACTATAACCTCAGAAGCAGTAGGTTGCTGTTTTTCAAAACAGAATACCAGTGGAAAGATTTTTCTGTATGATATGCCCTGTTCCCTGCACTCAACCATTATCAGAGTCATAATCGTTGAGCTTAGTTCATTATTTCCTTGGCTCCCACCAGTGGAGGTAGGTGGGAACCATATTTCCTTTTTTCTCCATGCAGTTTCTTACCTTTGTCCCAAGGCATTGGGTCGACCTTGGGTCGAACTTGTGGCCTCAAAATTATCTGGCCTCAGAAGCCCCCTGAAAGAGACATCTTTAAATGCGTGCTGAGCTTGCCCACCGCACTTGGGAGCAGGCAGCATATGCTAACTCAGTACTTCACGAAGAAAGGCTCGCTCCCAGAAGTCAACCAAAAGGTTGGGCATCAATCAAGCAGACGTGCAGCCTGTTCTCTTCCGAAATGTAGGCAGGCTTCAGGTTAGAAAAGTTGTAGCTCCTAAAATTCTGCAGTAAGAAGAAGGTGCCTATAGAAGCTGAAAAATACCCATCAGGCTGCTCCTCAACAGGAACATATCCCTGAGTCAGTGCCATCTGCAAAGTGGTTACAGCCCCATTGACGTGAACGTGGCTTTTTTTCAGTCTGAATTACTCTAAAGCAATCAGAAATACAGCTTCTTGTGGAAGTTGTTAACCTGCTGGTGAATTTGTCATGGTTATTTTGATGTTTGTTGTCTTTAATAAAGGCCTTGGAGATGTGAGATGATGTGACAAACTCAGCTTTTGTCTGAATCGAGCAGCGTACCGACAGAGAAGATGCTGCTTCACTGGGGAGAAAGTCTATGAAAATATAACATGCTCCATTATGATTTACTGTTCCAAAAGCCTTTAATGCCTAGGCAACCTCTTAGGAGAAAGAAAGACTCTTCCAGGGAGTCATTTATGCCACCTTAAATAGATGTGTCGGCTTTTCCATAGCTGTTAGCCCACAGCAGATGGACAAGACATCGAATTTTCTGGTGCATGAATAGTTGACTGAGGTGAATAGAAGCCCAACTCAGGGTCTCAAAGAACCTAGCCCAGATGGCAGTTAGGAAAAGCTGCATATGCATTGCAGAAATGTTATTAATTTTAAGCCCAGATGATAATTTCTGGAGTCCTAAATGATGAGTATTCAGCGCTGGTGCTTGGCAAAGCTGTGTCTGCTTATTTTTATTTCAATTACGCGTAAGTCAAAAGTAGCCTTGTTTGTATTTGAAGGGACAGTAAAAAGGGAATATAAATTCCCGTAATGTGAGCTTTTCAATGAGGTTTCATTTCCGTTTTCAGTTCATTTTGTAAAGTGAATTTACAATAGAAATGCCTCCAGTGGACATTATAGCTGAAAGTATGCTGGTTTCGGCGATGGGGAGATAAACCTCTTCTCCGACTGCGCTTTTGGTGCAAAGAGGTATCTGTGTCAACAAAACAATCCTCAGAAATGTGAAGGACTGCTGCAAAGAGGAAAGGAATAATCAGTCCTCCACGCCTCTTGCAGATAGGACAAGAAGTAATGGGCTTAAATTGCAGTAAGAGAGATTCAGGTTAAAACCTTCTTGTGATAAGGACAGCGAGGCACTGCAAGACACTGCCTGGGGAGGTGGCAGTGTCTCCAGCACTGAAGGCCTTAAAAACCCCAAGATAAGCATCTGTCAGGAATGACACAGGTGCCACGGGCCAGGGAAGGGACTGATGACCTCTGGAAAGCCTGTCCAGCCCTTTGAGGCAATGACTTGCGGGGGAGAATGTGCTTTGGGGAGGTCTGCGATGTGAAGCAATTGGAGAGATGTGCCTGTGGCTGGTTGTCATCTGTGATAGGGGCTCCACGTAGTAAGGTCTGGGGAGCAGCAACAGCTGGGCTGGAGCTCTGAAGATGGATAAATTAGTTTGGAGGAAATAAGAACTAGCGTACCTCATTTTGGAAAAAAAATAATGCAGGAAAATTGGGCAGAATGAGTCCCAAGTGGACCCTCTCCTTGTTTTTCTGATGAAGTCTTGGGGTACATCACTGCCCACCTTTCTGGTTGGCCAGAGAGACCCCTGAATGAAACAGTGGTTGAGAGGTTGGAGTGTTTATTTGCACCATTTAGCTGGACAGGAGGTTGCCAAAACCTAGAGGAGAGGTAAAAAGGTATGGGCATGAGGGGAAATGCTGCGGAGCGAGAAAGGACACTGAAGTATGAGGAGCCTTTAGAGGGCAGTAAGTATCCTTGGAGGGGAAAAAAAGAGAAAAAAAAAAAGGAGAATGTAGTAGGTGAAAGATGGGACAGGGTGTTCGAGGGGGACCCAGAAGGAAATGCTCCAGGATTTTGGTTGACAAGCCTCCAGACTGTACTGAACTTCTCGGGCTTGTTTATACCTGACTGGTTTCTAATAATGCCTGTGTTACGGAGCTAATAAGCATAGGTGAGTAGTAGGGGTATAATAAATGCATTTCTGCTTGGCACTTGCGAAGATGCTAGTGGAAATTTGGTGCTGTCTTTCTTCTAAACTCAGTCCACGGTTTGGTATAAAAGTAAAGAATCAATGAAACGAAGAAAATCTGAAAACCTTGAAATGCTACATCTGCCATTAAATGGTCCCTCCCCTGGGAAAGTAACAGATCCCTGCTCCCATTTTATAAATATGTGTGTGTGTGCAGCCGTTGGTTCTGTGTTGTTTATCCAGTGTGCCTGGGGTGCGCCTGATCCGAAGGGAAAGGTGGACGTGATCGCTGGCTGAGGCCACTGCTGCAGTCCTGCTCGCCGCCATTCCCTTCTTCTGAAAACCTTGACTCCCAGATGAGCTGCGCTGAGGTTGCTCGTACCAATCCTGAACATAGTTCTCACCTTGTTTACTCCAGACGAGCAAACCATGTCTGAATTCTGCCTCTTAGCACTGGGAAGAAAATTTCAGATTTCATTTGCCAGGTGTTTCTCAAGGAAATGGGTGTCTGTGCACCTTGTGTGTTACCTGCAACGTACAGCAGGTCAGCGACCCTTGGTGTCCTCTGCTTCAGCATACGGAGTTATGATTGCGTCAATGACATTAGGTATTTTGCATAATACAAGATATTTAGTTAAGATATTCCCTACCATGTCAGAAGACGCTCTTTTACTGTCGTTCATTAAACGTTTGCTGGATGATAGCGACAATGTGCCGTTGCATTCCAGGCTTCTGGGTTTAGTTTCTCTGAGTACAATTGCGCTTCTGCCGTAACGACTGCCCGGCGCAGAATGCCGTGCTGCTGCACACAAGCACTCGCCTTGCCAACTGGTCCTTGTTAGTTGGTTTGAGCGAAAAACCAGGGGAGAAATTTGAAGTGAGAAGGCGTACAAATGTAAAACCCGGCTCTAACACACCCTAGCTGCTTTACTGGCTTATCCGTGGGTCTCCACTTCCCGAGTATGTTTCATATAATTACTACATTACATTTTTAATTATGTTTGTTTTCCTCCTTGCATGCCCATTTCTTACGTTTCTTCTTCAATGTATATAGTACCCCGGCAACATCCACATTTATAATTACAGAAGATAAAGTTATAATATTCCCGAGGCAAAACTGCATTTTAACAACTGTGCTAATGTGGAAAACAACTTGTGCAGAATAAATATGCCCTACAATTAGTGGTACGCCGACATTTTTCATGGTTACCTTACATATAAATAAACTCAAGCCACTGACATTTTTCCTGAGGGCTTTTATCTCTGCAGCCCCAAAACTGCAGACAGATTTGTTGTAAGTAACACTATCACCATAATAAGTTTGAAAACCCATTATTTTTTATTTTTATTTTTATTTTTTTTTTAAATTCATCTGCTTTTTGCATCTGCATAGCTCGGGGCTGGGCCCGTGGGTCTGATATTGTCTGTGTGATGAACCGTCTCCGCGTCCCGGGCTCCCCGAAGCCTATCATTTGGCTGAGGCTAACAGGAGGCGACTGGGCAAAGCCGTTTCACCTGAGGGTGGGCCAGGTCACAGGTCACTTGTAATAGCTTCTCCATGCATCTCCAGACCTGTAAATGAGACCAGAGCCCGACTCACTTCACTACACTTTCTTTGTCTTAGACGGATGCTCTAATCAAACAAATTACCTAGCCCGTGATCACAGCCGCTGAGCCAGAGATGGTTTTGCAGACGCTTGTCTGGGGCCCTCTCGGCCGTGCAGCGCCGCTTAAAAGAAAGGCTAATGTTTTCCACCAAAGGTAATAAAAAGATGTGCGGTCACTTGGCTAAGCCGGCCTCGGAAAAAATCCCCGGGGACACCGGGGGACACATTTTGACAAGCTTACAGCACAGTTTACTTCAGTCAAGGGCACGTATATGAAATATAGGGGCTGGCTGCCGTCACTGCGAGTGTGCACATGGGGATGCTCCACCGACCCAGCGCATCGTGGCAGAGCCTAGATGTCACTTCAGTAAGAGAGTAGGTGTACCTTACCTCTGGGCAGTGTTCAGTTTTGCTTGGATTTAGAATTTTTTATCTTTTTTTTAAAAACAGAGGAAAACGGAGATGGGCAAAAAGTGCATATGTGGGGAAGAAGGTGAGCCCAACCATAAATAAATGGGCTCACGGAGCACGGAGGGAGGGAAGCATACAGGCGTGGTTTGTTTATTGTAAAATTCAGCCTTAGGCGGAGGATTTAAAACTGATCAACCCGCTACAAACATATTATATTAGTCTTGTATTTATTTATTGCACAGTCCTTTAGTTTTATTTATTGACTGCCAGTCCCTTCTGTACTGCAGGCAATGCTGTCACTGTATTTTCTTAAAACTTCCACAATAAATTTGTGAACATTAAAAAAAATTCCAGCTGTCCCATATTTTTCTCCTGCGTTTTCCAGACACTTTGGCTTTTGTAGAAATAATGTTGGTTGTTTACTTGTTTCTGACTCCAAAAAAAGCCACTCTAGGTACTTTCTAGTTTCAGATGTTTTGTGTGGTTGTAAAAGAGAAAGGCACCAGTTTTGACTCAGAGAATGAGCTACTGCAAACAATCTGTTGCTAATATAGTCTAATTGCTAGTGATATTTTGAGAAAACAATTAAATTGGAAGTGGGGTTACTTTGGTGTTTATTGTCTGTGACAGCTTCTTTTGGAAACGGGCTGGAAGAGCTGCCGAACTGAGGCTGTGATGATGTGCGAATAATACTTATCACCAACACAGAGCCAGCCGGCGAAAGCGGGGGACCGCAAATCTAGGGTGAACTCACCTGTTAGACACGTCGGGATGGGCAGCGAGATGTTGCGTGATCAGAGGTAGGTCCTTCCACTTACCTGTATTTACACCCCGCAGCATCACTGTCCTCCTTTTATTGCACTGGGACCGTGAAGATGCTTAGATGCCTGCTGGGTATGAGCTGAAAAATCTGCATGAATTTCGTTGTTGGAAGGCAAGGTACCACGTACTGGAAGAAATACGTTTGAACCACAAGTGTAACAGCTCAAGGGAAAAGTCTGGGCAAAATTCCCATGGATTTCCCCACATCCAGGTTTTCACTGCTGGTTGTCACTGTGATTAGTTCAAGGTGTAAACAGACATGCCCTCTGCAAGCAGCTGTGCTGAAGGAAGAGCTTGCCACCTACCACCAGACTTCCCGCTTGTTCTTTGACACCCTCTGCTGGAAAACACCGCCTCCTCCTACCCACCAGCCAAGCTGCTCGCCTGGGACCGGCCAGCCCCATTTCAAGCTCCTCCCAACCATGCTCCAAAAGCCTCCTGCTGTGGTGAGGCTGTTCCTGTGCAAACCTCTGCCTGATGGGCTGCAGCCATCGGGAGCAGCCATCGGGAGGAGGCTGAGCAGGGACAAAAAGGTTGGCCTGAGGCTACCAAAAAATGCTGTGAAGACTTTGTATAAGCCACAGCTACAGCAGAAATGGCACTGATGGTGAAAGAGGCTGTAGTGGTTAGAGACAACGATAATTTTCAGTACAAAGAGGCCAGATCTTTGGAAATATGTAACATGCCACACCTGAACTATCCCCGCCAGCCGCTATAAGGGAGCAGATGCAGACCTGATGCTGGTTACTGAGCTTAGTACCAACTGGGAGGGGTCAGCACCAGCCCCAGCCCAAACAATCCTGGCCTTCAGCAAGTTCTGAGCGGGTGTTGCTTCTCCTCGGTGTCAAGAAGTCCAAGTGTGGCAGAGAAGACTATTTAACCCCATCTGTATTTTGGTTGTTGCAGAGTTTGCATTCACAAGCTTTTCTATTGTGGCAGAAAGTCTAGAAAATACTCCTTTATATCTCCTGTGAGAAGACTGGTGCTCACAATATCTTCTGGCTCCAGAAGCTGGAGATTTAGGAAAAGTATCAACTGTGTCATCTAAGTAGGAACAAAATCAGGTGAAGAGTTTTGACGGTGAGAGACAACGTCTCGGGAGCTCTCTCTTTTTTGCCCTCTATGCAGAACTGCTCGCATCAAGACCTTAAACCCCCTCTGTAAAAGCTGTTTGCATGCAAGCAGATGGTATTTCATTGTCTTTTGCTACTGATCTTGAATTATCAGCCTTTATAATGAAAATGCCAATTCAGCCTTGACTGCTCTGCTATAACTCTACCAGGACCACTATAATGCACACACCATATATACTGAATATTTATTATGGTACTGTGCATATTATTTATTGTATATGCAACATATTTTGTAGGTGAAAAATGATACCTTATCTAAGTCAATGAGCATAACCAGGAAAAATATGGCAGAGTAATCATGTGATTCATAATTGACATCTGCTCTCCAAAGACTTGGACAGAATCTGAATTTTCAGCGTATGCTGGAAACACTCTTCTGTTTGCTGGCCTGGGCATAACCGTGCCACCGCTCTCCCCGGCAGCTCCATCAGTCTTCCGCATTTCCATAATTCCCTGGGCGCAGAGGAAAGCTGGGCCAGCACATGCTGAAAATATTTCAAGAAGTTGCAAAAAAGCGCTGATGTTTTTCAGTGTCCAGAAACAAGGCGAGGAAGTGGGGTTTTTTTCTGTCCAAATGCTAATGAAGACCAGCCCGTGCGCATCCTTGGGGTTTTCTTAGCTTTGCAGTGGGTTTTTATATGTGCATGTGTGTTCGTGTAGATATGAATATACGAGTGCCATTTTTGGGGAAACATCTTGTGGTCTGATTTCACCACTCTGTTGATATGCACCATGCTGCCTGGATGTGGCCGGACCAGCGAGACCTCTGCAGCCTCTCCCCACCATCCAGCATTGACTCTTTGGTTCAATCCTATCCTAAATGTGCCTTTTTCTGATGCAGCACAGGGGTTCCTTGCGCGTATTTGGAGTAACATAAGCTCGAATTGCTGAGAAAAGAGAATTTGGGGGCTGGGGATCATTGGCTTTTATCACTTTGGCTCCTGCTGGTCATGAGAAGCTCATGGTGCAGTGGCTGCACTCAGGTCCTTTTGATAGGTTGTCTCATCAGCCTAATTATTGACCAGATTTCCAGCAGATTTAATGTATTGATGGGATACACAAGCATCAGTGAGCAAATCCCCAGAAGAGAGGAGGGCTGCAGAAAAATCCACAGAAATTACACAGTAGGTAAAGTCACATCTGGTCTACAGAGAGAAGGATAGAGGGGAGGTGAAGGTGGAATTTGAAGAAGTGGAGTTGAGTGAAGCTGCTCTCAGTTCTACAAGCACCAACGCTTGGGAAATTTTCCTTTCGCTGACTCAGTTTTTCTTGCTTTTGTAGATTCTTTAGTGTCTGCTACTGTGGCTGGGAGAAATATGGAGCCGCTTCAGCTCGTCCCACCCTGGCTGCGATATGGCGTCCTTGCAGGCGTGGGAGGCAGGGTGAGGGTGGAGAGGAGGGGACGAGGAAGGGTTTATTAGTGTAAACAACAACAGGGATGTAGCGAGAGTTTTCGAACAACCATCCAAATCACGTTATCGACGGCATCTAGAGACCAGCCCACATCTTTATTGGCGTTGCTCTCGGTGCAGGAACGTGGCCAAGTTTGTCTCGGCATCCGAGCTAGTCTTCCTTGTCAAAGCCTTGTTTTTTCTGGACAGATAAGGCTCTGTTTATAGCACACTTAAAAGCAATAGCTGAAGAGAACAGAGGCTTCACCACTTTGATATGCAAAAGACAACAAATTTTATGTATACATGGGGGGAGCTAATCCTGCTCTCGCTGAAGCCTTTTGGAAGATTCCCAGTGACTTTGCAGACACTTTGAATTACGGCCAGCTTTTGCTTTTTTCTTTTTATTTTAAATTTTTTTTTCCCTTCTCCTCTTGCGAAATGTCAGGAATAAATATTTTTATTCAAAATGGCACGGCGGTGCCTCACAGCGCCACAGTCCGGGCCCCTTTCCCCCGCAGCCTCCGTTGCTTTTCCTGACGGCGAGACACGCAGCCGGAGCTCAGAGCTCGGAGCCCTTTGGCCAGTGCGGCCACACCGGGGAGGTGCCAAAGCCAAGCGCGAAGCTGTCGTCTGCAGAGCAAGGCCGTCATCAGCTGTCAGACAAGCTGCCTTATAAATTCCAAACTTGCGGGGAACCTGCACGCTGTTTGCAATGTGCCTGCTGGAGAATAAGGCCTAAAAAGTCATTTTAGAGATAATTTTAAAATATTTTGGGTCTTCTGGGTATGCCAGCTCCATGGCAATAAAGCCAGCAATCGGTGCTTTATACCAACTAGCCAAATCTGGCGTGGTTGCGCTGCCCTTGCCCCAGGAGGGGTTCACGGCCAGGCAGAGAGGTTCACTGTGAGCAGGAGGGAAACCGGCCTTGGGAGCAGTGGCTGCAAGAAAAGCCCCTTAAAAGAAGTGTTGAATTTTAATGAAAGCAGCTCGTAATGTGTAAGAGGGAGAATGCTGTTACGCCTAAGTGGAGTTGCTTGCGTGTCTAGCCGGGGAGCTGTTGTGAAGCCTTGTAGTCTGTATCATGGGATTCCGCGTGCCTTGGAACATTGTTCTGGTATTCCGTTGTCTTTAGACACCCAGCACGTGCCCTTGTATAGATAGGTAGGTAGGTAGGTAGATACACATACATACGCATACATGCATATATTTTAATATGTGTGTGTATATATGTATTTATAGACACATTGCATATTATTGAATATACATGCTATACCTATTATGCATACATACGTATGCATATATGCTTAGACTTCTGTACGTTTTTATGAGAGAAGACATAAAAAAAGAAAAATCTATATAGTGTAGGTACATAACAAGATGTGATAAATATACAACTTTAAGTACCTTTGGCAGGGGTTGCATATACAAGTGTATATCTAGAGATGTTGTACCTTTTCAGATAATATAGGATGAACCAGATTATTTAAAGTTGATCGTGGATAATTGCTGCAAAGCAAATCAGAGCAACCAAGTTGTCCTCCTCGTAGATGGGTGAATTTAAGGAGACTTGCCTCAGTGTTGTGCTGACCGGCTTCCCCCAGACGATTTCTGCAAGTGGTGCTTGGAAATGCCTTTGGAGTGATGGTCTTGGGCTTAAAAAGAGCAGCCAGGCTGCCTGGATGGGGGATAAGGGGCTGTCAGGAGCAGCCCCCGGGGTGCAGCCGGCACCCCAGGCATCGCTCATCTGACGGCTCCCTGACGGCCAGAAGGTGCCAACGTGTGAACATTGGCTTCAGTTTGAAAGTTTAAAAGTGAATCATCAGTTGCTAATAGTCCTATCTCCTAAATGCTTCTAATACACTTATTATCACATCATTTAAGCATCCAGAGTGGTATTAGGAAGCATCAGTCCCCTGGCAAAAGATTCTGAAGTGCGTTTTCTGGCTGCAGCCTTAAATTGCTTCCCGGGGCTACTAAGCCTTGATGACTGGCTTCCAGGTAAAGCAGAAAGAGATTGCCTCCTCCTGCCAAAAGGGGTAGAGCAATATTTGTCCTGATTTCTGCTGGCAGTTGTCAGCATGCTGCTCGGAGCAGCTGGTGCCCCGCTCCTCTGCATTTCACTCAAGAAAAGAAACATAATAATGGGGCAAGGGGAAGAAAAATCACGAGAAAATAGATAACGCTTCTGAAAATTGAATGGGCATCTCTGACTTCAGCTGTGTCACCTGCCTAGTGCTGGAAGCTAATGCTTGGTTTTCAGGGAGGATAACCCCAAACCACCAGACAGGGCTGTCGCAGCCACAGCCTGGGCACAGCCTGGGTTTTGCCAAAGTCCAGCTCAGGGAGGTGCTCCAATACTCTCCCTGCCCCGAAAAATGAAAAGCAGAGGTCACTTCTTATGTCTTACGGGCTCAAAAAAAAGGCAAAGGGACGAAGATTGTGCTGGGCTTCTGAGGAACAAGCATGATGCTCCTTCCCCG
This sequence comes from Rissa tridactyla, assembly GCF_028500815.1. Lineage (NCBI taxonomy): Eukaryota > Metazoa > Chordata > Aves > Charadriiformes > Laridae > Rissa > Rissa tridactyla. Next base: position 21,110,404 of record NC_071468.1, on the reverse strand, counting down.
TGGTACTCGACTCCTCTGGTGTGTGCCCATGGGTGCAGCGAGCTGTGGGGTCTCAGCTGCGATGCTTCCTTCACCAGAGGAGCTCTCCTAGGCCTGTGTGGAGCAGGAAACTTTCCTTTTCCCCTCAACTCCTGATGTTTGAGGTCTTAATTTGTCAAGCCCTTGATTTGGAGCTGGAGGAAAGCACAGCCCTGTGAGGGCGGTGTGGGATGCCCGCTGCTGCGGACAGGACCAGGGAGGGAGCAGTGGGCCGTTTCCCAACAGTTTTCAGATGCCCTCATTAAATGAGAGAGGGAAGAAAAAATAAAAATCGGAGATGTCAGAAATGCCAACAGTGAAGGAAAGAAAAAAAATGAAGGAAAAAGCACACACACATCTGCAGCTGATTTTAACTGTATAAATAAATGGTAGGTTCCTTTGGCACTCCCAGCACAAATAATTAAATGGTGCACTTGGGTTCTAGGACACCATTGACCAAAAAATATATATAGATATGAGAGTGTGTGTGTGTGTGTGTATATATATATATTCGTGACATGTATATATTTGTCCCGAATCATATGTTTATCTTTTTTCCCCTTGTGCAATTACAAATTCATTAATAACCCCGTGCCTGAAATGACAGCAGGGTGGGGAGGCTGACGGGGGCCCTGCGTCAGACCCCACTGGCCGGGGGGTCTGGTTTTATTTAGGGCCACGCCTCGGCAGTTTTAAGACAACACAATGCAATTATCCCGACCACAAAATGTTCTGCGAGAGCCTGACGGTCCTCGGTGCCGCTGGGAAGGGGGATGCAGGGAGCAGGCCAGCCCTGGCTGAAGTCTCCCCCATGGGGTTGTCAGCAGTCATCTGCCTTCCCACACAGCCCCTAGATGTTAAGGTGAGCTTAACTCCATCTATATCTGCCAGACCTGGGGATTCATCTCCCCCATAACCACTCGTTTCTTTCTGCTGGAGGTGTACAGCTGAGGATGGGCGAGATGGATACGAAGCTTGAAAAATGTCCTTTCCTCCTCTTAAAAAATCCTTGCCGATGCCGGGAACCTGCTGCCTGTAATGGGGCGAAGCTCCCTTGGCACTTTTTCTAAGGAGCGATGAAGACATCAAGCCTTATATGGCTTCCATTATTATTTTGTTTTATTGTGTTGTCGTTTTACGAGGAACTGGAGGCCCACGGGGAGCAGGAAGGCGCTGCCATCTAAACCGGGGTGGGGAGTGGAGGAGGCACGTCGAGGCTGCCTGGTATCGGGGAATGATTTCATCCCAAGCCCTATTGTGGCGGGGAAACAATTCCTGTTTACCAACAGGCCCGCTATTGTGCTGCCGCTGCAGAGGAAATCTGCAGCCAAGCGGAGTTGCACAATGGCCGGTGTGGTCCCTTCCCGGCGTCCTTGGCTCGGTGATGCTGGGACAACGAGCAGGGCTCGGGCAGTGCATGGGTACCGATGTACCTCGGCGAGGCAGCCGGAACCCGGCCGCACAGCCCCAGGCTGTTATTATTTTGGTGTGAGCATCGGGGGGTGGATCCATGCTGAAATACACCCTCCCTTACTTGCTTTCCCACCCTGTTGTAATCAATTCGGGGACCCCTGCGGGCACCGCATGGGGCACAAGCTGCACAAGCAAGAGGAGGGACAGACAGCTTTATACCACCCTTTTCTTACTTCTTAACCTGGCCTCCATGTAGGTAGTGTTAATACCAAACCGGAGAGGGATTTGTGGCTTAAGATGGTAAACAGTGTTAAAGTGTTTCGGTCTCCTTGTTCTCTTTCCCAGAGTTCTTCAGAATTTAGATCATCTCAATGCAAACCCCTCTTCTTGCCTCTTCTTCTCATTTCGCCCCATTTACATTTAAAATGGGCATTATTCCATTTTAACCTGTGGACTAGGGGTGCAGCAGCTTTGCAGGGAATGTGAAGCGAGGTGATGCTAACCATGAAAGTGGCACTCGGAGGGAGGTAGTCCAGAAGTACCTAATTGTGCTTTGCACACCCAAACTCTGAACAGAACCCTCAAAACCCTCCAAAACAGATACGCTGTGTGTCCGGACAAGAAATCTGTAGCCGATGCCTATCCATGATAGGACACCGGGGCCCAGATAGTCAAAGAAGGTTGGAGCATCAATAAACTCCTTGGTGGCTTCATAGACCCTGCTCAGCCCAGCAATGCATTGTCTATGGGGCCATGGCAACTCCTGAGCACTCCAGGTGGGTTTTAAGAGGGAAGCAGGCGTAACCTTTAATATTTCAGATGTGTCCATGCTCATGTGGCTAGAGCTCATGCAGCTAATCTTAATTGAAGTGGTTTGGGTGCTGCCAGCAACGCAGATCCTGTCTAGAGCCAGCTATGGCAGTGATCTAGGACTTACCTGCATCTCAGGAGGGTTTCATTGCCAACCCTGCGCTCTATCTACCCATGCTTGAAGCTAGTGCAGATATGTCCCCCACTGTACAGCAACGTCCTCCAGATCCTCCAGCACCTAGATCTGTTTGCTTTCCATCCTCCACCTCCCTCACTCACCCCACCGCCTTCCGACAGGGTACAGCCCTTTGGGTTATCGTTACCGGTCCTGCCCCAGCGCTGGAAGGTGACAAATGACCTGATTTTCCACATCTACTTCGAAAAGATGAAAACAGGGCTCCATACGAGCTCATCTGGGCTGCAGCAATGCTAACCAACGCATCTTTCCCCAATCCCTTAGGACTTCTCTGCATGCAAAGAGAATGGGACAACCCTGGAAGGATGAAATAAAGAGTGAAAAATGCTTTTAAATTTACTTACTGATGTGTGGTCACCAAGCAGGGGCTGGGAGCAGCCCCCAAGCCTTACCATTGTCTCTCCATAAGGGCATTTATTGCAGCACCCCATCCGAGCAGAGCAGCACAGGCTCCTGCCGTGTTGTGCCAGAATTTCTGCAAATGCCACGCGATTTATGCACATATGCAACTTCGTATTTTCTTTTGATGTTGGTTTTTGGTTTTGTTCTTTTTTTCTGACATAGGCTGCTGGCAAATCTGTATTATTCCCTCAGCCTGTTAGGAGCGTACGCTGAGCCATTCCCAGCCAGTTGGAGCTTTTCCACAAGATGGTACTCAGCCCAGTCTGTAATTGAAACAGGGCACGGATGCTCCTGGGGAAAGCAGACGTCAGCCAAAAAAACAGGCTGTGATAGTCAGAGATATTTAATATACAAATAAGAAATTGTTTCATAAATATCTTATAAAAACTGTAATTTACTTCCCAATATTTTAGCAGATTATCTTAATGCAAACAGCAGATGTATTTCGGAACGATGAGACAAATGTTTAGCAAAATTAAAGTTATTCATGTGCAGTCACACAGGGAATATTTGCATGATATTTTACTAATTGCTGCAAAATCTGACTTGTAGCAAATAAACAAACAGGGGGAAAAAATAAACCAGCAGAAAGATTAGCCCCAGGCCTCTCTTTTTAAGTTCTCTGAGTCTTTCTTCAACTGCTCAACTTTTTTCTCTGGCAGTTTGGGGTTCCTCCCCAGTCTCCCCATCACTCTTCTCAGGCCCATTACGCTTTTGCAGACTCCCAGTTTTCCCCTGGTAACCGCATTTCTTCCGAAAGGGGCTTGATTTTTGTCTTCCCTTGGAGTCCAAACCCCCTTCCTTGGTCTGCAATTCTGCCTGCTCTAGTTTCTAATTACTTGACTGTAGTCAACGAGGCCAATTTCCAATGGTCAAATTTCCTTAAGCATTTTGGGGAAAATACTTCACTGTTTTACCTATCTCAGAGGTTGTCCCAAATAGGATGGGCCATACAGAAAAACCCAATGCAAAAGGAGGGGATGCTTTTTTAGTGGCCAGGAATTCAGACTTGGGTTGCTTTAACATTCTCCTACAAGTTTCAAGTTACAGCAGTGAGAATCGAGTTGTAGTTGCTGATTGTTATGACATTATTTTATGTCAGGTCTATTTATTTGCCCTCCTGGAAAAGAAAATGTATTTTGAGACGTCAAAATATTTTGTTTGCCTTCATTCGATTGCAAGAGGAGCCTTAGGTGAGGTAAGAAAAATGTATGTTTATCAAAATTTTGGTGCGGGGTAGATGGTTACATGTTTGTATGTATTTCATACTCCCAAATTGAAGGAATGCTGAGGGTGCAAAAAAATCAAGCAGTGGGAAGTTAGCAAAGGCCAGAATTAAAATTGATACATCTTGTATAGAAATCCCATCGACTGCAGGAGCAAGTGAGGAGCAGCACTGGAAAGAGAAGTCCTTGGTTTCACCGTCCAGCTGCTTTTTGCCCAAGGTACTGGAGTACCTAGCACCAGTGAGTGTCTCTTACCATCCTTCTGTCAGTCGCTGTAGGTGGATAGGAAACGCACTTTTTTTACATGACTACTTCTACAAGGAACGGGGAATTTTTTAAAGGGTTTGAGCCTTTAAGATCCCGAATCACGTTGTAAATCATGTCCCTAATGCTGAAAATATTCCCTGTTATGAGTTGGATTCTGGAGGAGGGTCCGGGAGGCTTGGAGGGAATGTGTGCAGCCACTGTTTGGGCACTTCATTGCCCAGACAGGTCAGCAAGGGCCACCAAAACTCAGGTGCTCGCTCAGTGGTGATGCAAACGCTGCTTTCTTCCAGTGGAAAGCCAGCCCTGCAGATTAAGTGGCTGGGCTTTGCTCAAGAATTGCTGTCCGTAGGAAAAGGGGGGGCTACGAGCTGCCGTTCCCCACAGTTCGTGCCTGGGCAGCATCCTGGTTTGGTTGGGGCATTCATCAAGTGCCAGTGGGATATGGGATGGGATGGGACGCGCACCTCCTCTTAGCTCATATCATGCGCATTTGCAGCATCCAGCTTTTCATGCTGGCCAGTATTTGCATTTTGACTGGCATTTTCCTGGTGGTTGTGAGGTGGATGGAGATGCTGAACTAAATGCACAGGTAGGTGGTAAGGAGTCCATAAATAATAAGATCATCTGTACATCCCAAATGGCTCTCTGAGATTTTGCTGAAGTACTTTTGTAGGGTCAGTTGTCCTCTAACCTGATTTTTTTTTTATTTTTTTACTTGAAGCAACTAAGGTAACGCAAAAGGCAACAGGTAAATTAGCTGACTGAATAGGAAAAGTGAAGGGGAGATCAGGGCATCATTGTTATTATTCTTTTTTCATTAGAAGAGGTGGGGGGTTCCATTCCTGAAGTTTACATTTTGAACTCACTAAAGTCTTTGGCCTCTCCCATCCGCAGGTCACCGCAGGAATATGTAAAAAGGAAATGTTTTATTTTAACAGAGTCGAACAAAGTACATGAAACACACCCTTGCCACTGCATAACATTCCTTAAGTTAAATCACAGAACCTAGCATAACCTTTTTTTTTTTCTTTTCCCGCCTTGGTCTTTTATTCACTGAAGAGAGCCCAAAGTATAATATTCTTTCAGGAAGCATAAATCGTATTGCTGGAAGTAATAGCAATCTCCTAAGCAAAATCCCGCAGGACTCGCGCCACTCTGCTTTCTGAAAAGCTGCATTCAAGTACATCCAGCGTGCCTCTTTCCCAGCGGGCATCCCAAGCGCAGCGCTCGTGGCCATGCACAGGGAGCTGTGGATGATGCCAGAGGATCTGGAGCTTTTTACATTAGGGTTTTCCTGGTGTTTTGGCCCTTACGGGCAGTCCTGGGTCTTGGGAGAAGCTGCCAGACTCCTGCCCAACCACCCTAACTTTGGTCCCTCTTCTTGCCTTTCAATATGCATGTGTAACTCCCATGAATGTAAATAAAAGTTATGTACGCGCACGGAAGGGGAAATAGATGCATTTATCTTGGCTCAAGACAAGCAGCATCTCCCCAAGGAGCTACTTAGGAGGTTATTGAGAAGCCAACAGCAAAGTGCGGTGGGCTGTACCTTCCTACATGTGTGTTGCAGAAATTATTGGCGTGTTGCTGATGTTTATGGTGAACAAATAGTTTATTTCTGGGCTAAGAAAGATTCCAGTGTAAATACTCAACTGGCAGCTAGCTGGAAGTTTGCCACTTGAAGTTAAAAGGCCCGTGACCAATGGTGTCAGATTAACATTTCCAAGTTGGACAATGTACAAATGGTGTTCTTGGACTGGAATAGAAATAGATGAAAGTGGTCTACTGCAGTGCAAATAACAAACTGGCAACCAGCTGGTCACTGGAAAGAGAACATGCTATGGGAATATGCTTTCTGCAGAAATACTTTATTTTGGAGATAAGCATTAACAATAGGAAGATGAGGCTCGTTTAACAAGAACCATATGGTCTCATCCTGCTTTTATTTCACTCAATGGCAAAGCCCTGCTTGTCTTTCGTGGGTGCGGGATGGGGATTACTGATAATAAATAAGTAGCACAATAAGTTGCCTGACCCACTGTTGCTCTTCAAAAGGTGTAAACAACTTATTTTTAACCCATGTGTTGATATTTCAGGAGACAATAACTGAAAGGAAGCAGAATTAAAGGGGTTGTTGAAAAACAACAACAACTGACAAAATAAGCCAAGACAAAGATCCATTCAAGACAAAGTTATCAAACTGTGTGAAACCAATACAGCAACATTTCCAAGCTGATAAGTCTGATAAGTGGAGAAGTTGTAGATGGGCTCATTTAAAAAAAAAAAAAAAAAAAAAAAGACATTTTTGTGGGGAGGAAACAATAGCCTGAAAAAAGTAGTTTACGTGCAGATGGGGTTATTCCATTCCGTTCCCCAAGGCAGGAACTTTGCTGGGGTAATGGTCATGTCCTAAAAGCACTTGCTTGCTTTTTTAAGTAGCTACACAATCTATTCTGTTAGCAATATAATTAAAGATAACAGAATTCAGCATCATAGAAAGAAAAGAAAAAGCAAGCCAAGGGAGTTGCAGACTCAGTGGAAAATCCTGTTTTGGGAACTTTTCAAGGATGTAAAACATCGTCTTGAATTGTTTACTTTTATGGGTAGGAAGTAAAAAAGAAGTGAAGTAAGAGTGGAAATGGCATTCTTACCACAGTTGGAAGGTCGCAGTAAAACCGATACAACTCAACATTGCAAACTCATTTTTAAAACTGATTTTGGTTGTGGTTTTTTTTTTTTGTTTTTTTTTTTACAGTGGCTAAGGCTTGTTATTTTGGTCACAAAAAGACAGAAACGTGGAAACTCTATTTGTTATCAAGAAAAATCATGGTTTGAACATGAAAAAATATGGATCGTGTGTGCAGAGGCTCGCGTCTGCCTTTGGATATAAATACTCACTCACATTGATTTCCATGTGTCTGAAGACAGCCTATAGCACTCGAGGATATCAAAATTCCATTTTATTACATATTTAGATACATCGTATTTCTGACTCTGCTGGTTTTGCTCCCAAAGTTCATTTTTCCTTGTTCTTGCTGTAAAATACAGCAAATCCTGGAAGCGGAGGGAAATGATACAGAATTTGGAGCACATGTAGATTCAGATGTTCAGTTCGACTGTCTTAGTTCATCTCCTGTTTTTGCTTTAAACACCCCTTCCTCTTCCCCTTCCCCAGGACTCATTTCTCCCTTGTCTTTACATTGATGACAAAACAGCCTTAAACCATTTCTGTGTTTCTTTTGGGCTCCCAATGGCCACCACAACACCTCCATCTAAAAAAACACTGAGTCGCCAGCCCCATTTTCTGCAATTTGGAAGTTTCAAGGCAGCCCAATGCTGAAGGCAAGCCCACGCTGGCTGGTTGTGCTCATGAGGGAAGTACACGCCAAGTGTGGTCCTGATCCAAGGCTCCTTGAAATATTGGGAGGTTTTTGTAGTGATAGGACAAGGGGTAATGACTTCAAACTGGAAGAAGGTAGATTTAGATTAGATGTCAGGAAGAAATTTTTCATTATGAGGGTGGTGAGGAACAGATTGCCCAGAAAAGTTGTGGATGGAGGTGTTTAAGACCAGGCTGGATGGGGCCTTGAGCAACCTGGTCTAGTGGGACATGTCCCTGCCCGTGGCAGGGAGGTTGGAACTAGATGATCTTTAAGGTCCCTTCCAACCCAAACCATTCTGTGATTCTCCTGCATTCCTCAGGGCAGGCTGCACACAGGTGAGCGCTGGTAGAACAGAATTTTGGATGCCAACACCTTCAGGATTCAGTTATTCCAGGTTTCCAGCAATTCTCTAATGAAAGGGAATGAGAGGGGACTCAGGCTCGGTGTGCATTTATAGAAGCAGTATTAATTTGGCAATATTACCAATAAATAAACAGCCCCTAAAGAGTGAGATTGCATCGCCCCACCGCCCAGCTCCCCCAAAAAGCTGGGGAGAACCCTCTGATTTTGTCCTGCTTACTCCCTCGCTTTTCTTTTCCCCAAGCAGCGGGGATAGCTGAAGAAGCCTGTCATCGTTTTATTGCTGTTTCTAATAAACACATATGGTGATGCATATAACAAGAACAACAGCGAGTCGCTATTGTTCATTGCACGGCCATATGTGGGCTGTCCAGCAGCTCGGCAGCTGCATCGTGAGCGCTCAGGAATGTTGATAGCCCAGAGAGAAAGGAATGATTTTTAAGGGCTCTGAGCCTCACAAATAGTGCGTCTGCTTTACATACTGCTGTTGCTAAAACAACTTCTGCCCGTGCTGTGCCAAAAGCATAGATGCGGCGTTAGTCACCGCAGAAGTTTATAAGGTGATTAAATTGTTAGCAATTGCAATGCAGAGGCTGAGAAATTAGCTGGGACCATGTTGAAGGGAGCTTTTGCAAAGCAAAAAAAAACCCCAAATAAATATATTTTTAGATATAGAAATAGTGTGTGTGTGTGTATACATATATATGCATCTGTATGTGTGTGTATAAACATACGGTTAGTACTTTTTTTTCTTCAACATCAGAAACTCAGGCACTTGCACATCTAGTACTTCACATAATAAAAAACTTTGACCCCAACACTAATCCATATTTATTTTATCCCGTTGTGCAAGGTTGAAAGGCATGCGATTTACCAATAGTTTGTTCTCCATTAGCTACGTTTCCCTCTGGCCTCGTACGGCTCTGCTTGGGCTGGATGATGCATACTTGAGTGATGCAGAGGCAGCCCAAACGCGATGGTTGGGATGCCTTGTGTACATCTGTGTTTCTAACACTCTTCTTTTCCTGATGCCATATTTACCCAGCAACCTGGTGGAAAACGAACAGCCCATCTGTACATCTTCATTTTTCCATCAGTGTGTTTGGGGGGGAGAGAGAGAGAGACTGTGATTCAGGGAAAAGAGAAAGAAAACTTAAAAGCAGGCAACACTTTTTTCAAATTTGGACAAACGCAGGCAGGGAACCATATCTTTATTTAAGCACTTGAATAATTTAACTGATGTTGTGTGTGTGTGAGAGGCTGAGTACCTACTGTAAATAAGAAGAGAGAGAGAAAATTGTAAGGGATCCAAAAATCAACTACTTGCATATGTCTCCGAGCATGGCTTTTAGAAGTCTGATTTAAATATCAAAGTGTGAATGGTTTTGGTCAGTGCTTCTAACGCATGGCGGGAAGTCCTCGGTCTTGTATTTCTTTTGCACACCCCTCACACACCATCTTTGTGGCACACAGATTACCTGTAAAATGGGACATGATTGGAGTAACCTATAAATCCCCGGGAAGAACCGCATCCAGGCATTCACAGAAACCGTAGACCAGCTCAGACTGCCAAAATCCACAACCGGTTTTGCCTGGTAAACGAAACCACAAACATTTGCACGCTCAGATATCCTAACAAAAAGTAAATATTCTGCATGACGTACTTTTCAATATTGCACACAGTAGCACAAAAAAAAACAGGAAAAAAGAATTTAACTTCTATTTACTCCATCTTAGGCTGTTCTTTCCAACGGGTAAAGCCAACATGTGCACACCGACTCTCCTTGAAATAACGAAGGGCCATATTTTTTCCCCCTGACAGATGAACACGGCTCTCGGTTCCTCCTGGGAGCAGTGGCAGGACTTCAAAAAACCCCGCGCCAAGGCCTAATTTTCAGAGGTCTCCAGCATCCCCCAGTTCCTGTTGACTTGTAAGTGACTTGCAGCTTGAGGTTTTGCTCGTTCCTCAGCTGAATCTTTCAAAACTCGTGATTTCTCAGCATGAGTCAGTGTTTTATGTAACCCCAGCTTGCATTCCTCCAAACCCCTCCTGAGCTCAGAGCGCTCCAACAGCCAACCTCAAATTCTTCATCCTCGCAGCTGACAACTTTGGTCCTCTGTCAGCAGCACGACAAGCTCCTTGCGCTGCTCCTGGGGGGTTTTGGGGCCCCGATGTGGCTCTCCGGGTGCGTGGACTGAGGCTGGAGGAAAGCTGGGCTGGAGGGGGGAAGCTCCACTCCACAACGGGCAAGATGTTGGGCTTTCCCGCATCAGAAATGCCGGTTGCCAGTTTTGTCCAGCTGGTTGGGTTTTTTCTTTTCCTTGCAGCAGCATCAGTGTTATCCATGCCCTTACCAGAAAAACCCACAGTTTTCATGTAAAAGCGATAGGTAGGGAGGACACTGATGTGGTGGATCCCACTCACCATTGGTCCTCTGTAGGCACCTCGGATGGTAGATTCATTTTCCACCCCCAGCACCCTGCTTCACCCTGAAGGCAGCATCCAGAAGCGGGGTTTTATGTGTGGCCGTTTGTACCCCAGCCTGGCTCTGCTTGCTGTTTGAAACATAGCCAAGGCATCCAAGTCAACGAAACAAGTAGCTCAGAAGCACATTTTGGGGTATTTTTCCAGGTATTTTTGGCCTCTTTTTGTACAAATGGCTGATGGCTTGTCAGATGAGATGAGTAGCTCAAATTTAGGCCCTAGAAAGAAAGACAGAAAAAAAAGATTTAAAAAACCCAATTGAACAATTTTCTAAAATAAATGCTATTCTTTTGTCTTACCGTCTTTAATCCTTTGTATGTAAGCGAGTACAAATATATGCACTCAAAGGCACAACTACCTCCTGATGATAAAGCAGTCCCATGCAAGAAACGCTTTACACTGTTCAGAGAAACCAGTCAGGAACGTGAAGATGAAGCGAAGGGGAAGGTGTGCCAGTCCACTCCACTAACCTACTTAGATGCAGCGCGGTAACAGCAGAATAACCTGCCATCTGATACTCCGGATGCTGGGACCGTGTGGTGGCACCGTGCAGACCTTGGGTGTGGAAACCGTCTCCTAGCAAGATTTCTTGTCCTCGTTAGTGCACAAATTTGAAATGTGTATCTGTAGGGTCACGGCCAGGTTTCATAATTGTAGTGATTGTGTAGAATGTGAGGAACACGCACCACAATGCTGGGATTTGTTCTCTTCTTCCTCGTCCACCCAACAAACCAGCACCTTTCCCAAGCTGATGGTGTTGACATCTTCATTCCTCCAGGAAAGGGCTGTGTTGAAACACTTTTTTTCCCCCAGCTGTATCAGTTTTCCTTCTAAAAGGTGTAACCTCGCCACATGTGGGTGCCTGGTCTGTACCGATACGTAACATTTCAGTGCTGACCGCCTACCTCCTGCTTGGGCAGGAGCTAACAGGTTGGCCATAGTTTTTCCTGAAGAATTTGGGCAAAATCCTTTTACAGCTTGCTTTGCCTATGGCCTGCTTTTACCTTTTTTTTTTTTTTTCCTCACTGCAGACCTCAAAAGCAATCCCCTCAGTCGTGGTTATATATATTTCACTGGAAGTGAAAGAGAACAAAACAAATAAAAACACAACGAGGCTCTTTCTTTCTCCACGTTGGTACTTTCTTCAGGCTTTCTACCAAGGATTTCCAACGGCATTTGTCGTCGTGTGGTAAGGGCTCTGAATGAATTTATTGATGGTAGCTGGAAAAAAAAGGGAAAAAATGAATGAAATCCCTTGAGATAGAAGCTATGTCATGAACTTCCCCAAGTTATTTGCAAATGTTTCTGCCAGTTTCAATAAATCCCTCAAATTTCAGGATAGGCTACATTAATTACAGGATGGCATTATGTATTTAAAGGTTGCTGAAAGTTATATCTGCGATCAGTCATGTTCAAACTGCATGTTCACGTGAAATATTTGTTATTTTAATACGTAGGCATGCATGCGAGCAGCAATAGCGTCCATGATGTTTTAATAGGCTTTTTATTAGTTCGTACTCTCCTTGTAATCTTGTTTTACAGTATGTGTGCTCAATGTGTTTGTGTCTATGCTCTTCATGCACACATCACAGGATGCCAAAACATCCTTCTGCTTCCTTGTTTCCAACCACTTAGTCAGGCACTTGAAAGCTTTCCAAATCTTGTTAAAAACCAGAAATAGCGCTATCACTTCTTCTTGTCGGCATGCACAGAAGAGATGGAGATGGTGGTGGATGGAGAGGGCATCTTCATGGGTAAGCTCAGAAGAGCCTTAGTGCCGCGATGCCCAGACTTGATCTGGGACTTCCCACTGCCTCGCTGTGAAAAGTCGGGGGTTTGGTTCACTTGCTGGATGGAAAAAAGTCAGTGCAAAGGTGCTCCTTGTATATTACCTCCAGTTTAAAAATGTTATGAACCAAAAGTTCCCTGGCCAAAAATCACAGGGTATTTGTTTAATTATTTATTTTTACATACATATATATACATATAAAAAATTGTTAGTATTAAATAGGTAATATATATTATATAAATAATAATAAATAAATAATATCATTAAAATAATAGATGCAAAATAAATATAAAATAAAATAATAAATAATTTAAATATTTTTTATATATGTATATAATCTTAGTTATATTTAAATTTTTAACTACACTTTTTTTCCCAGGAAAATCTGAAGTAACATTTAAACAGAGGTGGTATTTTTTCTGACTAAAATAGATTTAAAAATCAACTTTATTTTATTCACTATTTTTTCTGAAACTAAACTAAGCAGGCCACCTCAACCTAGATTCAATAAATGCTTCGAAAGTGTGTTTCTGGTGAATTAAAAATCGCTCCTGAGACCATTTGAAGTGTTTCAGTCGTGTGAGGTCTGGCTGGTTAACACTGGGATCACATAATACGGATGGTCCTGGTTTCTCCAGAACATGTGCTTACTGCTTGTACCTCTTTTTTCTGCTTAGACTTGATGTTTTCCGGTGTATATCTCTTAGGCAAGGAAGCATCAATTTTGGCTGATGCCTGGAAGCTGTGCTGTAAGAAAAAAAAGAGCAGTATTAATGAGTATTAATTAACTGGACGCTCACAACCGGAGGGAGCAGCGGAGGGTATTTTCCTTTGGTTGTTCTTGCAGATGTATATTCTCTGATGTCTACAGATGGTGGAGCGCATCCCATTGTCATCATGGGAGTCAACCATGGTTGCCTTGGTTCCCTGTCTCCATGAGGTGGGAACATCAGTCCAGTTTGACTGCAGCCGCTCAATGGGTTTAAAAGCATGTGTTGCCGCAGGCGTGTGCCCACACACCCGTACATCCACGCAGAGCATGGTGAGAAGCCAGCCCCTATAGCCTTAAGAAACCCAGATAAAAATAATGTTGCCATAGGGAGCTTCTGCTATGCGTGAGTAAGATGACTGCAAGGCTCCCACTGCCTCCTGAGAGGGGTCGGGATTTCAGATTCAATTAAGGAACTTGCCACAGAGTCGTGACACAGCCATTGCTGGCTGTCTACACTACAGCCCACATTTGGTCATGGTCAGCAAAAAAGCTGGTCAAATAACATTTATCAGGTTGTTTACTTGGCATATCCCCCACAATCTGAATAACGTATTTTACAGGGTATTTTTTTGCCCAGATGACAAGCTAGATGCAGGGCTTACTAATATAATTATCAAAATTTGACGGGTCTCAAGTGCCAGGTTTCTCAGCGGAGCAGCATGTGTTGCCCCAACCAGCCACAGTACTGAGGAGCACATGGCCACATGCCGAGACTTCTGCTCATAGTATCTCCTAGCAGACATGGCCTCCATGGAACATCATGGCAGGTAAGATCTATCCAAGCCAAGTTGGATGGCAGGAGTGCATCACCTCCTGGGCAGGGGGTTGATGGTGTGTCAGACCACAGAGCCTTCCACCCTGCTACCAGACTGGAGTAAAAGAGCCACTTCACGGGGAGAAAGAAGCAAGTGAGGAGCTCTTGCAGGATGGTCTGCCCTCCTAGAGATAGTGAGGTGAGGCTCTAGCCTTTGGGATGCAGAGATGGTGAGAAATAGTGGCATATTTTTTAATTTGTAGAGGGAATGACTGGCTTGATGTCATGGGTTGGGTCTTCTTGCTCCTCTAAAAGAAACGAACCTGCTTGCCTCAAGGCTGATGCACTCTTGGAAACTGAAATAAAATCACAAAATCATAGAATCGCCTGGGTTGGAAGGGACCTTTCAGATCATCTAGTCCAACCATCAACCTAACTCTGACAAAAACCATCATTAAGCCATTTTGCTAAGCAAATATATATGGTAATAATGATGGCAGGAGGGAAAAAATCTCTTTCGTAAGAAAACATGGTATGTAAATACACAACAGAGCTTCATTTCACCCATGAGAAGTTTGTGCAAGTGCAGAAAAGTCCAGGTTTTTCTCCTGCCCCCCCCCAAAGAAACATAATCTAGAGTTTATATCGGTTGGTTTATGGGAGTTTATTGGAATATCCAACAGGGTTCATGTAGTGTGTCATAAGGTAAAGCCTGTTCATTGGTGATTTACAAGCAGTGTGTGCCGGTGTTACTGTAATTTATAGACCACAGATGGTCGGGGGTGCCCCTGCTGACTTGTAGCTGAATAAGAAGCTAAGCCCTGCGTGTCATCTGCTGCAGGTACCTCCAGCTCACTTCCCCAAATTAGCGCTGATCGAGACCTGCCTTCAAACCTGGAGGGTCCCGAGACCTCTGCCTTGCAAGCTGGGCCTGTGTCGGGAGGGGAGAGGCCACAAATGATTAAGGCTGGGGGGAAAAAAAAAAACAACCCCAAGCACAGCGGAATGGCACCAAAGGAAAATTGCTTTTTACGATAATAACTTCCCTTCTCAAGGCTGGTACTTCACTTGATGGGTTTTTGTCACCTGTTAAATGGAGAAGGAAGAATGTCAATCCCTCCTTTCATACACCGGTCTAAGACAAACATCTCCTCTACAAAAATTTATATGTATTCATAAATCATCTCCCTTGTAACAATCTCTAAGGTAGATCCTATCTTTTTTGTCCTCATTTTCCTCTTTTAGGTAATCACTCTTTATATTTTACTACAACTTTCCTGCGTCAGGTTTACCTAAGTCCTTGCTTCTTTAAGCCTTATTAAATAATTGTCTTTTTATTCCAGCACCTCTTTCTGATCCCCCAGGAGTTTCTTCCTGGTGGATGCACGAGGCAGAGGGCAGACAGGGATGACAGCACATCCCACCCAAATCTTCGGGAGATTTATTTTTTTTGGCGGGGGGGATCAGGCCCCTTTTCGCTTTTAATTTCTGGGGCTGACAAGGTTCCTCGCGTCGCCTCGTATTTCTCCCAGCCCTGGTTTTGTCTTGCCACGTGTGGCCTTGCCCTGCTGGCAGAAATACCGCGGTGGTCTCCAGCAGGATCCGGCAACCTTCGGAGAGACGTGCCGGATCCATGGGCGCCCAGTGCTCGTCTCGCCCGCCACAGCAAGGTCATGCATTTTAACAAGGTGCCGCCAATCCCCTTTTTAAAGGGCATTGATTATGTTTTGTTAAAATGGGCTTTGAACTTGGCTGACCCTTCACCAGTAGGACATTTCAGGGTGGGTTTTTTCCTGCCTGGACCACACTTGACACCTGTTGGATAAATACAGCTGCAAATGCCACTGCCAGAACCCCACGTCCCAGCTCAAAGCTAAGGGGCTGGATTTTTTTCTCGAGAGTAAAGACCTCGGAGAATTTGGTGGCTTCTTTAGTTAATAAAAAGAAAAAAATACAACTTTGTTATTTCTTATCAAGATGGGGAAAAAAAAACCCCACCCTATAGACAAAAGAAGCAGAAGGAGAGCTGTAATGGAAATAAAATTGACAGCCTCTCAAAACTCAGGTGGCACTTTCCTTTTCCAGTTAATTACAGTTTTAATTACATGGCTTCTTGTGACTCCTTGATACCTAATAAACTAGACTCTGTGGGGCGGCAAAGTTGAGTTTTGCTTGAACTGCAGGTGTAAGGCTCAGCATGAAACATAAATCAACTTCTTAAACATGTTCCCAGGGTGTGTTCAGGCTTTTTCTTCCTATTTGCTTGTAAAAATCACATCTTTTCACCATTGTTGGGTAAAGAAAAAAAGAAAAAGGATTGCAGCTACAGTGCAGTGAGTATTACCTTTGTGTCTTTGGATATAAAAATCCCCTTTTAGTAGGGAAAAAGGGTGCTTTTTTTTTAACCTCAGATCTGGTAAATTTTAAAGGAGTGATGCATTAGCTGTATAGACCCTCTCGCGTTATCATTTTTATAGTGGGGGTGCATAAGATGGAAGAGGAAGGTACATTAGCGGCATGACAGCGAGGGGAGACTGGTATGTGGAAAATAAGGAGACATTCAGCCCGTAAGAGCTGCCTCTTCTGAAGGTTCTGAAAACAGAGAGCACCTGTTTGTTCTTTGTGTGTTACGCCATGGAAATCTGTGCTCCAGTCAGGTTCAAGCCAGTGCCATATATACCCGCCGTGAGCGGGGTAACACCTGTTGCATGACCTGTTGCAGCAAAAAGCTGGAGGAAAATATGGTCAAGAAGTTCCCTTTGGTCTCAGTCCTAGGACATCTGATGGGGCCACGAGCCTACTGTCATGACCACATGTGGCGACAGTCAATGGGGATTTCAGTGGAAGATCGCCCTCTTCCCCAAACCAAACAAAATTATTTTAAAAAGAGGGAAGGGAAGGAGGGCAAGAGACAGGAGAGCTTCACAGATGGCCTTTGGATGTTGGTGCAAAACATGAGCAACAAAGTTCGTGTGTGGGACCTAAGTCTCCTTAACCTGTGAGACACAACCTTGGAAGGACTTTTTTTTAATGTTGTCTTAGTTTTATCCTCAGCTTGTGATTTGTCTGCTTGAGTACTGGTTTTATACGGGTGCAAAAAAAGTGTATTCATTACAAATGAAGAAGGAGAGCTCTGGGACAAACCCGCCTGGTTAGCAGCTTTCCATGCCCAGTAAGGGGAAGGTGGGAGAAATTGCCGTGTCCTGCTTGCCTTTCAACATGAATTTTTGGTTTCTAGGGTTTTCCCGTTGCTGATTACCTGAAGTAGTGCCATTGCGCTACTCCTTGGCTGGAGCAAGCGCGCTGAAAGCAGCTGAGGATCTTTCTTGCTCCTCCAAGAGCTTCATGCCCAGCCTCCCTGCTGCCCACCCCCCACCTCCCCCGTGGCCCATCCCAGCCTCGGGCTCTGTCTTGTGAACCTTGCTGACATCTTGCTGACGCCCACAGTGCTCAGAGCCACCTGAGACACGGTCAAAGGCATCTTCCTAAATAAAACTGCCATATGGCTTGGACAGAGCAGGCTGATTTCAACCTTAACTTCAATAGAAAGCTTCCCTGAAAGACAAGCTCCCTGTAGACTAGACTTGTCTGGCATCATTTCACCTTGATGTCCCATTGATGAGGGTGATTCCTGGTGGTTTTTGTAATTATTATAATTAATTATAATAATTATTATAATTATTAATTATAACTATTATTACTATTATTATTACTACTACTACTACTACTATTACTATTACTATTATTATTATTAAAGTTCATAATCTTTCTTCTTTTTCACAGTCTGGCTGCCCTATCCTCTTTACATCCGCGTAGGTTACTTACCTGGACAATTGCACTTGCAAATCACAGCTTTCTCTTTGATCAATATTGTGTTCAAACCCTTGGGTATAAATGTCTTTATACCCTTGTTATAAATGTTTTGCGCTCTCACAGGCTGTTTGCGTGCAGCGTTCAGGCATCTCAAGGCAAAAATGTGGGGAGCTGGACTGTGGTATGCGATTTCTGTGTGATGTTACAGATGAAAAGGAAAAAAACCACAAAAACCAAGGAAACTCTTTTCTCAAGGCTAGCGTAGCTTCACCTGTGACATGGTGGGACGGTTTGGGGAAAGGTGCGCAGCACGGCACAACACAAGTCCGTCAGCACTGTGTCCCCATCTCAGCATCCTCTTGGCTTTTGGTCTCAGAGGACACATTGTCCAGGTGCTCCCCTGGTGACAACCTCAGCTGCCAGGTGCAGGCTATAAATTTTCCACCACAACCATCTTGCAGCAGAGACTTGCAATTCTGGTTAAACAAAAATCTTCATTAAAGGCAGATGACAGAAAAGGCTAGCTTTTTGGAAGATAAAGAAAGCCTAAATCAGCCCAAAAAGTCATCTCTTTTTCAGCCCCGCTTGCCCACATCACTACTGCAGCAGGTGCAGAGGAAAGGCACCTCTTGGGCTGGACTCCGCGGCGAGATGATCCTTCCTTCAAGCACTTCTGCAGCCCCTGAGAAAAAGCTGCTGCCCTTTGCAAAAAGCTGGATGGATCTGTGAAGCTCTTGCTCTTCTCCTCTTCATTTTCCCCCATCAAAACCTACCCCTGATTTGACACCTGTAGCAGATGAACTGCAGAAACTGAGGACAGATGGAGGTACTCCACACGCAGTTTGGCGATGGATGAGCACACCGTGTAATGTGTACTGGCACTTGTGTGTTTCTGGGTCCACACACGTGTCATGGTGACGTGGGCATTTGTGCCAGCCGCGGTTCGGGAGGACCTCAGTGCTGTGGAGCCCCCAAGGCTTTGCAGCCTAAATCATGAAACCGGAGCAGGCACACCTCGGACAGACAGCTCAGCGTCTTTAAATACCAGCGTTAACTCTGAAAATTAACTGGGGAAGCAAAAAAACTCAACCCTACAGCCAAGCGAGAATTTGCAAGAGGAGAAAAAGAAGAATTCCTCCCGCCTTCCTCCCAAATAAAGTGTTTCATCATCTTTTTCAATTAGTCTTGGTTTTATTTTTGAAACCACACAGAGAGGCAATTACAGTGTTTTATATACTTTCATATATATTTTTTCCAAAGTGGGAAAGGCAGGGTAAAATTAAGGGAGCTAGGGAAAGGAAGGAGAGTAGGAACAGGACTTGGAACAGGACTTTAAAAGATAGAAGAAGGTTAAACAAACAAACAAACAAAAAAAATGAATTCCTCTCTTTCTAGCACTCTAAGTGGTGTTGAAAGTGAGAAGAAAGAGGAGAAAAAAAACAAATATCCAAAAGGTTTTGGTTCACAACAGAGAAATGAAGCAAAACTTTACAGCTGAAACAGACTACACATTTCTTTGCTTTGAAATGCTTCCTGTGATGGACAAGGAGGAAGAAAAAAGATGTGTCAATGTCGGAGTGGGGGAGAGGACGCTTTTTTTCTGTGTGCATTGAGCTGCCTGTACCTCGAGGTGCAGGGAGCCTCCACCAGCTTGTTGGGAGGTTAACCACAGCGAACAACTGGGGAAAGCTGCGGCACGGAGCTGGAGGGAGTGCAAGGAGATGTTAAGGAGCATCCTATAGCGAATAAATCCCTGCAGCATTGCGGGTCCCATCATGGAGGGGGAGGGCAGCGGCGCGGGAACGGCAGCATAGCATGCACTAAAACCATATGCCACCGACCCATATGGCAATGTGGTCTGAAGACTTTCAAGGCAGTTCCAACTCGGAAAGGGCTTGAAAAGTTTTCAAACGGGGTTTTTATGGTCTGCTGAAACACAAATGACCGTTTTTCATTCTGCAGGGAAAGTTTATCTGGAGGAAGGCAGGCGAGAGGCAGCCACCCTGAGCCTGGTTCCTGCTCCCGAGCCGGGCGGAGGAAGCGTCACAGTGTGGGGAGCGTATTTCTTCCCCAGTTGTCGGCAAGCTGTGCTTTAATAACAGCATAACAGATAGTGCATGAAGGAACATTAGCCACAAAAGTGATCCCATTGGGAAGGAAGCTTGGAAGAGGTTTTTCTTTCTGAACTTGACACCAGGGCTGGGAACCCAGCGCACATCTGTGCAAACCTGCCCGAGGACAGAAGGGATCAGGCGCTTGGAGATCTCACCCTCGCTTGAGGAAGCTCAAGGTGGGGGTGGATTTAGCTGGGGAGGGTTTTTTTTTCAGTGCCGGGCATCCCACATCATGCTGGGATGGGGTGCGTGGGGCATCGGAGCAGCAGCAAGGGATGAGGGCTCTTGGGGAGAAATCACGCATGGCCATGGCTGCGCAAGGGGGTGGATGGAGAAATGACAATGAAAGAAGCAGCGGCACCGTCCTCATAGCTGCAGGAGCTGTTGGCTGTGCCTTGGCACAAACAGGGTCTCCAGCAGCCACAGCCCGTGGCTGCTGCACTGGCCTGCCAGGGGTGTTGTTCGTGTCCCTATATCAGACACAGGGGTGGGGACAGGTGTATGGTATGGAGGAGTCTTCAACCCTTCCGTTCTTTTTGGGACACCATTCATTGGAACAGCATATAGCGTGAAGAGTCCTACAATGGTTTGTGTTGGAAGGGACCTTGAAGACCATCTAGTTCCACCCCCCCTGCCATGGGCAGGGACACCTCCCACCAGACCAGGTTGCCCAAAGCCCCATTGGCTTGCAATGAAAGCTGGTAAGATCCAAAAGGCATTGAATAAAATAGCTAGGGGAAAAAATATAAATCTGCTCAGTCAATGCGTTTTACTAACCTGTAAAGTTTTATGGCTAACTGCAAGGTGAAATGTCCAACCACGTGGCAGGCATCAGGGCTTTCTTACAAGCTGCATGTTTGTTGGTGTTTTTCTTCTAGATTCTGCTCCTGGCATCTTGTAATTAAAGGAGAAAAATAGTTTCCAGGAAAATGTAAAATAATCCCTAACCTATTGGTTAAAAAAAAAATAATAATCCTAAAAATTGCAAAAACAAAGAGAAATAACATACCCCAAAGCTGCCCTGGATCTTGCTCTCCTTTAATCTCATGGATTTGGAGAAGGCTTTGTGATTCTTGAAGATCCAACTCTTGAGGATCTTGTTCAAAGTTGGGCTGGAAGAGGCATCCCAGCAATGGAAAAATGCTCTGAATGATGGTCACGTACCCACCTCAGAGCAACTGGAGAGCACAGAGGGAATAACAGACCATCCGGCAGCGTTCCTACCCGTGGCAAACGCTGCAGATCTATTGCCTTCGGGGATCTATTATTTTTCTGGTGAAACAAGTCTATCTATTGTTTTAACCAGCTTAGCGTTTTTTAAGCCAGTCCCTCGCAAACTCGGTCCGAGCTCACCTGAACAGTCCTGTTTTTTAACTTTTAGGGGGAACGTGACTTATGATTTACAAGATAGCTACGGTGGGCCTAATGAAATAAAAGTCTGACCTATGTGATGTGTGTAGGCTACTGTATTATAAATATTTAATAAGCTATATGGAAAAAAGGAAAGTATAGAGGTTACAGAAATCATATTAAAGCAACTAAGTAAATACAAGGAAGGTTAAAGTGTCTAACTCGATATGGTATAAAGGCTAAAGCAAACCAGATCTCTTCTAGATACTTTTCCATGTACAGCGGTAACTGGGCTGCATAAAAAATAAGGCAAGTATTTAAAGACAGGCAAAAAAAAAAAAAAAGAGATCTGAAGCATTTGGTTGGCATTGGTAGCAATCATTTCAAAAAGCCCTGGAACATTTAAAGAGAATTAGAAAGGATTTTGCTGGAATCAAAGGGAGAGCACTTTCCACGGCTGGACGTGTATTTGGGTATCTGCAAACTGATTACATCAGAGTGAGCAGAACAGCCTTGATCATCCAGGACTTTAAAATCAGAAGAAAGGGGTTTTCCTGTTTGGGCTCTTTTTTTCTCACTCACACATCTTACGGCTTTCATTCTTCTGCCTCCTTGATGGTAAAGTAACATTTATTTTGGCACGGAGGCTCGGGGAGCGCTTTGAAAGGCCCTGTGGGTCGAGAGCTACAGTGTGCACTGAGCCCGCGGGGCTGGAAATATTTAGGTTTAGGGGCCGTCTTTTTTTTTTTTTTTTTTTAAATCCTAACCTAAGTTTTGTTTTTAAAGAAGTGGATACCTTCACGCTCCACCACAATATCCGCTGTGAGGCAGACGGGGCTCCCGGCTTGCAGCCTCGCTGGCCCGCCATTCCTTCGGCAACGCCAATCCCAGAACCAGCTCTTGAGCCAAAAAAAGGTTTTTGTGAGGATTTTGCCATCACAGGCAGTTTACCCTTGGTGTCAGCCAGCGGAGAGAAGGCGGTCAAGCCCCCCTGCACCCTGGCTTGCCCTCGCCTCCTTCACCCTGGTGGTGGTGGTGGGCTTGGCTCTTTGCTCCCGTCCCCCTGGCCGGCTGGGAGGGAGCTGGGATGGTGCCTTGCTCAATCATCCTGTGCCAAGGGTCTGTTTCTGTTTGTGAGACAAATAAGACTCCGGAGGGGAGTGAGGCAAAACCTTGGAGCCAACCTTAAGCCCAATGATGCCAAGAGGGGCATCTCCTCCCTGTGCTCCCTCCATGGGAGGGTGTGCACCAGCCCCCCAGGTGGTGGTTTGGATTATGAAGCCTGCTGAAAACAACTCCCATTTGGGGTTTTTTTGTGGTGGTTTTTTTTTTTCCTTTGGGTTTTGTTTTTTTTTTTTAGCCTTCCCCTGGCGTAGGCAATGGATTTGGCCAGGGGGTGGTGTGGGAGCAGGGGAGAGGGGAGTGTGGCAGAGGGGAGCGGGAGGGAGACCCTCCCCTCGCACAAGGGCTCGCATTGGTGGGACTCCCCCCACCGGCCCCGCTCCTCCCTCCTCCCTCCCCGCCATGGACGGAGGAGGGCAACGCAGGCGATGGGATGAGGTCAACCGAACGGCAAGAACTGGGGGTGGGGAGACTTGGGGAGGTGGTTGGGTTTTTTTTCCCCTTAAGTCCCAACATATGTTTGATAGAAATTTTAAAGGTGGAAACTGGGGCGAGCGCGGGGCTGACGTACAGCAAATCCAGTACAAACAGGCACAAACGAAAATGAAATTACACTCATCCCTCCCCTTTCTAGCGTCTCTACGTTGTCAAATGCGGTAAACAAGCTCACAAGGTAACCCAGCTCCCGGCAGAGCTGGCAAGAGCCTTTCTTTTCCATTTGGTGGAATAGCCTAAGCTGTTTTGAGGTCGGGAAATGCATTTTCTTGTCATTTCCCCCAATGAGGTATATAAGTCACGCACGGGATCTCCAACACCCAGGAACTGTTGTATTTTTAAACCCATATGTGGATTCCCGCTGTGACCCGTGGAAGAGGAAAGAATCCCGTATGGGCTCCACGGGGATGCTGTGTTGCCCGGAGCGGCGTTTCCCTGCCCGTGCCCCGGGTACCGAGGGCACTTGGCCGCCCAGCTTCTCACACGAGCCTGTTTTTATGGAGAAGGAGGGGTAGAAAAACTCACTTCCCGCTGCTCGTGGAAAGCAAATAACAGTGCGTATTCACCTATTAAAATACACCCTTTTTTTTGGCAGATGACCTTTTTTTTTTTTTTTTCTTTTCGCAGTATTTTCCCTGCTAGAGTTATCATCCTAAATAACGCTAGCCCATCTCGCTGCTACCGACGGAGAGGCTTTACAGTGCTATGGAGAACTATTTTGAAGGTACAAATCACTTGACCTAAAGACTCTCCCTGGAGTGTCAGTGCTGTGCACTACATTTTCACTCTGCCAAACCCTTTATTTAGCACATGCTAAAGAACATTTAACATTTAAAGATCCCCTCTGTACATCCTCTAAATGTCTCCATCCTTTGCTTTTAGATTAATATGTCTTCTGTGAAAATGAGATAATTGATTACAGAGCCGTATTATTTACAAATGAAGTGTTGTTCATGTATTGACCTTTCATTTCTATAGCTCAATACTAGTCCTTGTACAGCATTTTTAATTAGCGAAATGGTAACAGAATTGGAAGAAAAGGGTGAGAAAAAGAGCTTATGTGGATGCTTTTAATAAAAGGAAACTGTAAGAGAACTTGCACATTTAAAAATGTAAAAAATTAATGTTAGGTCAGATTTTACGTCCCAAATCTTTGTTTAGAAAGAGAAAGAAATCATCTGCTTCCAAAGGCACTGCAAGCAGAAGCGCAGGAGGAAGGGGCTGATCAATAGACAGGAATGAGCGTTTGCCCTTCACCCTGGTCCGGTGGCTCTTCTGCACCAGGGGATTAATTTCAACCCAGTCTCCTTGATGAGGACCAGCAAAGCCCACCTTAGCATTTCAAGACGAATGACGCTGATAAAGTTGGGGGACTTAGGCATGTACAGAAAAGCAAAGCTCACAAAACTAAGATGCCAGAAACGCCGAAGAGGCGAAGCATAGTAAATTCACCCTCCTGCAGCAGGACAGGGGCTACCTGGCTCGTCCCAACCGGCCTGGTTTAAATCTGGATTAAATAACGGTGCAGCCCAGATCCCGGGTGGGTTTGGGCAGTGAGGGGTCCAGGCAGCCCTCCTGAACCCCGTCCCCAGCCCCGCCGCCTGACACTCGGCTGCCCTGAGCTCAGGATGACTCAAACCCAGCTGGAAGAGGGATAAAGAGTAAGGAAGCAAGAAGGAAAGATGAAATACGGCATAAATATAGTCCATGGGAGATTGAGGTTTAAGAAGAAATATGTTCTGCTTGGGAAGGGGAAGGGTATCTCGTGAGAGCCACGAGCAGACTTGGGAAAGCTTTGGATTTCAAGAATAACCGGAGGAAAAAAAAACCTCCTCTGCCGTGAGTGTGTCATAGTCCTTGTGTAAATGCTTTGGTCTGTTTGCGTCTGGTTTAGTTTGACCTCTTAAATGAGTAACTGTTTCTAATGGACCCGGGGATTCTGATGGGGAGAAGGCAAGCAGCTTGCCGTGGCGTGTGAGCCAAGCTGCTTGCAATGCTTCCTTAAGGTGGCTGGTCAATGGCAGAGATGCTTGCAGCACGCAGGGAGCATAAACCCTTGCAATGCTTTAATTTCCACTAATACCAAAAAAAAAAAAATCATAAAAATAATCTAAATTTAGCTGGACCATGTGCTTATAATAAAACACCAAAGAGGCAGAGCTGACCTCAGGTTGATTCCACCGTCCTTCCCCAGGAGGCTGAAGGAAGATTTGCCACGTGGACTTCAATGGATTCAGATCCATGAATATAAATATCTGAAATATAAAGCAAATAATTTCGTTTTTCGGTAACAAAGATGTTAGTTAATATCCTTACAGCTATAAAGGAACTATCGTAACTGCAGGAGTGAGGTTTTTATATATATATATATATCTTTTTATTAATGCAACAGAAGCATATTAAAAATGTCTGTCATTGCAAGTCTGGAATAAAATATTAGGCTCAAATAAGGTCATCGCGGAAGGATAGAGGAAAGTAACGGAGGGAAGGCTTTAAGCGCGTTTTCAGCAGACAAATAATACACATTTCAGAGGGGCTGTTTTGGGGGAGTTTTGTCCCAGTACCCATGGGCTTACGTGCAACATCCACTGAACTGATGAAAAAGACAAAAAAAACCCACCACATCAGCATCCTCCAGCGCTGTTTGGGGAACGGGAACGTGCTGCTTTGTCCGCTAAATTGTTGGCAGCGTGCACTTTGTCCGAGGCATCTCAGCTGCCATTTTCCTCCTGAGGGGCTGGTCCCGTTCCCCTTTAAACATCATCATCTTCTGGCCCCAGCAGCAATACCCCGTTCTTGCTCAACAGACACTCCTATTCAATGCTGTTGCAAGGAACAAAATTAAATGTACATTCAATACAGCTTAAACAATTCCGCTGTTTATGGTTGGGTCTCCCACACAAGATAAATCGTACATATAGGACACATGGTATAGTTTTGCAGGAGGTGGCAGCAGGCTCCTGACATCCCCAGCACGTGGCTGTCCCCATGTCTGCACAGAGAAGTCCCTAAACGCGACCTGGCCACCCCAAATGACCAAATTTTAGCCCTCGCCATGGCTGAAAATAGGACATGGGAGGGGGCCCTGCTGCTCGAGCACAATATATCCCATACATCCAGCTCGCCGGGCTAAGCGGGACACGGGGACCCCTCAGATGTGGAGCCAGTAGGGAGCACTCCAGCTACCTGGGATTTTATAAATCTTTCAGCTATCAGTCTTTCAGAGCTCCAAATGCAAAATCCAGCAGCCCAGGATATCATGTGGATTTATGGCTTGGGATTTATGAACTGGTCTGGATAAAATAAGAACTGCCTTGACATGATTTTTTTTTTTTTGAGGTTTGAGGAAAAGAAATAATAAAAAATGAAGACCTATTGGGTTTTGTTTTTCCCCCTTTCAAAGCTTGCTGTTTATACAAATGTAGATGTTTTGTATATAGTCAATGATTTTGATTTTTCTTCTTACCTGTGTCCTTCCTGGGGCTGGAAGGGGAACAGCACAAGAAACACTGCTCCCGCAGGGTTTCCTGCCTGGCAGGAATCGCTCAAGAAAACGTGGTCTCACGGCATTCCCAGCCCCGCTCCTGGAGTTAGGAAATCTTTAGGGAGATTTCTGGATGTTTCCAAACAGTAGGCAGCTCCCTGCGATGCATCTGCCCCAGCTCTCACCTGCTTTGATCAGTTTTTTCCCTTAAAAAAATTTTGCAGCCCTTGTTATTTTTCATTTTTGGCAAGCTGTTTTTTCAGGCGTGCGTGTGTGTATAAGGTGTACGTGTGTATATGTGCGTGCACATTTGTGTATGCATGTGTGTGTGTGTATATAGGTACACACACATATATGTATATAATAATTGCATGTCTATTTCCAGCTGCATAAACATACACACAGACATATACATTTATGAGAGAGTATTATGGATTGTTTGTATATTAATTCTTTGATTAGAAATCAATACAGACTATCGCTTTCTATTAATACTGTTGGACTGTATGCATTTTGCCTGAGAACCCATCCTGAAGAACTTTCTGTCCTCGTCTGTAACTTAAGACTTCCTTTCAATGTTTCTCATCTTGTAAAAAAAAGATGGTATTTACCTTGATCGGGAGGAAAAAACTGTCAGATGTATTTTTGCCACCTCTTCTGATTGACCCTTTCGTACCTCTGCCCACACTTTCTGGGTCATTTTCTTCCTGCGATCCTTGAATCCTGTTCTTTCTTCTATGGATCGAGGTACCCCTTAGGAAAAAACGCCAAGCAAAGACATAGCCCCAGCCTGTCAGCCTACCACCTTCCCCATCCCCTCGGGCACAGACTTATCCACGTACTAGACTGTGCCGACACCTTCACCCTGGGTTGCTGAAACCTTTGCAGACATCCGTCACCTCCTCCCATCTCAAGACCTGCACGTGAGTATCTCCTAAGGCTTCTTCCAGCCTCCGGAGAAGTAAAGGGGCTGTACCAGGATAAAAAGCCCGGGAAGGCGGCGTGATGAAGGATGCTTTAGCACCTTTTGGTACCCCAGCCGCACAGGGGAGTGGGGATGATGCTCCCAGCGCAGCTCAGTTTTGCTCTGTGCAGGGAGAACAAGCTTTTACATCACCTCTGGTGCCTGGACAACCAAAGCTGGAGGTGCTCATCCCAGCCAAGGAATTCAAACCAGCAAACCAAACCCTGCCAGCCCCTGTCCCATGCCAGGAAACGTAATGGGCTTGGTCTGAGAAACATCAGCAGGTTACTCTTTGTGGGTCTTGAAGCAAAATCTTTCACTTTGTTTTTAATTCCCACACATTCAGAGTGTTTTTCGTCATGACTCACATCCCAGGTATAATTTGATTTGGAGATTTTGTTTTAAATAAAATTGAGGAGCCAGAACCATGTCTTGCAGCTAGATAAAATTGCTTCTTAAAAAAAAAAAAGAAATCCACAATTTTATTGTTTTTTAATTATTCAGTGTGAATTTTCCAATTGCCACCTTTTAAGCTCAGAAATGATGCAGTGAGCCACCACCTTTGGGGTGAGCAGGCCCGAAGACTGCTCCCGCCTCGGCACCTCCCTTATCTCAGAGTTGGGTAAGAAAGTTTCCCGAGAATTTCATGCAAATTCATGAGATTCGGCGAACAGTGAGGGAGACGGCGATTGGGAATACGTCTTTTCCAGTTTTCACCCAGCCGAGCATCCGTACCCCTGGTACCTCAGGTATTCACTGCGGTTCCATTCAGGCATTTTGGGGGCAGAGCAGGGGCAATTTGAAAAATGATTTTTCTCCCCCGCAAGCCTTTTTCTGCCCGCTTTTCACAGCGCTGGCAGCTGGAGAAGGGCAGGTGGCTCTTGCTGTGACACCGGGGATGTGGTACCCTGCAGCGGGGACGCCCCCAGCCTCTCGCCCCTCTCCCTGCGACACCCGGCGCTAACAAATCCCACCAAACAACTGTGCCCACAGAGGCAGGACCGCCAAAGGGTGCCGGTACGTGGCTCCTGCTCTCCCTGGTCCCATCTCTGGCGGGGTCTTGCCATTAAAAATGATCTCTCTCTCCGAGGGCGAGGGAGGGGGCCGGGGGCAGGCTCTCGTGCAAGGCACGAAGTGTCTGGACCCTGCTAAGTTCAAAGGCACCCTCCCTCCCAACCCCAAGGAGGGATGTAGCCGGCCGGAGGATGGCTGGAGGCCACACAGACGGGAAGGTATGTAACAATCCATTTATCACTTTGCAAATATTAGTGCTGCTCGCATTTGCTGCAGCAATATTTCTTCTTGGAAATTGGTGAAGTGAGTAATAACAATGTTATTTATTCTAAGACCTTGGAACTGAGAAGCAATAACGGGGGGGGGGACAACTGTTCCCTTGAAAGCTTCGGAGGTGCTGGAAATAAAATAGCGGGGGGCGGGGGGGGGAGAAAACAGACCAACAAAGGTCTGGAGGAGAGAAAGCCCTCGAAATCTCTGGTTTAATTTCGTTGCCCCAAAGGTAATAAAATGGATTTTGCAACGATTTCTATACAAACAAGGAGGGGTGGGAGAAGGAGGGACGTTTCCGATCCCTCTCTCGCTGGCACACCCCGCGGGGGGAGGCGGCAGGAGCGCCACAGGCTCGCCCCCAGCGCCGGCTGGCACTTTGGGTTGTCTCTCTGGCAAAACGCCGCCTTCACCCCCGAGTCTGCTTGTTCTTAGCTTTTCTCTTTTTTTTTTCTTTTTCCCCCCTTTTCTTTTCTTCCCCTCCACCTTCCGCCCCCTTCCATCCCTTATCTGAATATATAAGGCTGCCCTTTGCTCAGATTTATGGGTTGGGGCAGCGCTGTGTGTATTTACAGTCTCCTGACCTGCAGACCTACAGCTGAACAAGAGCAGGAGGAAAACAGGGCCCAGTTCCATAAACAGAGACAGATACGAGGGGGAGGCAGCAGGAATTGCGAGCAAGCACTTAACATTTTTAACTGTTTGGCCCGGCCAAGGAATTAGTGATTAGATTAGAGGCAAAGAAAAATGAGAAAGCGGGGTGAAAGATTTGGGGGGGAAGAGGGCGGCAACGGCCGAGAGTGACCCCCCCACCCCCGGGTTTGGCATGGGGAGAAATTAAAAGTTATAGGGATTTTATAAAAGGTTTTCCAGGGCAAAAGGGAATAGGGATGAAAGCGAATCTCCAAATCAGAGCCGTGCTTTCCTTAGGTAGAGCCAAACAGCGCTTTTCAAGTCTAATTACCTTTTGAGTAGGTAGATTACTTAGTCTGTGTTTATTCAGGTACTAATTGCCTCAGATTAAGGAAAAAGAAAACCTTACTCAACGATAATAAATATTTCTTAAGTCCGTATCTATTGGTTGGTTTGTCGGCAGAAATTCGGTGCAGACAAGACATATTTCAAAGGGGCCGGAGAATTACCCGACTTCTCCGAGGCAAAGGCAGCAAAAGTGGCAACAACCTGGAAAATAAATAAATGAAATGCAACGTATGTAGGGGTCACGATATAGCATAAGTATATCAACATGATGAACAGCTTTGATGAAAATGGTAAACAAAACCACCCTCTCTTCCTGTGGCTTGTTTTACATTGCAATAAACCACTGACTCTATAACCTATCAGAACATGCTGAGATTTTATGCATCATTTCCAACTACTATTTGAACATTTGGTTTAGAGTAGTCATGAACTATAATTAATGGGATCTTTTTTTTTTTCCCCCCTGATAAAAAGCGGGCTTTATTGTATTTTATTACCTGTTGGTCCTAAAGCTCCATATAGATGACGCAAATTCATTGTAGGTTTTAGGATGGGGATAAAGGGGGGGGGTGTTGTTGTGTTTGCGTGTGATTATGATGAATTAACGTTTACCATCTGTAAGCAAACCCAGAAGTTTAGCTCGCCATAGCGAGCTATTTCCAAATAGCCTTGCTATTTCCGCCATAGCCCTTTCCAAATTTTCTTTGCTCCTACAAGCGAGCTGGTAGCGCCAGGACACGGAGATTTCGGCCCAACTCAGCCTGCCAGGAGGAGGGAGGGGGGGGACGGGAAACCAACCCAACCCAGGCACCACAAAGACCATTGAGATGAATGGCTCTATTTTATGAGCCATAAAAGTTTTATTCATCTTGACACCGAAACAGGTTTAGGCAGCGAGTTGACACGCCTTAAATAAATAAGTGGAATTAATTCCCCAGCTCGTGAAACAATAGCGGCGTGCCCGTAACGCCGAGAGCTGCCCCGTTGTTTCCCGTTGCTGCTTGATATTGATATTATTTGTAGGGTTTTTGTCATTTTGGTTTTTTTTTTTTTTTCTCCACTCTCTCCTCCGGGGCCTGGTTGCTCCACTTCAGATTCTTCCCCTGTTTTATTAGAGGTTGAAAAAGGTTCAAGACCTGGTTGTACCGCTGCTCCCACCGACAGCTAAGGAACCAGTTTGGCGTCTGGTTTGTCTGTTGTTTTACTGCTGACCTTCAAATCAACTTTCCCCCCTGACCCCAGGAGGCATCTATCATGACAAGAGGCTGTTTAACACAAATGGTGCCCATTTATAGGGGAAGAGAGTCAGAAGATTTCCTTGGTTGTTGTTTTTTGATTGGGTTTTTTTTTTTTTTGTGTGCATGTTTTGTTGTGTTTTTTTTTAATGAAGAATTTGGTTTTTTCACCCCTCTTTTCTCACTCACCACAGGTGAAATCCCTCCTAGCAGCTGGCTTATGAAATAATGCGAGGGGAGGCCTTAATGAGCTGAAAGCACCCTCAGCTGGAGATAAATATATGCAAATGAGATGCACAAACAAAGGAGCCCGGACAGAGAAATATCTGCAATTCCAGCAAAATGCTGCCTGCAGCTAGAAGATGAACAGCTTTGATAAAATGGTAACAAAAAGCACCTTTTTCTCCTCCAGCTTGTTTTACATTGCAATAGAGCATTGTTATTGTAACCCATCGGAGCATGCAGAGGTTTTTTCTGCCGTGTTTCAAAAAAAAAAAAAAAAAACCCAAAAAAAACCTGTTTAAACATTTGTTTTTTAAGGCATTCATGGGATAGAAGCAATGAAACGGCTTGGGTTTTTTTGATGCCTTGGGGTGGGGTTTCTTGAGGGGTTGGTTCGGTCAGGGTAGATGTTTGGAGGTGTCTTTTATTTTTTAAGATATTTATTTATAATTTTTTACCTTTGTTTTTTTTTTTTTTTTACCTGTTGGTCTCTCTCTCCGGCTCGGTGATTTTTGTCATGATGGTTTGTTTGCACGGGGGTAGTGGGTGGCTGTCGCTTTGCTTAAAAAAAAAAAAAAAAAAAAAATTAAAAAATCAGAGTTTTGCTTTCAAAATTTGGAGGGAAAATCCAAGTCGACAAGTAGTGAGAAGCAGCTCGGGGCGGGGGGGAGAAGGGGGGAAAAAAACCTAGACTTGAACGTTCACCAAGCAGCCCCCGAACAGGCAGCTTTAATGAAAGCAATCAAGCCTCTGAGCTAATTCAGAGACAGACATCTAACATGCTGATTTTAATAAGCTTTTAAAAGGCAATCTCTAACTTTTAAAAGTCGCTCTTTTTAATTTAATTGTGGGGTTTTTTTGGTTCATATATTGCCAAAACAAACACGGCCACTAAAATATGTTTTCAATATGTATAAGTAGCAGATCTAGACAATGTTTTAAATTAGCCACGTATATTTTTGGGCGGGGGGGTTGGGGGGGGAAAGAAAGAAAGAGGCTTACTTTGGATGAATCGAAGACCTTTTCCAAGCAGGGCTTGTCACATCAAAATAATGCCTTTATATTCTCGTCCCTGCCTTCGTGAATCCTCTCGTGTGCGTGCACGGATGTCTCTTTACCTATAGGCTTCTTCAGAAAACAGCCCCGATCCTCTCTCGGAGACGCACAGGTTACTTTCTAAGAGGCAGAGGAGAAAAAAGGCAGAGAAAATACAGCGCTGTTTAACTTTTAACCTTATGATATCATTAAATAGATCATTACGGATTTATATGCGGAGGATAAACACTATAAAGTTTAGAGGGCCCTTTACTCAAGGCACTAACCGCAATTTTTATATCTGGCAAGAAGAAGAAAAATAGACTTACCTTTTTTGAATAAATAAATAAATAAATAAATAATCCCCCTCTTACTAGGTTGTACGGCTTTGGCACTTACAGATGTTAGAGCAGACAAGTGTCGGATTTCCCGATGTCAAGCAGATTTCCTAATTTTTCATAGACTTCTCCTGTTGCATTTTTGGCCCGATATGAGAGTCATCAATTTGTGGGGCTACGCGCTGGAAATCAGGATGTACGCCTAACGCGTGCTTTAATGAACCCTAAAAGCTGACAGGCAGCTCTCCGGCAGCCCGCACTTGCCCCAAGCTCAGGATTTCAAGAGTTAATAAAAACTTGGTTGTATCGGGAAGGCTTTCTTTTTGCAGCCCAGGTTTGTAGCCGCATAATTATGTTCAACTGCTGTTGTTTGAAAAGGGCAAACAGCATCTTAGGCACAGAACAATGAAATTACAGCTGAGATTTAGGTTAGCAAAAGCCGTCTTCTGCAGGCTTTTATGATTCATTATTTCCCATTAAATACAGTATTAGAAGTGTACACCAGATAGCTCATGGTTGCTGCGCTCAGAGCACATTATCTATATTACACAGGTCTGGGGAGCAGAATTAGAAAACTTTGGGGGAATGAGCAATATGTGTTTGCTGATAGAAGTACCATATGGCTCATCTTCCTCAATTGCTTTCATTGCGACTCTGATGCTGGAGAAATTAAAGTTTTATTTGATGTGGCACAGCTTAATGAACTGTCTTCTGTTAGGAAAATTGAATATGTTTCCTGTTATTTGAGCACAGAGCCCTCATGGTTTTGGCTGATGAGGGATGCATTATGTATTGTTTATTTAGCATTTTGAAAACAAAAGCAGATATTGGAGGTAAAATTGATTACTGCAGGATGCGTTATATAATCACATTTTTCTTTCTTGCGTTCCGTAATTTACGGCCCTGCCTATTATTTTTACGACAGCATTTTTTTGTCCCACTCCACCAAAAGAAAAAAAAAAAGAAGGGGGTGTTGAGGCAAAGTCTATAATCTCTGCTTTGTTTATAAGCATCATGATAATTTTTAAAGCTTAGGGAATGACACAAAAGGGAAAAAAAAGGGCACTTACATGTGTATTAACCTGCAGCCCCAGTGGCTGCCATGCCGTCGGTCCGGGGATGCTCAAGGACCTCTGTGTCACTGGGGGAAGACTCGTTTCTCCATCCTAGCTGGAGAACACCAAGGGGAACATCCAAATTTCAGTGATCAAATACCCCAAATCTCACATTTCTAAATATACCAGAGAAAGTCAATTGCACAATGTTTGTGCCCGGAGGGGACAGGGTGGCTGTAAACAGGGAAGATACAGGAAAGTACCAGGTGGAGCAGGGCCCACGTCACCTGGCCGACTGTGGCAAGAAAGAAGTTATTGATGGAAAGATGGCTCAGGTAAAAGGCAACGTGTAGGTTTGGCTTTGTTTTATAGCATATATGAAGTTGCGTGTGCCCTACCCATACCATTGGGGTGGTTCTTCTCTGTTAGCAGCAATAACTCCATCAATAGAAAGGGCTGTGTGTGCTAACACCCCCCTTCTCCCCACGTTTGTGAGTGTTTATTTAAACTCTGCAACTCAAAGGCAAAAAAAATATCTTTGGAGTACATTATTCCTATTAATTCCACTTCTACTTGTTGGCAACCCTGCCCCATGCCACCCTCTGGCTTTTGCCGATCACCCAGGGAAAAGGGGTGGAGCGGGGAGGCAAAGGCAAAAACTCGCTCCGCGCTTTTTTTTCCCCTGCCCTCCGCACTGCTCCGACAAAAAGGCAATTTGTCTTGCGTGCCCCGCGATGTTTGAGGACTCTGGCAAACGTGCATGTTAAACAAGACCCCGCGCGGAATCTAAATACCATCCATTAAAAGAGAAAGTCCCAACGTGTTTATAGGAGCGGGCCAAGGCGCGCGGCCCTCGCGCCGGCAGAACTCCCATTGACGTCAGCGGGGCTCCTGCTTATGTAAAGATGCTGCCCTGCACCTTCTTAAAAGAAAAAGAAAAAAAAAAAAAAAGAAGAAAAAAAGAAATGAACGGTATTGGAAGGAGGATGTTGCTCTTGAAAATGTCGTGGAGCAAAGTGGTTAAGCAAAGCCTGTACAAACAGTGACTATAAATATTTTCCATTCTCTACAGCTCTTCAAACAGCTCCCTGCCATAATTTCAGATGAGCTCAAAAAAATAAATAAATTATAGCGTGGGGGAGAGGGGAGAGAGGGGGAGGAAAAAAGAAGAAAAAAATTAACAACGACAAAAAAATTACATTGCAACCAATCCCGAGACTGCAAAAAAACTTCATTTTTTCAGCCAGATCTATTTCCCGGAGAAGAAACGGGTGGGTTTTTATGAAAGGCTGCTCCATGACAGGAGCCTCCTTTGAGGAAGACCATTATGCATTGTTATCAGCATGGCGTAATTTGACTGTTGACAAAGTATCTGTGGCAGTGAGAATGAAAGCAGTTAGAAGTGTGGCGGGTTGTAATCAAGAAGATGCTTAGCTGTGCAACGCTGCATCTTGAGCAGATTTGAATCAACATTGCCTTGAGGGGACACACGCACACACACACACATACACGCACCAAAAAAAAAAAAAAAAAGTCCATTAATTTTTAGTGGGAAAATTAGAGTGGCACTTGATGAAGTGAAATTTGACATGCGTTAATTGCTCCACAGCTCTCCTAATTAGAGATTTTCAAATTCTTTTACTGCTGTCAGCCTGATGCCACATTGTCTTGCCGGACAAATAGTAAAATTGCAAATTGGGTTGATCGAGAAGTTGGAGTTGGAGATATCGGACTCAGGCTCATTTGCTGCCGATCGTCATTTTCACAGGAAGGCTGGGAATGTTGTGGCCTATGAAGGGCATTTGGGGAGAGAAAAAGTACAATAAAATCCTTCTTCTTGATAAATAAGAATCATTGATTTAACACAGCTTGTTTAAAAAAAGATTAAAGGAATGCAAGAAGTGGACAATAAAGCAATGGAGTTGCAAATAAACCTTTAACCTTTGTTAAATCTCTGACTTGCATAACATTTCAAATACGATTCTGTTTATAACAAAGCCATTAAATTCAGTTTATTTTTTTTTTCACGCACTGTGGTAGGGGGAGGCAAGGGGTGGGATTCAGGTTCCTGCACATGTTTTGCCCTGACCTGAAAGGCAGGCGTAGCAAGACCACGTTTTATATCAAAAACTAGTTATAAGGTTGTATGAACCCAAGTAGTGTGCCGGTTCTGAAATCATGATTTTGTCTCTTTTGCTTTTGGTTTTTTCCTCCCCACCCCCAGATCACACGTCCCCTCCCTTAGCCTTTGAACCCCTCTTAATTCATTAACATATTGAATTTTTTCAATTTTCCATTTTCTTGCAATAACAATATTAATGCCAGGGCCAAGGCCTGATTGGAGCTAAATTACTTGTTACCTGCTGGCATTTATTTATATGGCATTGAATTATAAAGCTTTGCTATTGTCATGCCTTGGGCGAATTGTTTATGACACCAGTAATAGGAGTAATTGTTATTGTTGAAATTACCTGTCAGCTACCCATAGCAGTGGCCCTTGTCCCACTGACAAATAGTGACAGGGGAGAGGGATCCTCCGCACGTCCTCCTGATGACTTCTCCTCTGATAATAAGGAGTGCAGGGCCTCTGATAATTTGCCTGTCACTGTTGAGTGCAGCTCAGAGAGAGTTGGCCAAATTGTTGTCATTCACTTTGACAAAGACAGCAAAACGCTCTGGAGCAGGAGGAGGATTATCAAAATAAATGAAAGCGCTCGCGCCTCCTTTGGTTTGGGTTTTTTTGGAAGGTTTGGGTTTTGTTTTTTTTTTTTTTTTTTTTCCCTCCTCATCCCCGCTCGCCAGCCTTTATGCCGGAGTTGTAAAAATGGGAATATATTTCTTAGCCATGAGACTTCGGAGGCAGCACAGGGAGGAGGGTGGGGGGGAGATGACGATGACACAAGGGCTTGTGCAATTTGCTTTCTGTTTGCCTGAAATGTTTTGGTTTCTAAATATAAATTATTTTTTAAAACACCCCCCCCCCCCCCCCCCAAGGCTGTCTGTGTTTCAGCAATAACCAACTGTCATTGCTGGAGGAAGGGTGGTGCTGCTGGTGGGTGGATTTGATTTTATTTTAAATTTTTTTTAAAAAATTTTTTTGTAGTCAGCAGCATTTCTTTCAACTCTTCTTCTCGTGCTCAGCACTGTGAACCCCTCCCAGTGAAACAGTCGGTGATACCCCATGCACAGGGCTGCTGGAGGCATGCTCTCTGCCTGCTATGGGGTCTGCAGGTTTTTACATACACCCCCCCCCAGGCTATTGCACTATCAGCTAAGTTATCTTCACCAAAAATATCATTTCCTCTAGGAAAGGAGTTTCTGCCGCTGATAAACCAAGCGGAGGTTCGTTTGCTGCTGCAAAGGACCACTACTAATGAGGTTTTGCAAAGAGGCGGCATTATTTGTCAGAGCCTATCTATTTTAAAAAAATTTTAAAATTTTAAAAAATTACAAGAACTCCCCCATCCCGTCCTGCCACTGGTGTCCACGGGAGAACGACCATGTGCGGTGGCCATTAGCTGCCAATCACACCCTGACACTGCTGGGAAAGGGGGATATTTTATACCCTGTCCCAGCAGCATCAGGGATGCTCCAAGCACGGGGTTTGGAGCGAGAACATTATGCCCTGCCCGATCCGACGTCATCCACCCCGGATCCTTCACAGCTCAGCTTATAATAGCAATAATTTCCCTTTTATTGGTCTTTACACTCAGGTAATGACTACCTGGGGC
Organism: Rissa tridactyla; assembly: GCF_028500815.1. Lineage (NCBI taxonomy): Eukaryota > Metazoa > Chordata > Aves > Charadriiformes > Laridae > Rissa > Rissa tridactyla. Next base: position 21,073,306 of record NC_071468.1, on the reverse strand, counting down.
ACGAAGCACCACGGGGGCTGGCTTTAGGCCCCTCGCCCCCCGTAGCCGGTCCCTATCCGCTGGGGAAAACCTCCTGCCCTGTCACAGATGCATCATTTTATTAGCTGTGAGGACACGGTTTGGTCCACGTAAATACCTGCGGGCGCCGCCTCGCCCCTTGATTTGCTCCCCAAAGGAGTCGGTCCGAAGCGTCGCCATTGAGAAATTTTCATCAGCGGCGAATAAATCTGCCAAATTCGAGTCTTTCATTTGTAACCATCGGGCTCAAACGCATAATTTAGCCAAATTATCAGCCGCCTCCATCTTCCCAGGGAACGAGTGCAAACAACGTTTTAGGAACAGACATCTAAATTTAGTAGGGTTTTGAATAATTGATAGGCTGGTGTGACAGAAGATAGAAACTTATGTTTCTAATCATTCCAAAGCTTTTCTCCTTCCTCCCACCCCCCGAAATGAAGTCACTTTGTTTGCAGTTAAATATACGGAAGATGTCCACTTAACAAGTATAAAATTGTGATAGCATTAAGAGGTTATCCGCGGTAATAAAAAGCGGGGAACATGCCTGGGAATGTGATCTGTAAGGCAGATAATTTTTAAGGATGGGGCTTGTCCTTGCTTTGTCTGGGGAGAGGCGCGTTGCTGATCCCGGGAGGGGGGGGTGTGTGTGGAGGAAATAACGCACGTTTCCAAATGAAGATATTTAAAACGTGTAATGTATTTCGGCATGTTACTGTAAGCTGCCATTTGATGTTTTTCCTATAAAGCCTAAATTAAGCCTCCTAGGAACGGCTGCGTATCTCCCGCTCCTAGCTGCATCAAAAAATAAACCACGTTTTAAATGGCTATATTACCAAGACTCCGGTAGGGCTTTAAGGGGCGAGGGTAATCGTCCTCCCTCTATTTTCTCCCTCCGTTCCTAAACGCAGCCCCAGCCTCCAGACAACCCACCTTTAAATTTCAAGCTCATTTGAAACGTAAACTTTTAGCAAATAAGCGATGGCTGACGGAGCCGGATCGCTGCCGCGACTGGCAGCAAATTCCTTTTTCTCCCTCCCTCCCCTCGGCGTAAGGGGTTCGAAATACCCATCGGCGTCCAAAGAAACTGCGCAGATCACTGCTCCTCTAAATAAGGCAGAGCAATGTTCAGGGGAAAAAAAAAGTAAAAAAAAAAAGTAAAAAAAATAAATAAACCTCTCGACGGATTAAAATGACATTTCTGTACCATGTCAGTACGGATGACAAAGCGTCATGTTTTGCATCATTTCGAAAAGATATTCTTCAAACAAATTTGGTATATAAACAGGCAGCGGGCTTTTGTTTGAAACATTTAAGATCAAAAGTTAGGGGAAGAACAATTAATATTGCCTATCAAAATCCCCTGTTATTGTTAGAGATACATTTTGCGGTTACTGACTATAAATAAAAGCAAAGGAACAGAGCCATGGTTTCTCACCACTGCAAATATAAAAAGGCAATTTCCAGCTTTTCCTTCTTTTTTTTTTCCCCCCTCCAAGTTGCTCTTAGATGTGTTTGCTGAATAAACGGGATTAACTGTATTTAAAACAACAGATAAAGAACAGCTTTTTATTACACTGAACAGTCTGCAGGGTTTCCACACTCCTCTGAATACACTTCGTGCCTGGAACAAAATACTCATGTTTTACCTTTTTTTTCTATGACACTGTATAGAATAAGCAAAATATCCTTGTAATAATAAAAATATGGAATCAATAGGGAAGGGTGGGGGGGGAAAAAGAGCATTTTTACCATTTCTCTTTCTGGCCAGACGCTGGAGTGATTTTTTTTTGTTGTTTGTGTGTTTGTTTGCAGTTTTGCAGCAGGATGAGAAACCAGGGAGGAAAGCGTTCATTGCGCCGCAGGAGCTTTCCCCCTTTTCCTTCGGCTGCAAAAACTCACCCGGTGCTTTTAATAAAAAACTAACGGCGAGAGTGCGATCCGAAGAGCCAGCCTGCTATCAGCTGAATTGCAATGGAGGCTTTCTCAAAAAATAGGTACAAAGAAAAGAATTTAGACAAATTTGCCTCTTAACCTTTAAAGATTTCCTGCCTATTCCAGTATGTCCTTTATTACATTAATTTTTTATTTAAATTACACCATTAACTGGATATGAATTTATCAAGAATACATATATTGATTTATAAAACAGTATCATTAATTATTATAATAGCTAGATGTAGCTGATATTACAAAGCCATTTAAAGGTTTTTAATATAACTTGGACATACATAGATAGATAGACATTATGGACAAGACTACAATTTAAACTGGCTACCAGCAGTTAATGAAATCCTTGATTTATCTTCTCATTTAGAGATTGATTATATTGTTGCTTTGTAAAACTATTTATTTTATGCCATTTTTCAAAGGATGTCTCAATAAAAGAAAAAGATAAATAAAATATCCAGTCAAGTCTCAAAGCATATTTTGGTTTTTCTTTTTTAATGCTGCTGCTGATAATTTATTACAAGTTTGGAGTCTTGTCACCTTCACGAAGAATTGGCTTTCCTGATAGAAGCTCTGTTTGCAAATGAACAATTTCATATATTTGGATTAAAAAATAAAAGAAGAAGAAGGAAAAAAAAAAAAAAAAAAAAAAAAGAGAGGCTTGTCTTCCCAACAACATCGTGTTTATTTCCTAAAAGAAAACCCAACAAAATGCCTTTCTGGCATAGATTTCTTAGGCATATTTCTGTTTAAGCTGTGGAAAAATGGGACTTACCCTAGTGCTGCAAAGCAGTCAGTCATGGAGAACATTTTGATTTAAAATGCAATCTGAAGAGAAGAAAAAAAAAAAAAAAAAAGAAGGAATGATATAAACAAACAGCACACCACTTTCAAGTTACTCCTAAAATGTTCCTAGCTTAACTAATACATTGAAAGTTTAAATCTTTACACATTGTTCTTGAGGGGCTATGTCTCTTGACTCTTTATTTATATCACTTATTCTTGTCTGGCAACATATGTTACCGATTTATTATAGTATTTTTTTACTGTTAGCCAGACAAATGTAAGGGCTAGCTGAGGAGGGGTAGTTGCATCTGATGAGTTTAACAATTGCAGGGCATCCTTTAGGGGTAGCCAATGGGCTCTTTTGAAGCTATAATACTCACCATTAACCATTTTCATGCTGACATATTTTTATTGTCAAAGTTGGGGCTTCCCCTGTCGTCAGCCTCTTTTGTTTTCCATGGCCTCACAAGCAAATCGAATGGGTTGAGAGCCGCTCATCCAGCAAGGGCTTTCGTAGGCACCTCAAACTGCGCTTGCGGAGCTCAGCATGTCTGCATAGTGGCCCTCCCCCCGCAATGAATAAAGAACAATTCGTAAGAAAAATAATACTCAAAAAATGTAATTCTATAATACATGAAAACTGCAAACAAATACTAACCATAAGCACTCAGTTTTTCTCAGTGCCATTACTGACACCAAAAAGCTAACAACGAGGAAGACATCCCCATCAAGACAACCCCCCGCCCCAAATTCTTATTTTAAATGGACGCACCAACAGCGGAGGAGAAGCCGCGAGGACAGGTGAATGTTGTGTTTTACACGTGGCATTTTTAGGTCACCCATTCTGGGGTTAGAACTTGAACTCTCCCCACCTTTCGCTTCCTACTCAGCTTCTCTCCTATCTCCTTTTTCAATGCCAACAAGTTCCTGCAGCTCCCCTGGAAACCGTACCCCCGTTTGCTGTTTCACTGCTGGAGCCCCAGTTCCAGCTTCTGGGTGCCAAGAGGTTCCTACAAGCCATGGGGATGTAATTCCTAACGTAAAACCACAATCACAATTTCCAGCCTTTCGGTGCTAGATCAGACCATTACACCTACCAGCATGTCCTACCGTCTATGAGACGCCCAACGTGGGATGCTCAAGAGCCCTGCTCACCAAGGATCTCCAAAAGCAGCCTGTAGGGCACACTCCAAATTTCCTGCTGTTGGGAATTCAGTCAAACCTTTGGGATGGGAGACAGCTCCGAAAAATTTGGTTTAGTTTCCCCTGCATCTTCAGGAAACAGGGGGAAGAGGCTGTGCAAGGCTAACACAAGACCATAGGTCCAAAGGAGTGACCTACTGGGGAAAAAGATACAGCAAGCAGCATTTTGGGTGGAATATGAGGTGTTTCAGGTACAATAAAACCAGGAATTGCAACTAAACTCACTGGGTTCCCTTGAAGGGGGAGGCTGGGTTGGTGGATTGGGACATGTCTCCTGATAGCACTGGTGGGTCCTTGACAAATACCATGCAATACAGTTTTTACTGGGACAAGAGGGAAAGAGAAGTGCTGCCGTGTTTTTTTTTGTTTTGACTCAATAAAAGTTCAGTTGTCCCAGGATAATTTGCTTGGGTTTTAAATTAAAAAAAATGGCCAAACATTCCCTCTACTTATTATAGGAGTTTTTGAGAAGAAAGCGAACTTCCTAAAGTAGGTCTGGATTCAGCAGCATGCAAAAAACTTGCATGGAAATGAAGATTTTTCTTTCTACTATCATTTTTCTATCACATGGAGCTAGCCTAACTTTTTTTATTATTTATTTATTTTTATTTTTTTCAAATGCCATTTTAATTGTACTTTGGCTGACCTCCTGCATTGATTTGCACAGAGCGATCCTTTGGAAGCAAATCTCACCCTCCTGAAAGCCAAAGGAATGGGCACAACTGGATTTCGATAACCGAGGGTTTAGAATCTTGACTTTTCCCACTTCTGAAAGGTTTTGTTTAGGCAGGTGTCCCTAGTGTCCTGGGCAAACATCAAATATTCAGTGGCATTATGGATCCACATCCAGAATCATGTGGATTATTACCTATTTAAGTTTCTATTGTAAGGACATCGCTGGCAACTTCATAATTAAGCTAGTAACCTCCCTTAAATTTGTTTATCCCCCTGCAAACCTATTTTTTTTTGGCTGGGGAGGGAGGAATGGGGAGCGTGGCTCGGTCTCTCAATCACTCTCTGTTTTGTCCATCACCTTGGTTTCTTTCCCCTGTTTTTGACCTGCACTTTTTCTGGATCAGACACTGGCAGGTTGAGAGGTAATAAGAACCAGATGGACATAGTGCAGAAATTGCCCAAATGGGTACGAGAATGTGGGGAGCTGTCAGGCATGGAGAGAAGCTGGAATTTTTCAGCAATAAAATGGGATTTATCGCCACTCTACCACAGTCATTGCCGACAACCGTTTACCTTGACAGAAACCCCATTCCAATAGGCCACGCCGATGCAGATTTTTTTTTTTTTTTTTTTTTCCCCAAAGAGTGATGATTGGTATTTGTTCTAAGGCTCAAATGGCCTGCACTAAAGGTGAAGCATTAGGCCAAAGTCCTGTATTCCCTACTGAGGCAAATGAACCTGCTAAAATAAGTTCCTTCCACAATAGCTGTGTAATTGAAACCAGAAAGTGAGAGAATTTGATAAATTGCTTGACCCTGAAGGAATGTTAAGGTCATAAATTTTCATTGCATTTTTTTTTTGCTTCTTTTTTAGAAGAAAAAAAATACTTTTTTATATATATATATATATAGATATAGATTATGTTTAGTATTTGTCTCTAAATTCCAACTAGCTTCCAGATCATTAGCCATTACTTTGCCAACCTCTCCCCACAGGCAACTATTACCAGGTTTAGAGTATTCCTACCTACACCTTCTTAGGAGGGCTGAAGGACACAAAATATTCACAAATGGCAGCACTTACACACTGCCGCTAAGGAATCTGCCACATAAAGCACTAACAACCTGAAACGGAGAGTTTAGCAAGTGCAATCCCTTTAGAAAGATGAAATAAATAAAAGAAACCTCCACACCAGTACTGTACTTGAAGAACGATGGAGTAAGAAAAAGGTCTGCAAATCATTTACAGGGAATCAAACATTTATTGCTATTCTTACCTTTTTTTTTTTTTTTGGCTTGTTTTCGTTACTTAGAAGCGGCGCTGCCTTTTACTTGAAAAAAAGAAAAAAAAAGATGATCAGTATTTTATTGAATAATAGGTACAGCTGTCCCTTCAAGCTCAAAAGACAGAAACAAACCCTAAACCCCACAGTATCTTATTGTAGAAATACACACCTCAAGAATAAATCAATATATAAATAATAAAATAAAAAAAAATTAAAATTAATAAATTAAAACCAAGAAAAAGGATGAGAAAAATTAGGAGAATAACCAGCAAGGTAAAACATCCAGCCACGCTCCCCTCTCTGCGCTTGCAACCGTCAATAAATACAGCCATGCTAAAATAACGAGCTAAGAAGGAACAGAGGGGAAATGTAGAAGTAGTTTGGTTTTGTGTATGGTTGTTTTTTTTTTCCTGCAGTAGCAAAATTTACTACTTTAACTGTAGCAGCTTCTGCTTCACAACCGCTTGAAGTGCGCTATCGTATAGTAACTGCTTTGTATAATCTTGCTGCTTCCCCCCCCGGCCCCTGCTTTGAATATAACATTTCAGAGGCAAAAGTCTCATTCTCACACTTCAATAAGGCGTTACACTTTACGTAGCCATACAAACTTAACCCAACATGAAGCGAGTTAAATAATCATTAGCGCAGTAACCCATTGCTATCAAAAACTTATTGGTCCTCTAAATTTTAAATTAATGGCCTGTCTCCCTTGCTCCGTGTGTGCGTGCGTGTGTCTGGTTTTCAGCCCCTTCAGTGCGAAGTCATAGATGTTTTATCAGCATGTATTAGACGATTTGCATTATTGACATTTCAATTTAAAAATTAAAAAAAAAAAAAAGCACAGGGAAAAATAGTTCCTGCTGAGTTGGTTCATCCCTAGACCCCTGATTCTTAAGTAACTCTTCCGAGTGTTAATTAGCAGCCAATATTTGGCAAATCGACTAAGAAACGCACTCTGCTCCTCTCTAGCCAGGTTGTTCTAGCTCAAATAAGTTTCCTTAAGAAAGCATGGAAAAGAGAAGCTAAAGAAAAAAAAAAATAATTGAAACGATGCCCCCATAAAATCCTAGCAAAAACCTCAATAATTTATACTCACTTTTTCTTTTTGGAGAAGTCAAGTAAAACTACGGTGGGGTTTGGACTTTGGTTTTTTGCTTTTTAAGGGACTTTTTTCCCCCCCATAAACTTTCTGGCCCAAATCCCCTCTTTCCTTTTTATTTCTTTGAGTCTCAAAGTAATTGCTAGTCGTTTTAAGACAGTTACTTATCCAGAGAATGAAGGAGTATCGGCTGCATTTCAATTAGAGAAGGAAAAAAGATAAAGACTTGGAACGTAACCGAAAAATGCAAAGTGACATATTAGGATGAGAATTTTCATCTGTTGCAGTATAAATATTTTAATAAAAGTTCTAAAATAATGTGTCTGCCTCCTGCTCTATAAAGGAGAGGGGATTATGAAGTGCAAATGATGCAGCTTAGATGTATAGATCCGACCGGGATTTTTCACCATTAAAGAGTCTCATCGTGCCTCTCCTCCAGAAGTTGGTTTTAGAGCTGTTTCAAACACCAAAAAGTATAAATCTCGTAAGTATAAATAAAAGATGACCGGCGAGCGGCTTCAATCACTAATATTTTTTGCAAACTAACGTTCAGCTGATGCAACTCGATTTTGTTTTGCATCGCATTAGTGTCACAGCGGCAATGACTGGCCTTTATTCACCAACCCTTTGAGTCAGCACTTTGAGACATCTTTCAAATTAGGTCATACTGCAAATTTGCCGCTGATACAAAGGTTGATTAAGAGAGCTTCACAATTTTAAAGGGATGTCGTGTGAGGAGAATTAAGGTCTGGATGATAGTTCCAGGAAATGTGAGGCCCTGTAACTACATGGAAATAATGTATGGGCTCTATGGGGAAAGAACATATTTCCTCGGAGCGCTTGAAGTAATACTCATTTACAATTTAACCAAGCCTTTTCCCCCCCTCCCCGTTAGGGAAGAAATCGTATGATGGGTCTCGAAAACAAGTCATGAATTACAGCGCGGAGGCAGCGAGATGAGCCCTGCTGTCCTCTTGCCGAAAGTCAATCCCCTCCTCTCCACCCCTTTGATCTTCTCAGAAAAGACCTATTCCTCCCCCCTCCACCACCAAAGCATCTCAGCTCCTGCTTTTCCCCCCGTAAAAACAACCCTGTGTCACAACGGGCCCCTTTGCCCATCGTGTAGCAACTCCAAGGCGAAGCCAAATTGCCGTGTAAACTTCCCTAGAAGAATTGGAGGGGATGATCAGAAGTGACCACCAACTAGGGTGGCCACGGCCAGGCTCGCGAACGACTCCAAGCCTGATTTAGGCATCTTAATGAAGTGGCCACAGTTTCCCCCCCAACTCCCTCCCAAGTAAAGCAGAGAAAGGGCAGCAGCTCCTCTTGCTCCGGGGTCTGAGCACACAGGAGAAAGGATCTCGAAGGGAGCTGCCAGTTGCCGAGCGCTTCTGGAAACCTGGCCGCTTCATTTTTGATGGCTAAGTGGGAAGCAAGATGAATAATCTCTTTGAAGGGGAAGGCTGACATTTGTTGGGAGGTTGGACCCAAACCTAACATTTTTGTGGCACCCGGAGACTTTTTTTTTTTTATTTTCCAAACGTTCTCTCTTTGCAGGGAATAATGACTTGTGAGGAGCCGAGAGCTCCTCTTAATTGGATGTAAGTGGATAAAAGTCAACTGCCAGCTTCATTTTGGTTTAAATCTTTGGCCCACTTGACGATGCAAGAAGCTTTTATTAATGTTAAGTTTGCCTAATGCATCGATACTCAGGATGGGGGGCAAAAAGGAAGGATTTTGGCCGCAGCTACACTGAAAGCAGCATTTAACTCTCCTGTCACTGAAATGAGAGTCCCTCAAGTTATCTTTTCTACGCCTAGGAATATTACCATGATTTAAGAGTATAGCAGCAGTGAAATAAAACATAAACAATTTAAAACCAGAGCCCGAAGAGAGATTTCTCGCGCTATGAATAGCCATGAAAGCCAGAAAAATGTTTCGCATTCCCTTTTGTATTTCCCTTCGTTTCTTTGCAGCGGAGTCCCTGAACTTGCATTTCTACCATGGGCAGCTGACTTTACTTCATGTTTTTGATGTTATGATCACCCGCAGACCTTTCCGTTCTCCATATGTTTCTGGATTCAGTCACTTCACCCACAGCCCTCCCTGACAGTACAACACCTCAAATCCCCTGATGTGGCAAAGTCTATTTTATTCCCAGTCGCTTTCAATTTACCTCCCATGTTTCTCCGAAGGGCTTAGTTGAATGTGATTTCTGGGACCAAAAGCAAAGGAGGGGGGAAAGTGGCAGGCCACAAATGAGAAGGTGGCCCGTGCCACTGCCAGGAGTTGCTGGGAGTTTCAAAGAGAACTGAACTAGGACCGTGAGCTTGATTTTAATATTTTAAGCTCCATTCACACTTTGGTTCCCTTAACCCTGTTCTACCAGGTAAGAGAAAAATTGAAATGAAATCCTAAAAATGTAAGTAGTAAATGAGATTTAAAGATGGGAACAAGAGAGACAAAAGGTGTATGTCTACTGCATCAGCCTAAACCCCTCTGCAGAGCTAATTTGGTAGGTGAGGTCTATCTAACCTACCCCCACCTCCTGCCCTGCGGAACTCAGCAGGAGCTGCAGGGAGGTCGCTGCTGCTGCTGCTGCTTCTGGTGCTCCTGCCCATCTCCAGCACCCATGAATCAGGCAAGAAAGGAAATGAACTCACGCCAGAGTGACTTAAACCAATTGTGGGAAAACAAATTGGGGTTCCTTTAAAAGAAAAAAAAAAATCCTACTGCCTTTTGAGTCTTTGTGGGGACACTGAGAACATGCTTCCAAGCTCTTTTGTTCTGCCCTAAGGGATGGAAAGCTGCTCTTAATACAAGAAAACAAAGCCCTCCACTGCCACTACCAACAAAAAAAAGAGCTGAAACGCTTATGAACACTTTGCTCCGGGCGCTGTGGCAGTAAGGAAAAATCATTGCAGCCATCACAAGACTTGGCAACACCAGGGCCATGCCAGCAGAGCGCTCTTCCCCATTACTGTAAATCACAGGCTGAGCGCAGTTTGTTGCGAAATGTCCATTTGTGGCTCCTTGAATACGATAAATAAAACCACCATCCCTTGGTGCACTTGACTAGCGCTTGTGGAAGCGAGGGGGAAATTCACACTTCTGCCCAGGGTCAGGACAGGGGCCAGCTGATGAATCAGGGTGTAGCTTGGTGGGAGCAATTCACAAAGAGGAGCTGCAAATAAATGTGGGATTTTCTATGCCTCCATCCCCATTTGCACAATTGCTAGGGCTGAGACAACCACTTTACTCATTTTAAGCGTTGCAGTATCAAGTATTTTGAGAGGCTGGGGTGGGTTATGGGGGTTTTTTTTGATAGCAAGGTCCCCACCTGGACCAGAGCTGAACATACACAGCCAAAGCAAAGCTCGAAGTGGTCCCTGGGCTGGGGCAATGTTGAAGCAAGCTGCAGAGGGTAACGTTCACCTTAAGGCAAGGAACCAGGTGCCCACATTACAGCTACCAGCCCTCAGTGCTGCGGGGCCCCGCTTCTGCCCAGCGAGGATGGTATTGCTCAACGCTTCCCTCTGGGAATCCTTCAACAGGCACATTTTAAAACTCGGGTTCTGCAAGCTATCAGCCACCGGCCCTCATGCCAGGAAAACTCACACGGACGCTAATGGAAATGGGACACAAGCAGGGAGCGGAGCTGGGTGGGTTTAGATTAAACCATGCACGCATTTCATCGGATTGTTCCTGACCCACTGTTGCTTTTTCTCTGTTTTCAGCCATGCAGAGACCCGGCGGAGGGGCAGTGCGATGGAGCTGGAGCCAAAACAACTCTGTAAATAAGACCAGCTCTGAGACCTGCCGAGCACTCTTCGAATGCGGCAGGCAGGGCTCATTTCCTACAGGGCTTGGCCACAAACATTCCAAAATAATCAATTCGAAGCCCTCTCCTTGCTCGGAGCTGCTCTCCTTTTGTGCATACCAGGCCAGCTGCATATTTACGGACAAGGCTGGAGGTCAGACCGTTTCATTCGCCTCTCCGGCCCCCTTGGCCGGCTTTCACGCAGCCAGGTCGCCAGCTGGCGGGTAGCACCTCTCCCCGCCGCGCCGGGAGCACGGCATCCTCCCAGCGCCAGCTGGCTTTCGGGGACGCCGGCAGTGACAGACCCACGGTAAACCAAACCCACCCAGGCCCCCCCCCCCTACCCGAGTCACCAAGCTGAAATTAGCACGGACCTTCACATGGGGATGTTTAGGCAGAGCGTTACTTTGCAGAGGATAAAAATCCATAATTTGAGTCCTTTTCTCCTTCCCCATCAGCTTCACAACTCAAAGTCCCCTTTGATAGGATTGCTCCCACCAAGCCACACAGGCCAGAACCCCATATACAAATCTATACGATAAGCCCCTACATCTTCACCAGTAGGTCTCGCCTGGAAATAAGCTTAAACTTCACGTAAGATAAGGAAGAGCCAAGCGGTTAGGGGCAGCCAGTTTGCTCCACCAGCTCCGTTGAGCAGATGAGAAAAAGCACCTAATTAGCTAAATTTATTAATATGCTGCTTTTCTTTTTTTTTCAGAGAGGATACAGCTACATTATAGAGGTGAAACATGACTTTTGATGATCAAGCAAGCAGTGATTAAATAAGGTTAATCCTCATTTTATATGCTAATAGGATATTTATAATCTCAACTGCATATCCAATTTAGCTATTTTATTTTCTGTTGTTAAGAAAGTATTTCTTATTAGCGAAAGAGAATACCCCTATGTTCACTGCAGATGCTATTTTAATTGGGCTCAAGTGCATTGTGTGTAATTAGTCCACTTCTCTAATATTTCATCTATAATTACACCATGAACAATGTGCTTAAATTTCAGAAGGGCTGCCAGTTTAATTTTTTTATTTTTTTTGTTAAATAAAACTGCTAATTAATTGGTGACCCTTCCCACGGACAAACAATTCGCATTGTAGCCCAGCCCCAGGGCTCTCAAAGGACCATATTTTCAGAAGTTTGAACACCTCATTTTGACACACCACCTCTGATCTAACAGACATGAAAGTACCCACACCACCCACCTGGCTTCACCAGGACCACCATTACAAACCTGCTCCCAAGGTACCCCAGGGGCAGACGTGACTTCAGTAGCAATTTTAGGTGATGCCGGCTACTGAGAACAACCAAAGAGAATTAAATAACTGGATGTTGTTTCTTCTCACCCACTGAATAAATCGTCTCCATGGTTTTAGAAGGGACAGCCATGTGGTGGCTAGGGGAGCACTTCCATCCTCCATCACAGTGGCCCAGCTTCGTAACGGAGAAATGAGAAAGAAACAGCACTGAACGCGATGCAGGTGAACACGTTGTGATGCCATCAGCAGGACTGAAAGGACAGCTCTAAAATACATCCTCCTGAAAATGTCAGGACAAGGTGCTGTTTGGAGGCTGGAGATCAAGCTGAGCTCTCTCAGAGGAAGGTAGGATAACGTGCAAGACAGTGCCCATGTCTGCCCTTGGTTAGCCCATCACAGGGCTTGCAGTCAATGGGACCTCATTACTACCAACGTCTAATAATTTATGACAACCACACAGAAAGGAGAGTCCTAGAAAGATGCAAAGGACACACACAACTAGCCTTCCTACCTTTGCCTTTCTAAAAACAACCTCAATTCAGGGAGAAAAAGGTATTGAATCACACAGAAGACCCTTACCCAAGAGGACAGAAACCTCCCGCACCTTTTCACGGTTCCCATCCCAGAAATTAAACCTTTCTATGGGCAGTGGAGTAGGCAACTGGGCTGGCTGGTGGAAAAGGGCAGTGCCTTTACCGCTCAGAAAGCCTCACAGTGTGTAGATGAAGGTGGTGGGCCAACACATCTTCTGCAGAAGACAGGGGTGAGGAAGAGACAAAGCCATGCTCCCTAGCACTGGAGATCATGGTAAGTACGGGATGGACCCCCTTTGAGGCATCCCAGGACCATGTTACAGGTGTGCTACCCTACCCTCCTCTCCTAAAGCGCCTCCATGAAAAGCCAGGTTGGCTTCAGGCTTTTCTTCTCCCTGGGGGGTGTGAAATTCTAGCTGTTATTTGGGGAAGGGTGAATTATTTTTTTTCCCCAAAAAAAAAAAAAGCCTGACCTCTTCCCATCTGCTGGGGAAAACCAAATCGCTACCAATCTGGCTCTGATGTGAATGAGCTCCTTCTGCAAAGAAGTTTATTTTTCAAAACAAGCATGCCTGCAAAACACTGTTTATTTAAAACACAGTATAAATGCCAGTAACCCAACATGCACAGGGAACAGCACCCGGAGGTCTCCCGCTTAGCACTTGAGAGCTATTAAGTAAATCAGGGGAAAATTCCTCAGGAAATGATGGGGTTAGGCCTGATGGGCATCCCCATGTGATTAAATGCAACTTAATGAGGTCACAGGTGACAGATTTGGGCACAGAACTGTTTAAACAGCATGCAAAAAAAAAAATATATATGTTCATAGCAGACAGGGGATAGGATCAAGGCTGCTTGTGTTATCCCATAGTGCAAAAACACCCCAAAAAGGGAGGCCTTTGTCCCAACGAGTGTCCACTCAAACAGCAAGGCAAGAGGGGATTGGGAACTGCAACAGAAAAGGTGGGCATGGGGGAAGAACAAGCTCACCTTGGCCAAGACAGAAAAAGCGATCACTAAGACGTAAACAATTTCAGCATTCTGGGATTTTTTTCTTTTTAGTTCAGAAAATAGCAGAAAAACCATGATGGTGGTGGTTTGAGAGACCATAAGGGACCAAAAAAAAAGCACTGAATTCCAGCACACACAAGCTTTTCACGTCCTTCCTTAACATCTTATGCCACTGAGCAAACATTACAGGGGCTCTTGGCTAGGAATGGTCTGGGTAGTGTCATGAGTCAAGGATGGCCCGGCATCACTTTGATTCCTTAGAGGTTAGAGAGGAGGAATCAGGTCACAACACCTTATTTTCACCCCACCCCCCCAGCATCTCTAATAGAAAATGGTTGCCTTGATCGAAGGAGCTAAATTCTGCTGTCATTCTGCGGGACTGCAGGATAATTACATTGACTTCATCCCAGCACTTGGGTTTTGCTGATACGTCTGTCAAGGACAGGAGGGGATTCTTGGTGTCTCACGGCCCCTGCAGCACTTGCTGAAGTAACCCACCAACATTCACACGAGAGGGTCTTCTTACACCCCCCATGACTGAATTGCCAGGGAAAGAGGGTCCTGGCCAGCATCCCACCAGCAATGGGGCAGCTTTGTGGAGTGATGAAAGGGAATTTTTGCCTTTGTCAGCCTTAGTTCACAGCCAAAAAGGCTTTCCATTGTGCTGTGTTGGCCAAGAGTGACCCACTGTTCCTTCCCAAATAGTAAACGGATGCCTAGAGGTTCTCGTGTGTGGTCAACAATGATGCACTATAACCTCCCAGCTGGCAGCAGCCCCCCTTCTCTATTTATTGTGCTATATTAGTCGTCATACAATTCACCTGGTGGACTGACTTGCATTCACTTGCGAAGAATGAAGATTTTACCAGTTGACTATTTTTTTTAAAAAACTGGAACCCATATTAGTAGGAAAGGGAAAGGCCAAAGGGAAATTATTGCTATTTCAGACAGCAGCATAAATTTTCTTCCTATTTTTAACCTAGCTTTTAATTTAATAAGTTTTATGACCCTTATATTAAGTACATATGTTTTACAAGACATTGTGTCCCTTGAGTCACCCTGAATTTGCTCTACTATAGCAGAGTTAAATGAATGAATACTGTGTTTCTGATTTCAGCTCACCCCCTATTTGATCCTTATATAGTCAATAAACCTTCATAGAAGCATGGAGCAACTGAATTAAGCAGTGTGCCAAAGCTGTGTTCGGGAACTCTCTGTTAGACTTTAAAAGGGAATTTGTAAATTGCTATTCTCTTATTTGGAACCTGCTACACCACTGCCAGGTTTCCCATGCTGTTTACACAGAATAAATAGTGATACCAGTAAGACTCTTGAAGTGATATATATATATATATATATGAAATATATATATTGCCAATTTAATTTTCCATAAGATAATTTAAAAGGGGGAGTCATGTTTGTTTTGTTTTTTAATTTGAGCCTCCCAGCCCCTAAAACTTAACTGATTTTTTTTTTCTATTGCTCTCTGGAAACTTTGAAGAGCAAAAAGCATTTAATCAGCCCTGCACAGGTTACGGACTATTCCCAAACAAATGCAGTTTTGGAAGGAAGCTGGGAGATCTTTTCAGAATATAAACATTTAAAACAAAGGCCAAGTCTGCTTTCCCAATGTAAGTAATCCTTTCATTGAAATTGGGGCATATAGGTTAGTAGGTGACTGCAGAGTCATGCCAAAAAAGTTAATGCCTGCTACAAATGGAATATAAACAAATTGGAAGATCAATTGTATCACCCAAAGTAGATCCCTTTACAAAATTAAGCCCCCCCCCCAGATACTCAGTGCCTGCAGAGAAAATAAGCATGCACCAAGATTATTCTTGTTTGGGTGCATTTAGACCATTTATTTAAGTAATACAGTGGGGCAGCTTTTCACAACAGGCTTGAAATGGTGGCAAAACACAAAGATTAGAAAGCGATCGTTGATATTTGCTCCACAGCGGGAAGCATGAGTTATTGATTGGCTTTGTATCAGCCTAGCGTTCCTTTTTAATATAATAAGATTAGTTTAGAAGGGTGTTTTATAAATCGGTGGTTCTAATTTGATTTGAGTACTGGCTCTTAGTGACTTGCCAAAGTTCACTAAATATGCAGAGTATAGTATATGCACTTTATCTTTGTGTATTAGCTATGACATAAACACAGAGGGGAAAAGTCAAATTTTATACATCAGAAAATGGGTTTGTTGCCAGACATTATAACATTGCGTATTTAATTTAACTGATGTATGTTAAAATGGGAAACCAAATTCAATGAGCTGTTTGTTTCTTTCTACAGATACACTTACATCAATGACCTCTGAGGACACGACCTTAAAATGTAACTAGATGTTTAAAAGAACCTCAAAGATCTATATAAGACATTAATGTTTGTGTCAGAGGGCAGTATACAGGCATGTATATACTCAGCTGTCTATATGTCGACTGCTATATTTTTTATTGTTACAGGAAACCGGCCAAAGTCCCAAACAGGAAAATTATCAGCTCTTTTTTTTTTTCTTTTTGGCATGGTCCTGTTTAAGACTAAAGGCATGACCTTGAGTTAGAACATATTTTAGCCCCAATCAGTAACCATTTTGGCACCTTGTGCATGTTTTTAAACGCTAGCCCTTCTTGGGGAGCACATGGCCCCCGCAGAGAGCTGGAGCGGTTCGGCACGGTGCACGGAAGTGCACAGCCCCGTGTTTGAGGACTGGCATGTGGCTCCTAAAAGGAGGAAGCAACAACCATTTGAGCCGGGCACAAGGAACTCCTGGTCACTTCTCCAGGGACAAACCAACGTCAAGTTCTGCTGTCTGTCAGGATTAAGTGCCTGTTTGCTTTTTCACTAACATGTGGTTTGAGAACAAAGCCGCTCAAATCTTCTCCATTCTTAACAAAGCATCTCAAATTGCTGAGTAAAATTCCTTAATCCCCTCGTCTCAATCTGAAAACACCAATGCCACATGGTAACACTGAGGTCTCTCTTTGTCCGCCATAGAGCGCCATTGACATCAATGTTTGATTTGGAGCTAACTTTTTCTGCAGGCAGCCTATTATCAGAGGGAAACCCCAGGTGCTGTGTTCTCAAAGCAGGCCTGTCCAAGTAATTTTTCTTCCTCATGTTTTCATTCCAAATGAGAAACCAAATACAAAGCAAGAAGAGAGCAAGCTGGCATAGCTTTTCACTTCCATAAACACGTGTGGTAAAACACAAGGTGAGCTTTTCCATCGTGAGAACCACGAGGAGGGATGCAGTAGCTGAGTTGTCTGCATGCTCCAGAGGTCAGGCTAGAAGAGACAGCGGCTCCAAGTTAACTGCAACACGCTCTCCCACCAGTACCAGCAAGCAAACCCGGTCTAGAAAGTTAAGAAAGCAAAACCTGTGATCTGAAGAGGATTGCACTGTGGTAACCTGGCACAATGAAGAAGTCTATGTACCAGGTGGCTTGACCACAGTGCATATCTGTAGACATCATTCTTACATAAAACTTAGCTCTCATCATGGTCAGTATTTTCCTGCTATCACTTAACAACAACAACAAAAAAAAATCAAGTCCCAAATTCTGTTAGAAAAGTTACAGAGCTCACAACTTACTCACTCTTCAACCATTCCTCCTACTATTATTCCTGCTCTCCTATTGCTTTCTTTTCCTACTGCATAGCCAGTGTCAGTTTTAACTGCCCTGTCCCAAGGGGGTTAGATCAAAGGTCTGCCTGGCCAGCAGTAATTGGAATTGGGTGGCCAGGGAAGAGCAGAAGTGTCAAACAGCAGCAACACTTTCCCCATGCACTGTCCTGGTCCACTCTTTCTATGATAGACAAGATATGGGCAAAGTTCTCCATAAGGCATTGGCCAATCAAAGATGCAGAAGTTTGCCATGTAAAACTCAGGAAAATGGGGAAAACGAGCGGGAGTTTTAACTTCAGTAGACTTTTTTCCTTTTCTTCTTGCTGATTTCAATCAATTAATTTGAGGTTTAGCTGTAAAGGTCCACAAATTGAATAATATGCTCTATTACCTAGTCCTACTTGGATCCATATTTGCCAAAAATCAGTTTGTGGTCTCTGTTCCCCTCCATTTCTGACCTCAGCAACGTGCATGCCTTCGTTCAAGCTTTGCTTCCTGGAAGAGCTCCACAGAATCCAGAGTAGCCCCTCTAATCAGGGCCAGGTCAGCAGCAGAGTCATGACTTTTATCCTAAAAGCCATAAGGGCTCCATAAGGAGCCGCAACTGACTGGCTGTGAGGAAACTTCTAACATGTTTTCTTCCTCTCATCATCAACTAAGACACCAAGAGCAGCTTCAGAAGGTCTGGCCATGAAAAATAACTCAAGGTTTATAACCAGCAGTAGTCAGCTGGAAAGCATAACTCATAGCTAAGCTGTTTACATGCAGCTGGAGCAGACTGTTGTGGAACAGAGCATGCAGGGCAGGT
This sequence comes from Rissa tridactyla, assembly GCF_028500815.1. Classification (NCBI taxonomy): domain Eukaryota; kingdom Metazoa; phylum Chordata; class Aves; order Charadriiformes; family Laridae; genus Rissa; species Rissa tridactyla. Next base: position 21,055,224 of record NC_071468.1, on the reverse strand, counting down.
GGGCACAATATTCATTTCCGTATACCCTTCCAGGCTGACTGCTTGAGGTAGAGCAGAAGGGATCACCAGGGTCACACCCTTCAAGACGCCAAGGCCAGAGGCTGCAAATATGTCAAGAAAACCACTATCTGGGCTACAGTATTTGGGAAAAGAACATGTAGACCATCACAGCCCCATGCTGCAAAGTTTGGTCATGTAAGAGGTTTTCCAGGCATAAAAGATGGCTCTTGAGACTGGAGACGCACAAAAGCTGCGGAATATTTTCCTCACCTATCACATCTCAAAAAAACCAAATTGTTTAAACCATCTCAAGAGGCTTCTAGCTTTCCTACTTGCAGGAGACAGCAGGTTAAAAAAAAATACTCGGAGTCTCTAAGGAAAAAAGCGTGAATACTTATGTCCACCAAGGGTGCTAGAAAAGGCCCCTTCAACTCTCTTTCAGTAAGGATAAAGCTTGAGAATCTAATTTATTGAATTACAGCAGTGACTTTGCAGGCAGACAGAAAGAGTCCAGGACAGCCTTTTCCACAGAAAAATCACAAATGGGGAGTTACAGAGTAACATCATCTCTGATGCTACCTTGAAGAGGTGGCTGCAAATAAAGCTGTAAGGTTAAAAAGCAGAGAGCAAGGTGCACCCACACAGATGGAGCTCAGGGACTGGGACTGATGGGCGCTGACAGAGCCCAGGGAGGACCAAAGACCCATTAGTATGGATAGGGATGACTGACCTCACACAGAGTAAGCATAGATCAAAGTCTTGAAAAAAATCCAGATTATTAGGGTTTTATTTCTGAATCCTTCAGAAATAGTTCCACGTTACTCCTGCAGGCAATGAGACTGCACACTTGAACTATGAGCTTATGGCAGGACTTTAATCAAACCATTCCCACAGAAATGCTAAGACCCTTGAAACACAACTTGTGAGCCAAAATTCCTCCACACCAAGGTGGAAAATGAGCCTTGAAAGACATATCCACAAAGCAGACATTTCTCAGCTGATAATGAACAGGCAGCTGTTGCTGCTGTGAGCCGCTCTTAACCCAAGTGGTGATACCTACTGGCCTGAAGAGCTAGTTAGATCTCATTTATATTAGTGGAAAGCGGTGTCTCCAAAGTCAATATAGTTTCACTGGGGTAAGTGATATCAAATTAGGCTTGATGTCCACAGGCCTGAGTGTATTATTTGCCTTAGGGCAAGGAATGAGAACAAAGGACTCATATATTGGTATCGGTGCTCGGTCTGTAAACTATTGCTCTCTCTTGCCTACCACGTCTTCCAGCAATGGGCTATGTGGAGTTGTACAATTAAAAAGTCATTTACGTTCAACATTCCCACGTCTCTGACATATGCCTTGTCACAGCAGAAGAGTTTAGCTCTACACCAGTGAGATTTGAACATCATGAAAAGGTGGCTACCAGCAAAAACCACTCCGAGGTGAAAAACGGAGAGACAAAGAGAGAAACACACACAAAGCAACCTGGAGATGTTATTAGAGCTCCATCAGAGCTGGCTCTGGGTACAAACAAAGCCGGTAGCTGCCCAAAACAGCCAGGAGACAAGAACATTTCCCCAGGTGTCCTTCCCTCTGCATGGCAGCAAAGCCTGACTGGTGGCCCCATTGGTGGCAGCTGGCATCAAGGATGTAAAGCTGAAACCTTCAAAGTCACCTCCATGGCTCATTGGTAGCCCCAAACACCAAAGGTTTTCCGTTCGCAGAGCTCCAACACGGAGTGTAAAGTCTACTGGGTGACGCCGGTTCTGGAGGCAGAATGCCAGGAAGGGGCTGGTAAGCCTGAAAGAGGACAACCATCATCTGCAGGGACCTCCGTCCTGGGAAAAGACCGCTTTCTGATGGATCTGGATGGTTGCCCGTTTCTATTTTTCCCCCCATTCTGACTTTTACATGATTATCATCACACCATCCCCGGGGTGATGCTTCAGGGCAAAGCGCATAGGTGAACTTGTCACTGGGAACACACACACACGTACAAACACGCACCCCTTTTGTCAGCCATAGTGTTTTATAGCCCATGGGTGAGTAATAAGGCAGGGCTCCGTATCTGCCTCATAGCATGATATAACTTTCAATCATGTTAATTAAATTAATATGGCCCATGCTAATGAAAACCACAAAATACTATTTTGGTGTCCATGAGCACACACATTTTGATAATATCGACTTGTCATTCTGATGTTCCTTTCTACACCAAATACTAGCAATGTAAACATATCTAACAGCGCTTTCATCATAACAAAGGAAATTCTGCATCAGCACCAGACTGAAGGCAGACAGACTTGTATAAGCAGCAAGCTCCAGAAATATTCGGCCATACTAGGGCTCACCGAGTCTTCTACAAATGCTCCTCCTATCTAATCTTTTTAATCTACTTTTAAGGTATATTTTTGGCTCATGTTTTGTTTTAGATTGGGGTTTTTTTTATTATTATTATTCTTTCCCTGCATGATTAGCCATCCAGGAAATGTTTAAATTACAAAATCATAAGGTTTAGAAGATTTATAGATCAAATTATATTAACCTAATGCAATAGGCCAGCCATACGGAAATTAGAAGTCTTTATATTATATTTTGGTTATTAAATTGCTCCCTTTATACTGTTTAGTTTGTTTGTAACAGCAAGGTTTTGCTGTCTGATGTCAGAACCCGCAGAGTAACCAAGCAAAAACAAATGACTTAGTCCTTGGTTCAAAGAAATAATAGGTTACTAGCATAATTAATTTTATGTTTAATTACTGCAGAATGAAACAATTCAACAATATCCAATCAATCCTCGGAATGACAGAACAGAAGGTCAGCAGTTGCTAAGTCAATTGTTTTGAAAGAGAAATTTATGTCAGGTTCTCTTTTATGGGCTGGAGAAAGAAATTGGATAAAAGTGGTCAAGCAAACATTAATTAATTGTATAAATGTAATCCTGTTGTCATGCAAAAAATCACAGAGACTCCAGGCACAGTGTTCAAAAAACCGGGTACGCATCAGTCAAGAACATCTAGAAATGGCATCCTTGACTTAAAACAATAATAGTGGAAGAAAGGAAAGCAAAGGGGAATGTTTGAAAACCAGATTGGTTTTCAAACTGGCATTCAGAAGCACATTTGTACGAGCTGATGGTCTCAGACCGATGCCTATAGAGCTACATAGAGTCTGACCCTGCTTGGCTCCTTGGTGGCAAATCTCAGAGACTGTTGCTTCTGCCTCCCCTGCCTTCCCTCAGATTAGAGAGCCAAGTCATCTAAAAGGGAATTTAATGTAAACCAAAGGCCCCGTACAAGTGAATCGGGTACAGAATTGCCAACTCCTATGATTATTTTTCTCTGAGCCTCCAGGTATTCAGCAAGGTTTAATTTTCTGCAGTACCAGCTTAAAGTCATACGATTACACATTCCCATTTCACCTTGAAATATCCATTTCCTGCTCCCTCACTCCCAGGAAAGTTTTGTGTTTCAGAGGCCTCACCTGCAGTTTCCATCATTTTTCTCACTACTGCTGATTAGATGTATTGAAGATGAGGATTGCCTGGTGGGCTTAGCCATCCTCTGGCACAAAGTGCCATTTTCTCTGTACCACACTCCTCTTCCAGACTTGCTGACGGCACCAGCAGCCACCCTACCATCCCCTGCTTCTTCCTTTAAGACCAACTTGTGAAACAGTTGTTAACCAGCCAATTCTCTTATTTTACGCTGGGGGCTGCAGAGGGAAGACCTGGTGCCATATGTGGACCTGGTTATGAGGTCCATCAAAGTTTGCTGCGTCAGCTCTGATGTCTTGTCAAGGCAGGTCTGTACCAGCATCTAGTGTTCCTCACCATTAGCACACAAGAGCTAGGGGGTATGACCCCAGCTTATCAGTAATCAGGGCAACAGAAACATCAGAAATCATTGACCTATTCGTCACCATGCCATATTTACTGCCACCCTCTCAGCCTCTTTGAATCCATTTTTGCACAAAATCCAGTTGACCAGTTGTCCGCCTGCAGAGCATGGGACCACCAGACACTCTGCCTGTAGAAGACCTCCTTCAGATCATAGGCCAAGGAGAAGTTACTGCTGGCAGGCAGGGAAGAATGGTGCTTTATTGTTGAGCATGGAAGTTGAGATGCAATCTTGCATGTAAGCCAAACCAAGCTGCTTTATGAATCAATTTTGTCACCTATAATGGGAGGCAACCCCAAAGCATGGCTGGATGGCCCAGCCTTGAGATCTTCAGCTTGCAAAAAAAAAAAAAAAAATTGAATGTGCAACTAGTGCATTGTGAAGTGCTTTGAGAGCTTCTTTGAGCCACTTTGCTGGTACCAAAACGGGCACACAGCTAATGCCATCCTCCATCTTGTTCCAGCTCAGCCCAATTTGATGACGGGAAACAAGACAGATAGGGAGGGAGGAGCGAAGGATGAACTCTGCGGCACCACACTGGCATTTCTAAGCCTCATCCAGGGTTTGGCTTGTATTTTTCCATGGGGGATGCCAAAACATTTCCAGATTAAGCAAATATATGGCTGTATTCTTGTTTTAAATGTATATATTATAGGAGGACCCAAAGGATGGCAACAAGTGGGAGGAGTACGCCATCCAAGAGCCCTGGCATGGACCCTTGTGATGTTACTATGGTTATGCATGGTAAACAATGCTATGGAAGAAGTTACTGAGCTTGAGCAGGGGCTGATTTTTAAATCTTAGCAGGGTAGCCTGTTTAAACTTCAGATGCAAATGCTTTAATGGTGCAATGACAATAAAAAGACCTACACACTTTCCTTCTTGTAACAGTAACTTTGCAAGAGAGACTGAACGCAACTGCTTTCTGTACAGAAGGATGCTTAACACAAAAGGCAAAAGCATTGAAAGCAGTAATTTAAAAACGTGCTCCTAGAGAGGTTATTTTATGGTTTTGCTGTGCTCGAGTCTGGACCAATGATGCCATCATTACTAATCTTTGAAATGAGGGGGTTTACATTGGGAGTGTTGACATAACCTTAGCTACAGCGGGGGGGGAAAAAAGGGTACGAGAAGATGGAAATGTATATTTTTGGAAATAGATTTCATTCTGACAACCCTATAACAAACAAGCGAAATTTTAATACCGTGCTTCGATGAAAAATGAGCTGCTGAATAAACACCAGACTAATTCATAAAGAGCAAACTCAGCCTGTTTAATATTTCTTGAACAGTCCCAAAAATTCCATTGATCACTAGTGATGCTGTAAATAGAAAATTCCTGCCATTTTCAAAGGAGCCAGGAGAATCTCATTGGGGTTTGCCTATCAAACTTAGAAACTTTTGAAGCTCCCAGGCTAAAACATAATAAATCAAATATGAAATTGTATAGTGTTGGGCTGAGCTGGAACCTATGATTATGTGGTCTATTCCTGAGATTGTTTTATTTTTTGTGAAGTATTTTGTTTCTACTTAATTACCATGTCCTCCACCAAAAAGTCAAACATCCCTCCCTTGATCAATCAGCTCTTTGGTTAGAAGTGCACAAATAATTCAAATATTAGCAATTAGACCTTAGTTCTCCAGTTCAGTACCAATATATGATACTGCATTTTGCTTCCTTGGAAAGGCAAACTAGATCCGTGTCATGCCCAATGTTAAAATAAAATGTCATAATCTTGGGGCTGCATCCCCCCCATGGGTCCTCCCTCCCTGCATCCTGCTATTCTTTGTGATTTCTTAGGCAGAGTTATGAAAACAGCAAGATATCAGATATACTGCATTAAATACATCCTAAGGCAAAAGATCAAATGGGTACACACAAGCATTTATATAAGTTCTGAAAGATCCTGAAAGTTGAGGATCCTTCACTGTATTTTTCAATTTTTTTTTTTTATTTTTTTTTTTTAAAGAATTCCTTTTTCCTTGAGTATTTCCAAGCTGATAATTTTTACCCATTTTCACTGGTGCCGACCCTAGTCCCTTCCTAGCCAAGCAGCGCTCAGGCTGCTCAGTACCGCCCAAAAAAAAATAAAATCCAGAGTTACTTGGGCTAAGCACAAAAACGAGCAGCAAGCTTCCTATTTTAAGTAAATTCACCTTTGTTTTTTCTAATCAGTGACCCTGCCCCTAAACCTGAACCTGCCATACCAGGGCACCAGGCGAGCTTGGACTTGCAGTTCCCCACTTGGGCTACCATCATTGGCTCCTTGCTGGTGAAAAGCCAGATTTATTCCTCTGCTCTCCCTCTGTTTAAAACAAGCTGCTTTCCGCTGCCATGCCCACAATCCCGTCTTTCTCTAGTACAAAATATTCTCTGCTGCAAACTATTTAATTTGTAAGGCAGGCAGGCTAGCATGGGGGTAAAATACCAATAAAATCAAGGTAGCTTTGGCAAGGGGGGGCAGCTGACTTAGATTAGCATCTCCAGTTCAAGCTGGTGGGGGAGTTTGGGATAATTTCATGTTAGGCAGAGTTAAAACCCAGGCTGTCCGGTCGCAGGGCTATTTTAACCCAAGCTAACATCTTTCCCACACTCCTCCCTTGCAGCACAGACGTGCTTTCAACTGACAAGTTCTCCCTCATACTACTTTTTATTCTTGTCCTTTCATTTGTCCTCCTCTTCCCAGAAAACACTCTGGTACGTAACATCTGTCCTTTCCTCCCTTTTTTTTATTTTTTTTTTTTTTTTAAAAAGAGAAAAATATATCATTTTCAACTGGCCCAGAAGCTGATGCCCCTCGCTTAACTCTGTTGTTTCCCCTCAAATCCCACACTCCAATACTAAAAGCAACTTTTTACAGCTTTGCAAAGCAAGGAAGGAAAGAAAAGGGCGATGCAGATGTCTGAACCACCCTTGCACACAAAATGCCCTTGCCATACTACTTTAAGTCCATTTTTGCGCTGAGAAACAGCACAGCTGTGACTCAAGCCGGGCTGCAGCAGCCTTTCTCATCTTTAAATGTTGCCTTCTGGAATCACTCAAAACTTTTACTTCCTTCTCCCTGTGCAGACAAAGACAAATCTCTTAACACAAATGTTAAAAAGATTGCATATTTACGGTTCAGAGCTGCTCTGTTAATTCCCTTGAAATGCAGTCGCATAACGCCCCCCCCCCCCCCCGAACCGGTCCCGAAGCCAGCCGGGCTGCACTTCCCCTCGCTTACCCTGCAGCCCTATTCTGAACCCCTGTAAGAGCTGATGTAAGCATAATTTGTACTACTTCAGAGCTGGATCCATTTGTGCAGGAACGCGCATATCAAATTCTTTCACTCGTACTACACAATCCAAAGGTTTGCACAGGTCAGGGAGTGAATCTTTTCATTAACAACGCTTTTTTTCTATATACCCACACAGCAGAAAACTAAGGAAATATGTATGTATACACACATATGCATGTTATAATGTTCTCATCCATATAACACAGCTCATGTTTAAGTTCTATCCCTCCTTTTCCTTTCAAAGGATGGGAAGAGTTGATTTTAATGCAGGTCCCTCAGTCTTCAGCACCATACTTCAGCGAGAGTGATAGGTCAGCATGCCTCGGTTTAAGTTTATGAACTGACAGCCCACTTTCAATGACAAAAGAAAATGTAACCTGGGCTGGGTTTCAACCACTGATTGTCAGATCCCATGTTCAATATGTCATACGGAGTACACTTCATTAAGGACTGAATTACTTTACTTGTAACATGAGCTAAATTAAAGTCAATGTCAGGCTGCATAAATCACCAATGTAAATGTACCACTAAGTGCATTGAAACAGTCATCATCACCCTGTGCCCTAAAATAACCCAAAAATCTGGGCTTCATTTTTATATGTTGTAAGGATGACAGACAGGAGATTTTTTAGTTCTTTGCTAGGGCTCACAATTTTACTGTCAGAAACTATTGAACTTTTAAGGAATAGCAATGGCCCGGTAACACCTCTCATCAGACGATGTATTTCATGGTGCTGTGAATTCAGAGCTCACAAGGAACAGACCCAGAGCATCCATCAGGCTGTCACAGGCGTCCTTCGTTATACTGACAGGGTGGAAATTTGGGATCCTGCTGGTTTAAGGAAGGGAATGGGCAACCCTGGGAACACTTGCACAGTCACCAGGACAGTTCCCCCCCAGGATGACACGACTCAAGTCAATGGGGTATCACAGGATTTAGGCAGACAGTTTTCCCACCGAGGTATTTATCTATGACCAGAGGTAGAAGAAGCTATGTGAAAAGGAAATAGTTGGTAGGAAAAAGTGCACCAGTGCCTCATCTGTAAAAAAAAAAAAATCTAACACACACTCCTCTCGCAGCAGTTTTATTCCAGTGCAGCCCTGCTCATTAAGGTATCACTTCCTCTCTACACCGAGCTGAGAACAGATTTAAGTCTCCTACACCCGCTCTGAAATTCTGGGGGAGGCACTGTCTGGCCAGAGCTGTGGAAGATGTTTCCAGATGACAATGGGTGGCAGAAGTAATAAGCACAAATGGCCAATTCTTGATGCCCATTGCCCAAGTCAGGAAAACGCCTCTGAAGTTCAAGATAATACATCAGTGTAAGACTGGTGAACGCAAGCAAAGAATTAGACTCTAAGTTGCTTATTCATATTTATTCCAGCTGTTTGAACAGTGGATTAACTTCTGTTAAATAAGTAAACTAAATTTACTTATTAAAAAGTAAATAAGACTTGTCTGTTCTTTTCAATAGATCTTTCATGTGTTTTTAACTTGAGAGGAAGATGAGAAGTGAAATAGTGAAGAGGCGTTGTCTGCTGGTCTGCTTGCCATCTGGATCTCTCTAGGGCCTGGCATCTGCAGGATAGGAAGGAAAAAAACAAAGTATTCCTGGAAGGAAGAAGAGACTGCTACCTAGTAGACAAACGGGAGATAGAAACCCAGAATCGAAGAGAAGGGAGAAGGGGAAATGTGAAACTCATTTATTTAGCCTCCTAGTGCAGATTTCTTAGCATGCCCCTTAACTTTCTGATCTCTTTGTTTTCTTGAGTATGATGATTTTCATGCCTTCTATTCTTTTTTCCTCACATTTTAGTTTGATGTTCATTCTCCACAAGCTTCCTGCATATGTCAGCATGAAACAATAGGCTCTCATTACACTTGGCTTCTTTCATCTCCTTCAGACACTGACCTACATTTGTTCTGTTTTTGTCAGCGTGGAAACATTTTCCCGGATCGGTTTGTTAAAAAAAATAAAATAAATCACATGTTCCATATTACCAACCGTGTTCTGTTGTCTAGGGTATTTACTCTGGACGGTCTTGCAAAATGATTTCAATTAAATAGAGAAGTCCTGTGGTACTAAGATACCTGGTTGGAGCTGAAGCTTTGCACTTGTTGGAAGCAAAGTGTTAGCAGAGCATGGGAAACCATACCTCAGTGACCATCAGCTCATGTGCTGTCATTGCAGGATTAGTCAAAAACACACACATGCATCACTAGTGTGGTGGGAGTGAGACCTCACCACGTGCGTGTAATGACCAAGCCCATGACAAGAAAAACCTTCTTTTTCACTCCGCAGTTGCATGCCCTCATTTCACACTAATCGGTTGCTCACGTGTTGATCTGATAACACAGCATCATTCTGGTCACCCTTATTTTTCCATCAGACAGCTGGGCCAATTTCTCCAAAGAAAGTGGCAATGGGTTGGCTCCAGTCTGCCCAGTCCAGCGCAGGAGGAAGGTAAGTGTGGAGTCTGTGGTAAGAGGGTGATAGACATCCTCTGCCTGGTGACGGGGAACTCCAAGTGACATTGGTGCATGTTCAAGATCCAACCCAGGATCTCCATGTGTTCAGTCCTGTTAGGGACCTATCACCACTTCCACAGCATATTGCAGAAGCTGCTGAGTAAGTAGGAAGCATTTCTGTCTGTATTTTAACTGAATAGTTTTACTGAACTGAATATTCTAACACAAGAGTTTGCAGAACACAGCTATGCTTCCAACTTCTTACACGTGTTCTAACCTGGGGATCTTAAGGATTCACAGCATCTGTGACTTAACTGTCGACTTTGGATCAGTGATCCCATCCACGCATGCATCATCAAAACGGTCCATTTAATGGCTGGACTCGATGATCTGAAAGGTTCCTTCCAACCTAGACAATTCTATGGTTCTACGATTCTAAATACAGAACCAGGATCAAGGTGCCTTTCCCTTCAAGCACTCATGGACACCTATGTAAATATGCCAAGCCTCTTTCTCTGACCAAATGTCTAAAACTCAAGAAAACAAAGACAAAACATGAGCACTTACACAAAAGCCAGTATCCACTCATATCAACCACATGCTTTTTTACACTCCCCATGCAAAACGGCAGATGCAGCAGGTTTCATCCTAGCACTTTCAAACAGCCCAAATAAATGCAGTGCTGAGGCACCAAGAACTAGAATTTTGGTAATGTGGTTTGGCAGTGCAGCCCTGACAATCTGTCATCTGAAAACATGTCACGTTTGACCTCGGTCTCATAAACCAGGGGCTAAGCATACTTCAGCCCATCCTAGTTTGTGGGAATGCCTATAGCATAAGCATTGCACTGTCCTCCTGAAGACAATAATTTTTAAAATACTATTTTTGAGTTTTCATCTCATTGGTCCAAGGGAAAAAAAGCACAATGATTGAATATTTATAAAAGGGTAAAGCCAAAGCAGCTGCAACATGACCATTCAGGCAGCCTCAGCTGCTGGGCAGGCATGTATACAGCTTAAAAATGCCAAACCAACAGAATTTTTGCCTGCCCAAATGCTTAGTTTCAGGACCACACAGTTTGGCATATGAGTCAAGCTCCCGAGTCCCTCTAAGACCTACCAGAGTTGTGCTGTTGGCCAAAGCCAGCGTGAAAGCTTAGTAGCAGATGGGTGCGACCATTCTTGCCACGTGGCGTGTTCAACCAAACTGCCCTTAATGCACTGGCTTGCACCTGAACCATCACCAAAATAGGGCTCCCGACACACATCTGATGGCGCATTTGCAAGCAGGGCACTGGACTAGGCTGAAGATAGCTAGTCAAGTTCTACCAGCCCATGAGCTCCCAAGCACAAATTTGAGGAGCCTTAGGGAAAAAAAAAGTATAAAACACACCAAACGCCAAACCAACACTAGAAGGGGGCTGCAAAAAGTAGATGTTCTCCTGGGTCTGAACCACAACAGGAGCACCCCATGTTCAAAAGGTAAAGGCTGCCGCTGCCCCTAAGGAGCACCACTTTGCAGGCAAAGAATAAGCCACTGTCCTCTGCCGCCTGGCACGCTCTCTGCAATATGGCACTAGCAGTCCCACCATATCACATGGAATTCTGTGCTCCCTCGGGACAGCAGGAGCAAACATAGCCACACAGTACGGATTTGGCCCCTATAACAATCTATCACTCTAAGATGGAACAACTTCAGGAAGGAGATTTCTCAACTAATTAATCATCATAGCAAGCTCAGCAACTGGGCGTTTAGAGGAAAAAAAAAAATGTATGCTCCCTTTTGATTACAGAATGCACTTCAGGAGCCATATTCTGATATTTCCTGATTTCAACTCCTATTAAAAGCAGCCTGAGAAGGGGCCATTTAAGTGCTCCAGCTCCAGTCAAAAAATATATTCTTTGGAGAGACTTCAACTCTTTTTCCATTTAAGCGCACAGGAAGATGACATACTTACTCATGAATGATGGTAGGCCAAAGGGGTCTTTAAAGTTCTAAATCACCGGACATATCAAATAAAGTTTTAATACTAATTTAGGTGGAACATGGAAGATAGAGAGGCTTGTTCCTCTCCGCAAAAGCTTTGCACTACCAGCCAGGAGCCATAAAGCCACTTCAGCAGGCAAAGTCAGGATTTTCCTCACATGGAGAGACCTTGTGCACAGTACGAAGACTGCCTTTGAAAAAACACATACCACCCCGAGATATCCCTCGTGCAGCCTCATGCACGCTAAGTCACACATGCCATTGAACACCCATAAGAAGTGACATGCGGGGAGACTTCTGGCATACTGGAGGAGACAGGTATTTTGGAAAACACTCACAGATGTGTCCCCACAAAACAGTAGAGCTGACATGCACTCTTCCCTTTATAATGGTGATACACCCAAAATAACAACTATCCGAAGACTTACTGTTCTTAACTCAAATCCCCCCCTCCCTTACCCCAAACACAGGAAAGACTGGGTCCCAGCGAGGACCTTCTCACTCTGGCTTGTCTCCATGTGCAACAGATTTAGTGCCTCAGCCAGAAACCACAACTCTCAATGCTATTGCCCCACACCGAGCTCCTGACAAGTACTGTAGACTTTTTGTAACTGATTAGGAGATTATTTTGGCTGGTCTTGCACTTGCATAGGTGATTCCTAATGAATGTGTAGTGCTTTGGTATATGATGCCAGCTACAAGCTCTTTATTAGCATTTATTGGTATTAGGTAACATTTTGAATTGACAGGACAAATCATTCCTAACCCCAAAGGACTCTTATGAGCTTTATAAGATATTTATGTAGAGGAACCACTGTACTGAAGTTCACAATGACGTCTTTCCTTGTCCTAAGCAGGTGAAAGACAGCAGGCAGACACCTCAGCACATATACATCCTATGTAAAAATGGTTTGCAAAAATAAACCCAAGTAAGTAATGACAACTTGATGGTCTTCAACTGGAGGAAACGACATGGCTGTTGAGAAATGTGCAGTGAGGTCAGAGAACTGTCTTAGCCATACCAAGGTGGTGTTCACAAGGAGGAGGTTGCCTGTATATGAGCAAGGACCAGACACAGATACAAATGGCAGTGATGAGAAGCACAGAGAGTCTCACCTTCACCACCAGACAACTGCATGGTCTCCCAGCCCAAGCTGGCACAAAAATAATCACAAACAAGCCCACACTCAGGATGAACAGATGTTTGCTTTTGGTGACTAGCTCTGCTGGAACAAGGTGTCCATGCTTTGGGGACTATGCTTTGCTAGGAAGACCTTTGCAACTCAAAGGCTTCAGTAGATGGCAAGTAATTTTGCAGAGCATCCTGACCATCTTTGCCTGCTGGTACTCAGACATTCCTTCCCACAGTGCCTGCAGACATTAAAAGATAGACTGGCTCAGCCACCTGAGGGGAAGGAAACAAGAAGCAAGCCTGTCAGTGCAGCTCTGCTCCAGACAAGGACACAGGGATTATCAGGTTCAGCTGAATCCCTCAGCAACACCTGAGGTGTAAACCTCAATTTCTATTAATAGTCACTCTAGCTCTGTCTCTTCTATCTTCCATTTTCCCTCCTCTTAACCTCCTGCCTAATAAAGGTCAGGCTTGCTCAGCCATAGAAAAATCCTCTCTGCAAGCCCTTCATTGGAGGCAAGCTAAGACAACACACCAGGTAGACAGTGGTACAACAGAGCGGGATTTACATGTGCTGAGCACCTGGTCCGATCCCTTTAAAGCCCACAACAAGCAAAAATATTGCAAACTGATTTTCCAGCAAGTGGGCTGTCAGCATCAGAACCTGCATTTTCTTATCTTTTGTCCTTTTTATTTTCTTCCCTGTTTGTGTACATTTGTACTCGTTATGCTTTTAGCCTTAAAAACAAACAGGATGGGACCTTAACAATAAAGCTTCAGAGCTGCTACCTAGAACAAGCTGCTTCTTTTACAGCAAGGTCATTTAATACCATCTGAGAGAGTGACAAGTAAGAGGTTCCTCCCTCCCCCCCCACCCCCTTAAAGGGCTCTACAGCTAAAGCAGAATAAAAAAAAAAAGGACCAAAGTAAAGATGCAGTTCAGTTTTCCTTCCTTTGGTTGCATTAAAAAGGATGCGCTCTACGTTCAGCTACACACAAAAAAGAATATAGGCAAGATTTCCATGCTTTGTTCTACTGAATCACAGAAAGCTTAAGGCTGCTCTGCACAGGCTCAGAAGCCCAGGACTTCACTGCACCCAGGAGCAGAGAAGCCTATTTCAGCAGGAGTTTCCAGTGGAAATGAAACACACAGGCTGCACCCACACCATGCTGGGATATCAGAGCTTCCTCCCAACCTCAGCACCCTAATCTCAGGTCTTTGTACTCACCAAGCAGAGCCCATGCAATCAAATTGGCGCAGAACACCCCACCAGCCCAGCTGGTGCACCTGGGCACCTTAAAACCACCGCAGAAGTGGAGGAGGGAGAACCGTATTTTGCCTCCTGCTCATTCTGTTGCTACAAAGGGCCAAAACATCTTACACCATCTCAGCAAGGACTATCAGGCACATGCTACCAGAGCCCCAACCCACCGCCTCATCATCCCTTTGCTGGATGGATATGGAAGAGAGCAAACAGTGCCCCTTTCTGTAAGAGGAAGCATCTTTTTGACTAGAGCCACCATAGAAATACACTCTTCCCAGAAGGTGCTGCTGCATCTCAAACCAAATGCAAAGCAGCTGAGGACTTCCATTTCTACACTACTATTCCAAAAGTTGGATTTTATTTTTTTTTTTTAAAATGAGACAGAAAGAACAGGCCAGCCCAGACCTCAGGGGCCAGTCCCTCAGCTGGTGTGAATTAGTCAAGCTCCTTCAATACAATTAGAGTCATTTACTCCCACTGAAAAGCTACTTTAGAAAACTGGAAGACTAAAAGCCAGTATCAGGGTCCAGATTTCAAATCCTCTCCCCAGCCAGACTTCCAGATGGTATCAATCTGCCTGGACAACCCAGAAAGCCTAACCAGATCTCTTAAGACCTCTATTTCCATGCTTTGGATGGTGGTTCAGCACAGGGAAGAACCTAACCTCTTGGGTTTGCTTTTTTTTTTAAAAAAAAAAAAAAAAAGACCAAGGCATTTTGCTATTGCTACAGTTTCAAGCCAGTGACCAAAATTAAAACAGTACCTAATTTTAATTAATGAGCTCCTGTCATCAGCCCCTTCCTCTCTCCTCCTCTACAAGAGTGGCATCAGAAGAAAAATTGCCAAATCTAGTGCAAGGGCTGACAACCTTCACAAAAAGGTCTTTGTATGCAAAACTTTGAGAGGAAGCACAACTCAGGACCCACCAGGAAAAAAAAAAAATCCACCACCAAAAAAAGAGACATCTGCATGTTTTTCCAAGTGTTTTGCTAGGCCTGAATGGGTTTATTTTTCCTGCAGTGCTGTGAGTGCAGTGCTGACTGTCTCGCAGCGAGAGCCCAGCGAAGGCGACTGCCAGCATGTCATAAAGAAATCAGGTAACGGGGTGGAACAGGTCCGTGAAGCAGAGGAGCTCATCCATCTTCAGCTGAAAACTCCCTTCAAGACCAGCCCTTTCTGCAGCTACAGCTACTTAACTTATCCAAATGCCCTTTCTTCCAGGCAGACAAGACCACACAGGATCTAACCTGTGGATTGTGCTATCTCGACAAAGGCCAGCACCAGATGTTTTGGAAGATGATGTAGACAAACAAACAGGAAAGGCCCTATGATGGGCAGATAGGGGATAATCTAATCTATCCCAAACAGCTCTTCACCTTAACCCCAAAACTCACCTCCCACTTTAAGTTGGTTTGTTGCAGTTCAGTAGTTAGTTTCTCAAGAGAAATGACTGTGTAGACATCATGCAAAACATAGCAGAAGTATCACCACTTGGGATGGACGGAAACACCTGAAGAGGTTTGATGCTTAACTTCCACTGACATGTGAACGTTGTTCCAAAGTCGCTTGGACCAAGTTCAAAAATGTGTTTAATTTCTCCCAGCAAGCAAAGTAATTCAATCAGCTGAGAACTTTTTTTTTTGTCTTCTCCTTTGATTACCCCCCATAACTCCTACTGAGCACCTACTGTGTTTCCAGGCTTAAGTACCCTCCAGAAAACTCGAGGCAGTAGCTCTCACATCCACAATCAGAGTCCCTGAGGACAGGAGGACCAAAGGCACAGCACACAGCCACCAGCCCCACCATGAAGTTATGCAAAATGCTAGTCACTACATCCCTTCCATGGAGGAGTCTTTGGGTAAAACCACACAGCAATGCTTCGTCGTAAAGCACAAATCCATTTACATATTTTAAAGCACATTGGGAGGTCGTTTCCTGACAAAACAAAGACACTTTAAGGCATATTTGCTGTCTGTGTTTCCGCACATTAAGAAAAATTTTGATTACAAGCAGTAATTAATTGATCACATACAGCGCGCGTGCTTTGGAATTGCTGTGAATGAAATTGCAGTGAAAACATCCTAACAAGGACATCCCCAAATATTTGAAAACAGACAGAGCTGCAAAATGAATGTTGAATGTCATTCAAAGCTGATAATAACCATCATTCAATGCCAGTAAACAAATAAACAAAACCTTTTGGGCTAACAATCATTGAAAGAGTTTTAAATTGCTGATTACTATCGTAATATCTGTAATGGAGAACAGCTGAATTTTTGCATGCTACGAAGAGCTTGCTGAAGTAGGAAGGACCACTTTATATATGGGTGATTTACATTCCTTTGTAGTGCATTAGTACATATATCTCAGGAAGAAATCAAAACTATATGCCCACACCTAATGAGAAGCATAAAAGCAAAAGACTATTAATGTTGTGAACTTTTTTCCAGTAGCCAAGGGATAACCCCATACTTCTCTATGTCATCTTTCTGAAACACTGATTCTCCAGTCCACGTTAACTTAATGGAAAATCCCCAAAGGTAAATGAAAACTAACTTTCTCTGAAACAAACAAAAACCCAAATTACACCAAAACAAAGAAACCCCCAGAGGTAACATGGGAACAATGAGGGATGCTGCTGGGCAGCTGGCAACCAAAGCAACCACTTTAAACATCAATAACTCTCTCCCAAGAGCTGGATGAAGGTTTACACTCACAACATAGGGGAGAGCCTGGTTCTCAGGCCTCCTCTGTCTTGGACACACTTTCTTACCCCGGGAAAGGGAGAACAGTCATGGGACACGTAGGGATTTTTGGGGGTCAGCAGAGATGGCAGCAAAGCCCCAGAGGCGGTGGGAATAGCTCTTGGACATTGGCCTCTCTGAGCCGCTTAGGGCATCAGGACCCCAAATTCATTCCCCTGATGAAAGGGAAGAGAAAGGCCACAGAAATAGTCTACTAGAGGTGAAAAGAAGCAACAAGCCACAGGGAACAGAAGCTCCACAGTCCCTTACTCCTTAGTGGCAGCATTGCACTGTCTTAGGGTTGCATTTGCAAGCTTAGCCCTGGCAGAACCACAAGATAGGATACATATGGTAAGGATCACGGTCAAGGCCGCAGGCAAAGGCATCATTTATTGCCAGCAACTGGGAACAGTCACCTCCCTTGGTCCCAGTGCCCAGCTATTCGGGGAGGAGCACTTGGATCTGCCCTACTACAGGCAGCAGGTTTCATTTCACCTACACCACTAACCAGCATGACACTTAGAGATCTAAGATCATAGGCTCAGGTAGAGAGTGACAGAAGTTAAAGGACAAAATAAAGTCATATCCCCACCTTCGTACTTGGAGCTCTTCTGTCAAGCAGGATTCCTGCAGAGCCAGCAAAATAGTACAACACAGGAAGGAAAAATACCTGATTAATCCCCTGTTTTCTCCAGTGTGCTTTATATCAGTCCTTGTTGAGCTCCACCATAACTCGGGCCCCCCATACAAATAATTCCAGGAACAGAAAGAAGAAACTCCCAAGTCACAATAGAACAAGCTCACTGAGAGCTCAAATAAACTAGGTGCTTCCAGCTCAGCTGGGCATGATGAACATCACCTGATGCTAATTGTTTGATGAATATCACCTGATGGTAATTAAGGAGTGAGCTGTGGCCATCTCTCAGAGGTTAATCTGAGAAGGTCTTTTTGGGGGTTGTTTTTCAGTCTTGTTTGTTTGTTTTCTTTTATTTTTTAAACAGTCTGGGGTATTCTAGAACAATAATTTAACCTGCTAGGAAAAAAAAAAAAGGTCTGGAACAAGTAAATAATCTGAAAATAACCTAGAAGGTAACAAGGAACTGTGGACTAGCCAATACAATTTTCCAAGAATGAATATTATCAGACTAACAGAATTTCCTCCTATGATAGCATAACAGCCTGTACAGAAAGAGCAATAAGTATCACATACAACAACTTCAGTAAACTGTTTCTTTGGATGTTCTCGTAAGCAAATCAGGAAAACATAGTCCTGATTGAATTATTTTGTGCTAAGTGTAAAATGATTTCTTAAAGCCATGCCCAGACAGGTGTTCTCTTTGATTCATGGTCGCAATGGCAAAAGTGTTCTCCAGGATCAGTCCCAGTCCTGGCCACTATTTCCATGAGTTTTCCAACTAATGGGATAGAATATATTTATTAAATTTGCAGAGGGGACCAGGCTGGGAGGGACTGTAAGGACAGGATTAGAACTCAAAACTGGAGAAGCAACTTGAAGAAGATACAATGAAATTCAGTGAGGACAAATGAAAGGCTCTGCACTTTGGCAGGGTGACCAACTGCTCTAAGGACAGGATAGGAAGACACCCCCCCAAGGATCCCCTTCTTCCAGGGAAAATCTCTGATTCTAACTGTGCTGTCTCGCAAGAAATCCCTTAAGCCCCTGTGGGTTAGAGCATCTTGAACAAGGGGCTCACCCTCCCACAGCAATAATTTAGGGGCTACTGAGTGAGCAAAACCAAGCCAAAAAAGCCCCAACTCTTCAATCACCACGGTGTGGAAGCAAGGAGGGAAATGCTAATGTACTTAAAGAAAAGAAAAAAAGCCCCCAGTATCTTCCCGATATTTTCAACCATCTGGTGTACGCTAATTCCCACTCTGCTGCCTGGCCCCATGGAGCTGCCATGGGCTCCCTGTGTCACCGGGGCTCCGAAACTGGCCTGCCAGCAGTGTGTGGTGGGGTCATCCTCCCTCCCTCTCCCATGAGGGCTGGAGGAGCCTTGCCGTTCACCAGCAACAACGCCTTATCGCTGCTCCCTGGGATTTAAGCGTATGTTTATTATGTGTGTACAAAAGCTAGGCTCTGCTTGGTCTAGGCCTGCGGGCTCAGTGCTTCCTGGTAGATGGAGACATACCCCAGTGCCTCCCGGTAGGTTTCCTTTGTACAGCAGGCAAGAGGTAGACTTGTGGCAAACAACATTACCCGTAAGTAATTTTCCCTTACTTTATATAAGCAAATGCCTTTGATATACAACAATCCCCGATGTGTTCAGGTTACATGCTTATTTTAAGATCTTTTGTTTACTTTATGATCTTCATAGGTCATTGACATCCCATTTAGCTCTGGTGACCCTGTTTATACAATCGCAATATACATTAAAAAGCGTTCCTTTGGATAACATTAACATTCTTGATCTTAATCCATCACATGGGCTAACAATAGCTCCAGCTCAGATGTGTACGTAACTGTTAAAAGCTTTAATGTAGAATCCAATACACATATCGAGTGGGAGAGGCCTGATCAAACAGATTGGCTTTCTTTTTTCCATTCTAAGTGCTGGAGGATCCAGAACTATGTAAACTCCCATGAAATGCACTGCAGGACCCCTCCAGCCACCACTCAGTGCAATTAGATTCCCTGGAAAACCCATTTTTTTTTCTCCTGCTCCCCTCCAGCACGTGACGCTGTTGCTGGAGCAGTCAACCACAACCACCTCCAGGAGCTTTAGTTCCTGCTGTTCTCCCACTTGCTGAAAACCTGAGTCAGGGCCGACCTGGCATTTAACAAGTTATCCTGGAAGAGGAGCAAAACTTGCCTGATACCCTGAGGGCTGCAATTTCCCATGCCTACCGGCAAATTCTTCAGGAAGTTATGTTGCCTGCTATGTATTTACTAACTCATCTGATATTTCTCCACTCCTGATTGCCATATCCCGCACCTGCAGTGGGACACCTGGAAGGCTACTGTGGGATCTGAGGTGTGAGCAAGCTCTGGGTTTCCGCTAAGGTTGCCATGTTCGAAAGACCAAAATGTAAAAAAACTGTCCCTCCATCCCCTGCAAAGCTCTGGCCACCTCCAACGAATGGGTGCTCATTAATGGGAGGTCATTGGTACGTGCTGAGTAGCTTCTACAGAAACCAGCAAGTCCATAGGAAAATCAGCCAGGATTTTCCAACCAGAGAAGAAACATGGCCTTCTTGAACGCTGAAGCAGTGGTGGGCCTTGGGTGGTATCATGGCAGCAGTGTCAAGCTGCAAAACGGAGAAAGACCATGACAAAGGAGAGTTTTAGATGTTTTTTCTTTTACTCAGCTTGGTGATGATAACACAACAGATCAATACACTGTGGGAAGAGCACATCATTTATTAGAAATTCTGCTTTTTTATACAGTGTTTGTGTCTCACTGAATTTAGAGGGATGGAGTCCAAACAGGACCATGCAAACCAACCTTCAGACCTCTCTATTTTTTTGGTCTAGTCCAGAAATGGATACTTCTGTGTAGGTGGAGGACTGGACCTGGTGACCTCCCAAAGCCTCCTCAAGCACCACGTCCCATGACTTCTGTAATGCTGCTTCCGCAGTAGCTCCTCTTATTTGAGAAATATACGTCTTATAAACGTGATGAAAGTCACAAAGCATGGCCATACCTAGGATGGGATGACCCTTCTTTTTGCCTTTCTTTTTTTCCTTTCCTCCATAGGTTCAAAAAAAATGACATTTTGGCAGGCACGTTAATGTCTTTTGGGCTCAGCCCATATTTCCCAGGAGACCGGGTTCAGTTGCGGGGTAAAAGAAAAAAAGTACTAATAAAAGATCTGACACAGTTGCCATGACACACCAAAAGCAGGATGAATACGCTGAAGAGGACACGCCACATGAGGAGAACAGAGAGCAGGAGACCACGAGAGCGGCGGAGAGAGCCAGGCGACACGTCCTTGGGTCAGATGGTCGCTGCAAAAGCTCCAGCACCTTTGAGATGTGCCAGCTGTCCCACTGCCAGACCGTCTCTCATGTCACGGGTTCCTGAGGAACAAGAGCAAAATTTGGGAAATTCAGGGTGAGGGCTGACTGCGGGAGCTGGGCTGCAGAGGGAAATTGCCAGCACCCCCAGCACCTTTGCAACTCCCACCTGAAAACGAGATCCTGGGACAGGAAAACAAAAGGATAGGTGATATCGCGACCAACCAGGAGTGATATCACCTGGTTTGCTTAAATACAGGTAGTTTTGCTTCCTGGGTTTGAGTGACTGGCACATCAGCACCGCAGTCAGACAGAGTCACACAAACTCCAGCGCTGTGATGCACTTTAGGCGCAGAGGTCTCCCTCCTTATAAACAACCAGTTGTTTTCTTTCTACCGTATTTGTTGGTTTTACAGGTCTGTGGTTCATCTGCATGCAAACTAAAGCTTTGTTCAGGTTGCACAATATTAAAGTCTTAATTAAAACGGGGCCTCTAATTCAAAGGGAAAAAAAATAGAAAAGGAAATAAAAAGGAAAAATAAATACCCATTAAATTTCTAAGTGAGCAAAAAGTGAATGAAGCAAATTCTTCCACCCCTGAATTTAAAAAGTAAACTTGCATCTAGCCGAAACTGCAGACTTCAAACCATAAGTGAACAAGGGACTGCAAAAGGGCAAATTTACAAAATTAGGCTGGAGGCAGCTTTGCTCAGTGACGCGGTGCCGAGGCACAGGGACACAGGTGTGGGTGTCTGTGTGTGCCATGTCCTCTGCCACTCTGCAGGGACGTACCTGATGGGGATTTGCTGCTACTAGCTCTGGTCCCTAGGATGCTCTTCAGCAATGCCACCCTATTCCCGTGGGCCAATACCCCTCCAACTTACCAAGCCGTTTGGGACCAGAAAGTGCTTAATTAATTTGCTCATTCCTTCAGATGGACAATTCATAGGATGCCTGTCCTCTGCCCCAGAGCAAACTGAGACCCAAATTTTGCAAAGGACAAACTCCCCTGAACTGGGGCACAGGATTTTTTGCAGCTGATGGTGTTAAGGACCGACAGAGCTAAAATCCTGGTTCCTTACTGTAAGGACCAGGTTGCCAGTAGGGTTAAGCATGGCGTGGACATCCCTTCCTAGCACAAGCACAGAGGCAGGCTTCAGCACACATTTCAGGAGCTATACCAGTGTGCCCATGGGAGTCAGAAATGGGGGCAAAGCAAGGGGACAACTATCAAATCCTGCAGTTTCACTCCAGAAATGACAAGGTTTGTCTGATGTCCATGGAGAGGTTCAGGTTTTGGGCAAACCTGGAGTTCAAAGGCAATCTCTGTGCAATGGGAAATGAACCTGCCAGTTTGGCTTTGCCAAAACCACCTTTTAAAATGCTATAAACTGATTTCACACAGCTCTCCAACACCTTTGAGCTGCCCGAATTGCGGTATTATTTAAGATCCTCTCCCCTCCTTTGTGGGCAAGTGCCATCAAACAAAATAAACAACCCGACGTTGGAAGGTTTCCCCTGCTTCACACGAGAAAGGAGGAGCAGCAAATCACCACGGTGTCTGGCTCCTACTCTCTGCTAAGCTCTGGGGCGTTTTTACTGACAGCATCTTTCCCAAGAAAGGTGTGAACAGCTATGGAAGAGCTCTTTATAAATCTGGAGAGCCGCTCCCCCCAAGGCCACCCCCTCAGCGAGCCAAGTTCTCCAAAATACCCGTTCCTATTTCCAGCCTCACGGTTTGGCAGCTATGGATAAACTCAGCTGCACCTCGAGAGAGGAGGACAATTTTGAAGCAAGTGAATGTTCTCCAAGATGTTTTCAGCTGGTGAAACAAAGCTACAGGAAAAGCCAGAGAACGGCACAGCAGTTTTTGGCTATTGTTTCAGATATTTATACTGGAATACGCTTGTTATCGCTTCCATCCTAGCTTCTCCTTCTGCTCGCTCCTACAGGGAATAGCATTAGGATGGAACTGCACTCTACTGCCATAATAATGAAGATGTCACTAATTTACCATTTAGACTTCAGTGCCTATAAAACAGGAGGAGGAAATGGGCTGCGAGCATGCTAAGGAGTAAAACCCTGGTTTGAACACAAATATACTTGAGAGCTGGGGGAGGAAAGGGGATGCTGAGAGCATCTTTCCAGCCATCGGGCATTGTGGTGACTGTGTGGGATGGTCCCAGGACCACCAGCTGAAGGAGCAGACCCTGATTGCCTAGAAGTTGGCCGGGTTGGACATGTCTGTGCTTAGCAAGCAGTTCTCGGCAGTACTCAGCCATTGTGTTTCTTCACAAACCTGTCCATTTTTTGCTACTAAGGGCCTCTACTACTTCTGAGGTCCCAATCAAGGAAATTATTGTAGGGAGTATTTAAATCTTAGCCTGCGCTCAAAGCCCTGGTTGAATAGAGACACCTTCCTAAAATTAGACTTTTTCAGAGGATGCGGATACCGCTGTTAGGAAAAGTGATAGATGCAAAAGAACTAGGATTCACACCAAAGCCAGTTCAGCCTTATCTCCTGATTAGAGGGAGGGAGGGAGAGAAAACTCAGCCCTCAGGTCTCACTCAGTTCAAGCCTCAAGCTGAACTCTAGGAGAAGTCAAAAATTGGTTTCAGGCCTCTGTTGCAACTGATACTAAACTAGGAGAAACAATTGCATCAGAAAAGAGACACACTGAATATTCAGCAATCTCCAAGTTAAGATATTCACCTGGAAAGTAGGAAACATGAATTAAAACCATTGCTTTCAACCAAACAGAGGTGTGAGAAGAGCTCTGCCCATGGGACTGCTGAAGCCAAGCCCAAGACCCCCCACGTCCACCAACCTTGGGCTCCATGAGTAGAGCCAGACACAGCTTTTGAGAGGTGGCCAGCACCCCAGGGTGCTTGGAGTGGAAGGCCCTACCTGCTAGCCCACCTTGGAGGTGTGCTCCAAGGGCAACATACCCTCGCAAAAAACCTCCAGAGTATTTCCTGAAGCTCCCCAGAACTTGCCAAATTCCCTCAAGATTTTCCAGGGATCCCAAATTCACCCAGGCTGTTTGAGCCTAAGAGTGTGAAATCTTATTTTCCAGTTCTTTGCTCAAATCTAATGAACCATCCCCTGTGTAACCTCCCTTGGAGAACATTTTGAAGCCCCATGTACTTCCCTCCCCCTCCACGGCCAACACAGCCGGCATCTGGCAAGAGCCCCAGTGTTTATCTTTACAAACTGGGATGCAAGTACTTGGTAACACTGCTCAGACACAAGTTATGCTGGACTCTTCTTCTGGAGAAAAAGCCACCAAGGGAGGTCAGAAGTGCGGCAAGGGCATCTACCCTGCTGCTTCTTGGGGACGTAATTCCTAGAGAGCAATTTCAGCCCAATCTGAAATGCTACTTGGGCTGAAGAGCCTCCAGGAACCTCAACGAATCTGCCCCTAAAATAATGCTCCATTTTCCCCCTAAGTACTACTGACTGATTAAATGAACCTCAGCGTACAGCAGGTCTTTGCTGCTGTTGTTATTTTCTGCGTTAGTGTTTTTTTGGATAAGATATACTTAGGGAAAACACTAGAGATCTCAATTAAGCAGCTGGGTGACTTATAAATATATATTTATGTTTGAAGCCTAAGTGGCCATTGGCTTCCCTACTGTTTTACTTAGCTAACAAAACAACTCTATCAAAGTAAGTATTATTCCAAAACCCAACTTCCTGCGCAGAATGCTCCCATGTGCTCCATCAGTCTGCTTCTCTGATGAACTACATCGTTTCTTATAAACTGTCCATGGCCCATAAATTTCCAAGCATAAAGGCTATTACTGTGCTGTGCAAATCTGCCGAGAATTTTATCCTTATAACTTCATTTCAGTCGGTGGCAAATGAGTTTGGTGAGAAAGTTAAACTGCAAACTTTTATTTTGAGGTGTTTTTTTTCCCCCCTTCTCTTCTGCTTTTAGGATTATTTTGATAAGTAACACTTACTTGATTTACTCTTGAGGTGGGCTTTGTTTTGACCGATTTCAGTTGGACTGCCTCTGCCTTAAATTGGCTTTCTTTAACTCAGGAAAAAATTCCTCAAGTGTTCCTTTGCCTAAAAGCTTAAAAACAAAATTCACAGTAAATGATGGATGAAAATAGAGCCATTTGGGTTTTGGGCCACCTAGTAGATAAATATTGCAAACCTATTCTGTTTTGTGATCCAAATAGAAGACCCCTGCATATATTCAGGTATCAGGAGCAATAACTACTTTAAAAAACACCTTTTTTCCCTTTCTGCCCCAAGCCACAGGATGGTGGGAGACTGAGGAGTGTCTCTGTGTGTGTGTGTGTGTGCATGCAGATGAAAACCTCTTGTGAATGTTTGGCTCATTTTTAGCTCTCACAATTGCCTGTTTATGTTAAGACTCCTGTTGTCACATGGAGCGGACAGATCTTCAAACAAATTGTAGCCTCCCCGTTCACCGAGTAGAAAAATGACTGGATTTTGCCATCGGGTGCAGCACGAGGCTTGTGCTTCCCCTGGCTTAATTCCAATTTCCATAACAATACAAATTAGACTTGCTCAAGGCCATTGGAGAGGTGGGGGGGGGAGATGAAATAAGCCATAACTCTCATGGCTTTCTTCCTCCAAGCCCCAAAAGCAGTCAATCACAAGCAATATGGAAAAAAATAATGGGAATGAGGACGTTTTGATATCTTGATTCTGGAGACTTCTTGACTACCTTGTACTAATTTCATTATGCTCAATTTAAGGGCCTTTTTATTGATGGATACCCCAGGAAATATGACTTGGAAACAGCGTGCTACCTTGGGATATCACCAACCATTTGACATTGGGGAACTAAAACAAAAACAGATGTTTTAGGAAATAAGCAGCTTGAATATATCACTCATAAACCAATTAAAACTTTCTGTAGCAAGTTGACATTTCCCATGAAGCAAGCAATGGGAGTAAACGCAAATCAGTTGGCTGCGAGCTACGGAGCAATTCCCAGCCGCAGATTTTATTTTATTATTATTTTTTTTTACTGCTTTGAAAATGATGCTTGGGTTTAAAAAAAAAGAAAGGCGCGATAAAGAAGCAGTCTCACCTTGTCACTCTCAAACCCAGAATCTGTCTTTTCACCTTCACACTTCCATTCATTGCTCATTAAGCAAACAGCGAGATATTCCCACTATTGTTCGTCTCTTTAGCAGACAGTCTCAGCGATTTCAGGTCCAAGTATGCTCCAAAATAAGGCATGAAAATAGTTTCTGTTTGCTTCAGGTATTTAGTTAAAAATAGTTTGTGGGTTTTTGAGAGCATGGGGGGGAAATCAACAGTTTGGGCGTTTGTTTTCTTATTTTAAACGTTATAAAATGTCATCCTTTATTGCATTTTTTTTTCCCCAGGATACTTTTTTTTTATTTTATTTTGCAGAGCCAAGCAAAAACATCTAAGCACATGCTTAACTTTAAGCATTAAAAAGTCAATGGGATTTAAGCATGTGTTTAAAGGCAAACATATGCTTTAGAGCTCTGCTGAATAGGAATGGTTTATTGAATCAAGGCTATAGACAGGTTAATAAAATGGGTTAATATATGCAATCTGGAAACAAATATTAAACAACATGTTTCTGGAATATTAGCGTTATAAGCATTGCCTCGTTCTAGCTCGATTCCCTAAATTACTATTGGATTTGTAATGTCCTTGACACTGTCTCTCTCTCTCATTTCTTGAAGAAATGCAGATTATTGTACGAGATTATAATCAGCTGGCTAACGTACAGCTCCAAGTTTATGATTTTATCCAGAGCAATTTGGAACAATACGATCATACTTCAGAAGGATTTTATTCACCAAAATTCATTTTCAAAGAAAATCTGCCAAATCTTTTCCACCGTCACATATCCGTAATTCCCTCTGTATAAATATTCATGCGGCATGAATAAGATGTAGAAAACACTGTGGTGTTTTTCAATATTTACTCTAGAATTAGTTCCACAAAGGTGCTTATTGTATGACAAAAGATAAGAGTTTACACTCTCATCAAAGGTTCCTTCTAAATAGATCATAAAATCCATTGTGAATATTTAAGCCAAGAGTAATAACATGGTGTCATATACTCAGTATAATGCAGTAACACTCTGCATTTTGACATCTGCCCAGACAGATGTTTAGAACGAAGTTCCTCAGATTCTTTCTTCTTTTTTTTTTTTTCCTCCATTTTTTTTTTAAGTTGCACAGAAAAAAATCTGGGAATCATCTTTTATATCGAAGCTACTTAGTACAATTTAACTGTCAACAGTTTAATTAATTTAAATGTAGACTTACTGTAGAAGCCAACAACTCACATAAGCCTTCCACACACACAAAAAAAAAAAAAAAAAAGGGGGGAAAAAAAGAAAAGCCTCCCAAAATGTAGCCAGCGACATCCTGACCTCAGGAAGGCTGTACATTTATGGGATGCACACAGAAGAAGTACCTAAAATCCCACAATTTACCTGTATAACTTCCGCTGTTATCCCATCATCTTTAGCCCAGACAACCCCAGCGCCGACAGTCAATAGACGTTTTCCCACCACATTCCTTCAGAAGGACTATGCTAATTAGTAGTTACTAATTATTTTGCCCATAGCAACACCGCTGATAAATATCAACGCATATATTTACTTTAAGTAGTTGCAGAGGGATCTTTTTTTTTTTTTTTAATAACTCCACATCTTGTGATTTCTGGGGTTTAGATCCATGTTGAAACGTGCACATGACCACATGCTGGCTGCCAAATTCCTTGTCATGTAGAGAATGTTTCAGTCACAGTCCTTTAAACAAAGTTAGCTGGATATTTCTTTTTTTTTTAAGGGGCCTGCTGGTTAGTTTATTTATTATGTAGATTTGTCAGGCGGCACAGCTAAGTTAATCAGTAACCAATAAAAGATTTAAGTTCGGTGATATATACAGGTTGATTTATTGCTCACAAAGGTTTTTGGCTTCTCAACGGGAACTCATGAAAACATGTTGTTATGGTTACTTTGGAAACCGATACCTTTTTATGCCCTACTAATATATAGGAATTTGAGAGAGGAACCCATGGCTCCCAGGTACCTCTACAGTATTTTCTTTTTTATTATTATTTTTAATTTTTTTGAAATTTGTTTTTGCTATGCAAATATGTAGACAACACAAAACTCGCTCTGTTTTCAAATCCCGGCACCAGCTCCAAGTTTTGATTTACTGCTGCCGTCAGGAAAGTCAGATCACTCCGCACGGGTCCCTGCCTTGTTTATCATTTTTGCAATCTTCAACAAAAATCAACCTGACCGTGTTGTTTTCAAAGCAAAGGTGCCAGCCAAAGAGTACTCATGGCAGCATTACAATTTCTCCAGCATGTAAATCCAAAAGAAGAAAATCCCAATGTCAGATACGGTTAAAATTGAATATAAACTGTCCTGCTGTCTTTTGTGTTTGGTTTTTTCTTATTTAATACTACTGAACATGTTACCCAATCTTACTTAGTGGCCGTTCTGGTAAATATTATGCAAGTTTTTTTCCTGTAACCGTGGTTGTGATCATCTCTGTGCTGAGCACACAGTTTAACGTCGACGCAGGCTGGCTGGAATATGCATTGCATATGATTTTTCCAAAGGGGGTCCCAGGGTCCAACAGAGCCACGGCCAGATTTTCAAAAGCCGCTATGGGCTCCATAGTCTTACTCCTGTATTTTTTGCAGGGGTATTTTTCAGGCAGCTGAAGTTGCACTTAGGTTTTAAGACCTTGCTGGGTTTTAGGGCCAGGACCGAAACTGGACTGCAAGCATCTCTGTCCATGCATCACACAGGCCATCAATATCTCAGTATCATCAAAAATCACTCTACTTTCCCTCCAAAAAAAGAAACATCTCCCAAGCCATTTAGACACATGTGAAGTTACATGTCTGCTCAAACTGACGTTCAGGTTTGTACCGAAAATACTGTCTCTGTCCCCCAGCCCCTGCCAAGGCTTCAGGGAGGGGAAGGCGGCGCTGGACCACCGGCACCGCTTGGGATTCAGCCTACAAACCCGCTAGTGGTGTCACCCGGCATATGGATTATCAAATAAATGATGGTCAAGTGTGAATTGCGAGGTTAAAGATACTCTCTATCAAGGCCTTCTGATGACATCATCATAAACCCAGAGGGCAAAGCTCAGCTAGTTTATGATGTCACCAGAAGGCTCCTCGGGGTTGCTGCCATAGTTCATGGTCATTATTTTCTGTAACCGGCAGCGCATACACGCCCACGTCCCAGCAGGGCTCCGATCCACAATAGCCTTCTTTTCATATGTATATAGATATTACATATATATATATTGCATGTATGTAGTGTATTTATTCCGCATATATACAAAAATAAAATTTTAATCTATATTTCATATATACATATTATTTGTGTGTGTGTGTATATATATATATCGTATATCTATAAGCTATTTGCAGGGAGTGCTCACTGCCAAGGCGTGAGCCGGGGAAGCGGGGCTGGTACCCCAGGCTGGAAGAAGCACAACGGGAGAGCAGAGGATCTGGCCACCTCCCTTGGAGAGCCGGAACCCGTACGGGATGGATGCTTGCTCTTTTTATTATTATTATTATCATCATCATCATTTTTTTTATTATTATTATTATTCTTTCGCAGAGGAGGCACAGCTACAAAGGGCTTCCTAACCACTACAATCGCTGAAGCTGGCAGCAGCCGCAAGTCATTGATCTCTGGAGGATGCTGGATTTCCTATAGAAAGCGGCTGCGCAAAGGCTGGTGCCTACCTGACATGGGGCAAACAACCCCGGGGTAGAAAATAACAGCCAGGGCACAAACCAGGCAGTTAAAAAAAGCTGAAAAATGAAACCTCTGCCCTTGTCCCCTCTGAGGATTTAAAGACGGGGATCCCTCTGCATTCAGCCCCTTCCTGGGGAATGCGGCTCACATTTATTTGAGAGGCAGGCAGGCAGGAAAGCTACATCATCTGGTGGCTTTGGCACAGCCAAAGCAGCACACCACAGCTGGATAGCTGATCTCTGTCTTTCGCCTCGCTGAGAGGCCTACCACATGCTATGAAATGCTTTAATGTCCCTTTAACATGCTGTATAAATAATTTCCGTATCCATTCAGTGGTGCTCACATGTGGTCCTTTGAAAGAGTTAAGTAAAAATTACAGTACCAATATATCTTTGAGATGAAACAATGACATTTATAGGTCATTGTAATCCATGCATTAATTAATTTTATTCCCAGCCTTCCATATGATCCATATGATAACTCTTCAGTGCTAAATTTGGCCTGCGGAGCTGTGTTTTCACAAAAAAAGATAAGTTTTAAAAATGGACTTGAAGGAAGTTTCTCTGTCACTAAATACTTGAGATAGCTCAGGGAGGGCAGGTAAATAAATGTGCATTCCTGTAGCAGCCTAAAGAGTCCCTTTTTTGGGGCAAACGAAGAGTGAAAGAACACAGCCGCCACCACCACAACACCCAGCCATGTGCCTTCAGGGGCGAGAGATGCTCCCCCCTCCCATTTCTGCAGCTGGGGCTCCTCACCTTTGGGGAGGCTGCAAACGGGGCTGCAATGTGCCGGGCAGGAAGGCAGGGGACGAGGAGAGGAGGGGGAGAGCCGAGCCATGTGTGAGACTTCCCTCCGCTCCCTGGGAGGCGGAAAGCACCGAGCTGCTGCTCCGGAGGCAAGGCGGCCACTGGCCCAGGGCTGGTGGGATGCAGAGCCAGCGCATGCTTTTTCACAGGGGGCATTAAGTGGAAAAGGTAAAGGATGGATCACTTTTTTTTTTCCTCCTTCCAACGTGTTGCTCATGCCCATCTCCAGCTATATCCCCCGTCCCATCTCATCATCAGGGCCTGAGCCTGTTCTCAGGGACAGCCCCAGGTGGTTTATATTCTACAGAGCTCCACGATGCAAGCCTGAAGAGAAAGAGGCCTTTCAATTGGCAATGATTAAATGTTTCATGATTTAGGGGTTTATTCTATTAGTGATAAGAGAGCCCTGATGTGATAATCTCCAATTAACAGTAAGGCTTGCATAAATCCCACTATGCAGCAATGGCAGTAAATTAGTACGTTGGTTTTTTCCCTTCATAAAAGTAGGTTACAAGTCCTACTGCAGAGGGTGTAGGTACTAAGGAGACTTCTGATCTTCTCAGCTCTGTCATTGAAAAACTTTTACGACTTTTTTACATGCATAAAACACAGTTTCATAAGCCGAAGGTCATTACTCTTATAAAACTGATAGGAAAGTAGCAACCCCATCACAAGCCAAGACACCGGCAGGCCAAACAACACCCTAAAGAAGAGGTTTCAAACCCATTTAATGGCAGGATGCACATAACCTGGATTACAGGCTGGAGCATAGCCTGTGTGTAAACCGACGTAAGAGTATTTCTTTGCTTTCATGTGAAAGTCACTCTGTTAATAATAATCCTCATGAAATTCCTTAAATGCTTGTGTAGAGATAGAGAAATGCAGGTATGCCTTCCTGAAGCGGCACATTGGGAAACGAGATAAATCAGGCTGGATCGCTCAAGTGTAGGATGACAGAGAATTGCTGTTAAGTAGTCTAAATCCATCACTACCCAATCATTATATAAATTACACATGTTTCTGTTGACCCATGTGAAAAGCATTGGTGGTTTTAGTGAGCACCTTAGTGGGACTTTCTACTTTTGCTCGATGGGAAACAGGCGCAGGGGGTACACTGCTGCCCAAGAAAAAGCTCCGTTAATTGTAGGAGAACAGCTCAGTTGGAAAGACCGTCCCAATATTTTCCATATGTTTAAAGATTTTTCTTGCCATTTTTACAGCACCCATTCAACCCGACGCATTTCACATTCAGTTTCGTCTGTGTGTGTGTGTGCACATGCATGCAGTTATATAGGGAAAAAACCACTCTCCTTCATCTATAGACATACTCATGCACAAATTAATGCTACGAGCAAGAGAAGGAAAAGTAGAATGATTTGGAGGCTATTTACCTTGCCAAGCTAGAAATACAAAGGGCCATATTCTTAGTTAATACAAACTGGATCTGAAGCCAATAAAACTGCCCCAACTTTGACCGGTTGATATATGTGACCTAGAGATTTGGAAGAGCGCAGCATGTGATGAGATTGCTGGGAAAGATTGTTGAGCACTGAGGGAAGATCTAGGTAACTCAATGTCATTCAAAAATCAGTTGGGAAGTGGGCACCCAAGCACTCACCGTGAGTAGGAAGAAAACCTCTCCTCTTCTCTCCAGCCTGAATGCTCATCCATGCCATGGATGTCTTGCCTCACTGGGAGAGAAGGAAAGCAGTGGTGTCACTTAAATAACTCGAAGAACAATATAATACTTGAATCATAATTTCTAAAGCAGAAGTTTGACAAAACCACGCTCTTAAGTGACTACCGCTGGGAGAGGCACTGTCATATTAGGTAAGAGGATAATAAGTATTGGCAAAATACAGGGTTAGTCCGTGCTTCTTCTTGGTTTCGGAATTATTGCTTTATATTTCTACTTTCTTAACAAATTATTCCATTGACACTACAAAGCAAAAGCCTGAGAGTGAAGGATAATACACAAGAGAGCCCCTAGGCTGTTACTTTGGATTATAAGTATCTAATTTCAGTCATTTAAAGCAAATTCAGTTTTGTCAAAGGCTCCAGTCCAACCTATAAAATTCAGGTCCAGTGAGCATGACAGCATGCCTTGGAGGAGCAGGGCTCCAAAAGGGAAAACAAACAGTGCCATTCAACTCCTTCAAAGGCCTTTTTTCATCTAAACCATAAAGTTAATACCAACCTTCTTTGATTACGAGTAGTGTAAGCGGGTGAGTAGTTTCAGTTACAAGTTGTTTCTTACCCACCTCCTCATTTTGTGTGGGTTTTTACACCCCCAGCAGAGAGACCTCCATACCTGAGCCCAGCAGAGCAACCAGGGATGAAAGAGAGAGGGAAGACAGGTACTAAGTAATAATTTTTTGTAAAGGATGCCTCATGTCTTATTGCAATTATGTGCCATTTGTACTTGCACATATCTCTCGCCAAGTTCAGCTCTCCTCTGCACCGAGGCTAATTTAGGGTTACCCCTTTATTTCAGGGGACCACTTTAAATTTCCTGCTGAATTTGTCTCTGAACAGCAATAAACAGCCATCCGTAGACCCTGGATAGCAATCAACATACAAATTCCCTGATTTTTAGCTGGAGAAAGTGTAGCCTTGATTGAGCCCCCTTTTATTAAGGATTGCCTTGGAGAGTTTTACTAAATCAGAGGATTTCTCTACTCTGAATTGCACGGTTCACCCTCCCATACACTTGTAAGGTCAACCTGTTTGAGAAAGCAAATCTTTCACTGAGTTCCTCTTTGCTCTGGTCTAAGAGGAATTCCCCAAGCCAAAATTTGAAGCGCAGTATTTCAACCTGGATACACACATTGAAAAACCTCAGGTTACGTATTCATTGCTTCTGAAACCAGGACTTGAGCTAACTCCAGGGCTTCTCCACCTGGAGAATAGGAAGAGCAAGGTCAGAGCCCTTCCCTGAAAAGCTCAGCTCAGCTGCTCTGCATTTCGGCATTCCCAGGTTTGCAGGGGAGAAAATACTGCATAAAACTTAGTTCATAAAGACAGTTTCAAGAAGTAAAACACAAGGGATTGTTGTGTTATTGTTTTTATTGTTAATAATTATTATTACTATTTCACTTTATTATATTTTTATTATTGTTGAAGGACTTTTCCCATTATAAACACTAAGCAGCATTTAATCCTAAAGGCTGGCAAAGAACGGTAAACTGCTCAAGCAACAACTCCTAAGCATCTGTGTGCTGAAAGCTTGGACTTCCCTTGCTCAGATGATAACACATTTTAGTGACATAGACTTGAAGAGCTTTGGAGGCCTCCAAAATGGAGCAGATGCATAATGATTCTAGATGCATAATGAGAATCCCCATGATTAGACAGGCTAAAATACATATATACGTACACTGTGCATCAGCCCAGCATCTGGGACTTTATAAAGCAGAAGCCACAGTGGTTTTAATCAAGAAATGCACTAAAAATCATTGATTATCAGCCTCACAATTTGCCTACCTAGGGGCTAGCGTGGCTGGGAGAAGCACGGCAGGTGGGGCAGGCTGCAGTGATGTAAGGCCATAAAAAGTCCATTTGAAGCAGATTGGGGTCACGTCCATCGCAAGGCTGCAGCCTGCGCCGCCGGGGAGGTGGTTTTACGGCACGTTCCTCCGTCTCGCCTGCCTGGCCAGGGCTGTTCCGAGGGAGACGTTCGTTAGCCCTGATGGGGTTGTGTCTAGTCCTCTTTGGTCAGAGGTGAGTGGATGCATCGCTTGGCCAGTGACAAGGGCCAAGGACCTTGCCCTGCTCTAATAGAGAAGGTCCTTTGGCTGACTACATGTCTCCTCTCTTGGATGCTGAGAGAGGTCTGCTAAAAATAAAAAAAGAGGCCTTTCTTACTCTCTCTGTCCTCAGCTGCTTCATTGCAAGAGTTTCCCAGCCCCTGTGCTGGGAAAAACACAAGGTGCTTCTCCCACGGGAAGGCGGCACCTGAGAACCCCCAGCTGCAGGGTGCTGCCAAGCTGCCCCAGCACACGTGGTCGTGCTTCCCAGTTATAGCCAAGTGTACAAGAGTTGTAAATTTCTATTTTATTGTATGCCAATTTTCTCTTTTTCCTCCCCAAAAGAGACCAGCCAGAGCTGTAAGCGTTCTGCCTCTGGCGGAGGAGGTGTGCCCCTGGCGTGAGAACTTCTGCAAGGGGAAAGAGCTGACCCTCCAGCACTCACATTATACAAACAAGATAAGATGTCCTTCCAGCCCAGCCCTCGGGGCTTGTGGCTGGAGCTGGGGAAGGAAGCTGGGAGGGGAGCCACAGCACTGTGGTCCCTGCCGGGCTTGGGAACAGGGAGGTTAAAAGGGCTCCTTCTTCCTCCCCAGGACAAAGATCTCCATCTTGGCTGTTCCCACCACGACCAGCTCCTCGTTCGGACAATGACTCTCTACAAAGAGCAAATTGCAGAGCCTTAAGCTGCCACCTCCATGGGTCTGGACCCTGAGGTATCGCTATGTGCTGTTTCCTGGTGTAAATAACATGCTTCTTGCTGGACACCCTCTATCTCAGCAGGCTCAGCACCTGGTGGCTCCTCTACTGATGGATGCTGACACGAGATGTGCAGCTCTGCTTGGCAGAGAGATTTGGTAAAGCACCATAGCTCCGTCCCTAGGCAGGCATCAAGTAGGAGATACACGGCAATGGTACAAAAAGGGGGTTCTCTTATCGTAAGCCTGAACTGCACATTTTGGTTGCTGCCCATCCACGATCCCAAAGCTGAGCTGAAGACCAGCAGCAGTAGCTGCCTGAGCTGGTGGCTTGGCACTGGCCAGCTGAGGAGATCCCTTATGTCCTCCAGCTGCCATGAGACAGTGCCCTCCACTACATGAGCACAGTGGCACCAATGGAGGGGTCAGTCACCTCTCAAGCCATGGATGCCAGGTTCAACAGAGATGCAAGGACAGATGCTAAATGGAGCAGACCCCTCACCTTTCAACTTTGGCTCATACCCCATATTCTGGTATGGGTGGGGACACTAATTTGGGAGAAGAGCTGGTCACATTTTGGCAAAAATCCCACAGCAAGCACTCGCTGCCTTTCAGCATCGTCCTATTGAAATGCAAGTCCTGGCTCCAATTTAGTGTCCAGGCAACTCCTCAAGCTCAGCAGAAAGCTAAATCTGGGTCTCAACTTGGGCTCTGCCTCCTCAGCATCTCTCTAATTATTGCCAAAGACCATCAGCGCAAGTAACAAACCGCTAACAAGTCCTAATAAAGAAAACATTTTGTAAGAGGAGGAGGAGGTTAGCGGGAGGACTAATTTACCAGGTAGGAGGTTTTAATGCCATCTGCAAAGATGTTGCTCATCCCTTCGTTAACGAGGCCTGTAGTTAATTCTGCTCTGGGCAGAGGAATTTTAAGATAAGGCAAAAAAAAAAAAAAAAAAGAGCAATCCACCCAGAAAAGAGAATTTAGGTGGTAGTTTCCATTTCTGCTATAGTCTGGGTAGGGCTCACAGCAAATAAATGCTGAGTTTTACTCCCAGGCTGGGCCACAAGGGCGTGTGGGAGTTCTGCTCGGCCAGCTTTGTTGCCACACATCACCAAAAGCCCCCTGTGGGAAGCGGCTGTGGTGGGCTGTGTGTGGAAATTCTACTCATGAGGACAATGAGAACAGCAGTTTTAGGAGAAAGCAGGCCTACTTTTTCACCACTGGTTTGATGCTCCCAGCAGCCAGTGGTGGCAACTCAAAGCCTGGGCAGCAACCCACCTCAACAAGTCAGAGGATAGGAGAGAAAGCCACAAAGCACCTCTCATCAAAGGGGAAACTGAGGCACCCTGGGGCGGTTTGGCCCTCCTTTGATGTCCGGCAGCATCGCCCACCCCAAGTGCCCTTGGAAGCTGAAATCCCGTTGGCTTCCCGTTCAACTTGTGCTTGGACATATTGGGTACCCTGCAAGAATAAGGTGGCTGCGTGGGGCTGAGTGACGATTAGCACATCAAAAGGCACTGAAAAAGGGAAGTACGCTGTTAATTTACCCTGGTAAAAGACAGTGACAAACTGTGGGGGGTTTTGTCCTTTATCTCCATCCAGGACACCAGGGGGGGAAAAGAGTTTTTTTTGAACACAGGAGGTTTTGCAGGGGATTTCCCAGGCTTGGGAAAAAGCCTCTGGCTGAAGTCTGTGTTTCTGGCCTTGGGTGAGTTATCAGGAACGGAGCAGGAGCCGGCTCAATCCACTGTGGCTAGATGTGGCCAACACCAGAGATCACCGCACCTGCCTGCACACGCTGCCCTCCTTTGATATCATCAAATAGCTGAGGATGTCGGGAGCAAACTGATTTTTATAGCTCAAAAAGACTTCTACGAGTACCATCTTCTACTACTTCTAGCTTCTATGAGTACTCGACCCACATTGGACCTTACAACCGCTTTCCTCCCCCAAAAGTAAGCTTCTGAGATCGCTATCCCCATCTGAGCCTTGTTCTCCTCCAACCCCTTCCCATATGTACGTTTGCCCAAGCACTCACTTTGATCTCTGTGCAACATGGATGTCATTCCGGAAAAGTTATTGGGTGAGTCACTGGTCTGGGATCCGCTGTCAGCTCGTCCTCCTCCAGGTAGGCTGAGGAGCGAGCCACACAAAAGCTGCTCCAGGGGTTAAACCAGATCAGTCCCTGAAGAGCAAACCCCTTCGTTGCTTCAGGGTCTTCAGCACCTTCCCCGGCTTGCCAGAAATGCCAAAGTGAAACTCAGCTGCTCGGCCTCTGCGTTAAAGAAAGAGTCTGGGAGTTAATTTGAAGGGTTAAGCTGTACATAAACCTCTGCGGTATGGCGGATTTCAAAAAGCAGTCCTGTTGCTTAAAAATTTGCTTCTCTGAGCTAGACGCAATAACTGGGGAGTGGGAGTGAGAACCTAAACCTCCTCTTGACCTGCCAGCTGGTGAATTCCCCCTAGGAGGTATCTATCTATCCCTCCTGGAGAAGACAACATCCCCCACAAACCCAAACGGACAGAACCGCAGCAGAACCAGACCCGAAGTCAGGACCGAGAGGGGGAGACTCATTTCTACCTCTCAAGTGGATGCAGGAGTTAAGAGAGCAGTTCAAGCCTCCGTTCCTGCTAACTTTAATTGTCCTTTCTATACAAATGCATTTATTTTCTCTAGGCAGCAGTCCTGCAAGCCACCGTTCAGGTGACTGGTTGGTTGACACATGAGGTTTAACAGCTCTACCTTCACACCTTAAGAATTACCGTTATCGAAAAGGCACGCTCTCTGACAGAAGTTACAGCTCACACAGCATCTCAACACCTATTAGCATTGCTAAAGCTTGATCCATTCCCAACTTTGCAAACGTTAAATGCACTGGGTTTTCCTTCTGTGAGCTCGATCCGAGATAGTTGGAAAAATATACTTAAATTTATAGTCGCTTGCGTTGAATGTCACGACCAGATAAGCAGGACCTGCATCTTCACCGTCTGGTTCTACCCTTGCAAACATGTTGCTGGGAAAAAAAAAAAAAAAAAAAAAATTGGCTCCAGTGATTATGCATTACCTAGAAATTGAAATAGATTGAGTAGACTATAATACATACATGCCAGAAAAAATATAAAGAATGTGTGGGAATGCCTATACTTTATCTTAACATTTCTTAGTAAAATAACTTCCTTATGGTGTAATCAAAAATGGAAAGCCAGCACCTAACTAAATTAAGTGCCGCAAACATTAATAATGGCTAAAATTACCATTCAATTTATTTTTATATTGGATTATCTTCAAAGTTGTAGATTGAGAATTGCTGAAACCTTTTAGAGATTTGTTTCTCGAATCAGAATAC
Organism: Rissa tridactyla; assembly: GCF_028500815.1. Classification (NCBI taxonomy): domain Eukaryota; kingdom Metazoa; phylum Chordata; class Aves; order Charadriiformes; family Laridae; genus Rissa; species Rissa tridactyla. The sequence continues at coordinate 21,017,099 of NC_071468.1, read as the reverse complement.
TGCAGAGAAGCAAACATTAGCTTGAATTTTTACATCTAAAAATCCTTAGCGAAAGGAAATATATGCACTTAAAAAGAAAGAAGAAAAAAAAAAAAGAAAGAAAAGAAAGAAAAACTTTAAAAGTTCCCCTGATAGTTACAGATGGTTTAATCTTTGGAACCTATTATGTGTTCATTTTCCCTTCAGCATTAATTATACATAATTACCACCACTTTACCCATACCCTTTCAAAAACGAAATCTGTTTACATTTTTCGCGTACGTTATATAAATGCTCGATTTTTAATGCAGTTCTTCGAGAAAAGGGGGCTCCTATTTACCCTCGGAAGGAGAAGGGGAGCCAGTACGCGGCAAACCGGTTTTACTCAACTCCCTTTAATATCGCTTAATTACTTTTAAACTCTGGAAACAATTAGGTTATCACCCTTTGAAGTGCGACAGACAAGTTGTCGTGCTGGGAGGAGAAGGCGCGGTGCTGCCCGCTGCTTGCGCGAGGGCGGGGGTGGCGGGGGAGAGATGCGCTCGGCCGCGGATGGCGGAGCCGGGAGATGATGCCCGGGAGATGATCCCCGGGAGATGATCCCCGGGAGATGATGCCCGGGAGACACCCGGGAGATGATCCCCGGGAGATGATGCCTGGGACATGCCCGGGAGACACCCGGGAGATGATGCCCGGCCTGCGGGGTAGAGCGGGTGGAGGCTGGGGAAATTATAACTCACGTTCGGCTGGGGGGGGAAAGAAAGAAGGAAAAAAAAAAAAAAAAAAAAAGATATTCTGGTTAAGGCTGAGAGCAGCGCTTATGCTGTAAAAGATTGAGGAGGATTGTTCGCACTTTTCAACCTTATAATTTTACCCTGCGCGCAAACCACGAAATTGTATGACTCTATCCTATCTCTCTTTTTTTTTTAATTTTTTTTATGTTTTATTCCCCCTTCTTTCTCTCTGTTTTTCCCCTGTCTCTCCGCCGTCGCAGCTCGCTGTCAGGTGTTTTTTTTTCCCGGCCGGGCAGCGATCAAAGCTGCCCGGGGCAGAAGCGCCGATTGTGGGGCTGACACACGATTGCCCTGGAGCGGGGGCCGAGGGTGGGGGGCAGCGGGTGCGGGGGCACCCCGGGGCGCTTCCCCCCCTCGTAAGGGGCATTTCCCCAAAGCCTTGGCGGGGTTCTTTGTTATTTTTATTTTTTTTTAATGCAAACACACCCCCCTGCCGTGGGGCGGCTCTTTCCCCCCGCGTTGTTTCATCTCGGTGCTCTCCTCTGCGGGTGCTCCGGCGAGGGAGAAAGCAAAGGGAAGGGGCACCCCCCCCCCCCCGCCTCCCACCACCCCAAACCCTCAGCAGCTCCTTTATTTGCATGTCATGTTTATAACCTGGTGGAAACCAAGACTGATATTTGTGGTCGGGAGAAGATGACTTTCACCTCTCCGGATCACTCTCTTAAATAAAAAAGAATTGACCAGCTATGGGCGTAAGCATTTATCTCGAGTTTGCGGTCATTATCTTTATTATATAGCCTCGGCAATAAATAAATCTAGTAGTTACTACCCCACAATAAAACTGTAGTATATGGGACACCTTACTATTACTTTCTTAACAATCTGACATCTCTTCACCTCTAAATCTTCCCTGTCTGCCCGCCGGCCCGCACGGTCGCTCCCCGTCCGCAGGTGCGGAACCTCCGCGCCGCTGCCTCCGCCCCCCCCGCCCCCCGGCTCTGCCCGCTCCTTTCCCCTTTTCCCGCTGATTCCCCCCCAAAACCTGCCCCTCGGCCCCCGCAGGTGCCAGCCCCGCCCGCGGGCTGCCGCCAGCCCCGTGCGCCGGGTGGGCAGGCTCGGGGGACCGGACAGCCTGGGTGGGTGGGTGGATGTCCCTCCGTGGGCGTCCCCTCGGGTTTGGGGGGATAGTTTTCCCCTTATGGACATCTCCCAGGTCAGCGTCCCCCCCCGTGGGTATCCTTCCGTGGGGATGGATCTCCCCAGTGGGCAGTCGCCAGGCGGGTATCCGCCCCCATGGGCATCCCCCCACTGAGCACCCACCGTGGGGCGCATCCCCGGCAGCTGGGACCCCTTTTGGGGATCATCCCCCCACACCCCGCTAATACACCGCCACCAGGCTTCCTACCCGCCCCCCCCCACCCCGGCCCTGGGATACGGGGGAATCCACGGGGGTGCTCCTCTCCTCGGGGGCTGCTCTTTTTTGGCTGGGGGGAGACCACCCCTCTTTTTTTGGGGAGCGGTGGGGGGACACTACCCCAAAACTGAGGCTCAGCAGCGGCGGGAAGCGCTGCCGCTCCCCGCCTCTCCGGTTTTGTGCTTTTTTTCCCCCTTATTCCATAGGTAAATGTCCACGCAATAATATTTATTTCCAGTCAGGATGCTGCGCGTATGTTCCTTTTAATTGTATTTTACCAGGGCGATTCCTTCTTGCTTTTAAAACAAGCGGCTTGGAAAAATATTCCCATTTGGGGCGAGGGGTAAAGGAAAGGAAAAAGGGGGGGGGAGCATTTTTATTTATACCTTTGACATTTAAAAGAGCATAATTAATTTGTCCTGCTTGCATTAACATTGTTGAGGAAGGTTTCAGAAAGCTAACCAGCAAAGGGAAGGGGGGAGGAAAAATAGAAGCTCGCCTAGAAAGCTTAGTATTTTTTTTCTCTTTCAGATGTGTAATCAATCATTCGAGTAGGAGGCAGCAAAATTGTAAAGATTCGATAGATTAAAATGCAAATGAAAGGTAGAAAAAGAAACATTAACATGGCAATCAAAGATTTAATAATCGTAAATCACGGTGGGGTTTTTTTGTTGCAGCTGCAGTTTGTGTGTTTTTTATGTTTTAATCATGTTCGTTCTATAAATAAATAATTTCTGAAACGAGACTAATTTTTCACTATTTTAACCGTGGGCTATGGCACTAATTTTTTTTTTTTTTTTTTTTTAAGTATGGAACTCCAGATTGCAAACTATCAGACCAGAAAAGGGGGTGAAAAAATAGCTAAATTGTTGGATTAGTTCACATTTGGAATTTCAAGTGCAATGTCTTCGCCCCACTGCTTCGCAGTGCCGACTGCTTTACTTTCCAATTGGAAATCCTTATAAAGTTTATTTGGAAACGTGAATGTTTAGGTAAAAGCAGACAACCGGCGTTTCTTTACAAGGCTAACGGTAGCGCCAACCCTCATTCCTGGAGGAAATTTAGAAAGATAAAATACACACGCACACACACATATATATATATGGAAAAGAACAATATCACTTAGGCTCTGAGTGTGTATTACTTCCAAACTAAAGCGTTGCTAAATTTCCAAGGGAAAGGCTGAGGACGGGGAAACCCGGGGGGGGGAGCTGATAAATGGGGGGAAGGAGTCGGAGAGGGTTTGCCGGCTCCCCCCGCTTTAGCGCTGCGCGTTACAGGAAGGCTGCGGGGCTGCCTGGGATGGCTGGGACAAACCTCAGCATCTTTCTGCCCTGGCTGACACACGCAGGGCTCGGCCGTGGGTCCCCCGACTCCCGGCTTTGGGGGTGCATTTGCTCATCCCCTGGGAAAGGGGACAGGAAATAATTCTTTTTAACTTTTTGGGCGCTGCGCGTGGAGTTCATTTTGTGAGGCGAAGGGGAAGGAGGGGCGGGGGGAGAAGGAGTTAATCTTTATTTCGTTGGTAATCTTTATGGGGGGGGGGAGAAAGAAGGGCGGGGGGGGGGGAGGGAAACCCCGTTGACTGCTCAGGTTTGGAGTTTTTTAGCAGCGCTGCCCTCGCTATAGAGCGCCCGGCGCCGCTTCGCCGCCGCGAAAAGAAACCGGTAAAAAAGACCCAACTAAATGCGGGAAAGGAGCCGGGTTTCTGCGCCCGCCCCCGTCGAGGGGACCCGTCCCCGTCCTGTGTCCCCCCCCCCCCCCCCCCGCCTCGCCCCCACCCCCGGCAGCCGCCGGGCCTTTCCCCTCCGTCCCACGGGGCTCCGCGCCCCCTCCGCGGCCGAGCTCCGCGGGGCAGCGGGGATGCTGCGGGGGAACGGGGACCCCCGCTGAACCCCCCCCCCCCCAACCCCCCCGCACCGCCACCCTCCAGGTACACAAACTGGATGGAGGGGGCGGGGGGAGAATTTCCCGAATTCCTCCCCCCCCAAATCATATTAAACCCACTTTAATTTTTCCCTCGGTGGGGCCTTATTTTTTTCTCTCCCCACTCCCCCACCCCCCCCCACCCCCCAAACTGGGGTGTCCCAGGAGGGACTGGGAGATGCCCTTGCCCTGCCCGCCGGCTGCCGGGCGGGGACGGGGACTTGTTGTCTGCCAGGCGGGGACCGGGACACACACACACACACCGTGGGGGGGGGACGACACACACGGACCCGCCGCCCCCCGCAGCCCCTGACCCCGGCATGCACGGCGCGGCTCCATTGATCATCCCGGCCCGCCACCCCCTCCCTTTATGAGATAATGCAATTACAAACATCAATAAGGAGCTGCGAGGGGAATCATTATGCGGTGACAGTGATAAATGACGGTGCAGAAATAGCATGCCTTTTTTTTTTTTCTTTTTTTTTTTTTTTCCTTTTTTCCCCCCCCAACAATCCAGGGGCTTTGGGGGCTGAGCACAGTCACCAAGGTAACAGATGACATCCAAAATGGCACCAAAGGAAAAAAAATGAACAGTCTTTCTTTCGCCTTTCACTCCTTCACCACTCCCCCCCCCCCCACTCCCCCCCCCCACCTCAGCCCCACGCCGCTCTTCCAAAAGAGTTAAGTTGGGGCTTTGGCAGCAGCTGCCACCCAGGCACGCAGCCGTGTCCCCACGCATTCAAGGGACGGGGAAGGTTTGCTGGCTGTCACACACAAAGCAGCAGCAGCAGCAGCCGCCGCCGCAGCCCGGGGCCCGAGTTGAGCCGCCACCTCCGCCCCACGCGTGACCGTGGCCGCCTCCGCGCCGCGCCGCTCCCGGGGGCAGCCGCCTCCTCCCGGCGCTCGGGAAACCCCGCTCCGCTTTTATATATATAAATATATATATATATTTATTATCAGCCCGGGCGGTATAGCAAGGTCAAGGCGGGGGGGCGGGGGTAAATACCCTGCAATTTTCCACGCGGGTTCAGGACGCCCCGACAAGCGAGGGCTTTCCACGCAACCGCGCCCGGGTTGGAAGTATTCACCCTGGTGGCGTCCCAGAAGTACCGCTTCTGAGCCCAAAAAGTACCTGTGGCTGCGGGAGGCACGGCCGGGACGGCGGGGTGGGCATCCACCCACTCCTACACACACACTTCCCCACGCGAGTCCCTCTGCTCAGCGTGGGGGGCTCGGGCCGCCCCGCTCAGCTTAGCTGGGATTTGATGACACCCCCCCCCCCGAAAAAAAAAAAAAATAACCCTCGTGGGCTGCCCACCCACGCGCAGGGCAGGCAGCCATGCGCGCAAATACCGCGCAGACGGGTCTGTGTGCTCCCCCCCTTCGCCCCTGTGCGGGGAGGGGGGGGGGAGAGTAAAGCGTTGCGCCCGACTTGCGCGGCACTGCGCTCTGAGCGCTGAGCCCGGGGAGGGGGGGGCACAAAAAGAAAAGGGGGACGCGGGATATTGGTGTTGCTGAAAAAAATAATGGGGAGCGGGGGAGAATAGAGCCTCGCCGGGGGTTGCACAAACTTTGGGCCGTCGGCGCGCAATCTGCGCGGGCGGCCGCGGAGCGCCCCCCACCCCCCCCCGCAGCACTCTCCCGAGCCCCCAAGAGATGGCAGTCGAAGCCGGCTTTCCTCCTCCTCCTCCTCCTCCTCCTCCTCCTCCTGCTCCGCGGCGGGCAGCGGCAGGACAGCTGGGCGGCGAGCCCCCCCTTCACCGCTCCCAAACTCCGCCCCCGCGCAGCGCCGCGCAGCCCAGCGCGCAAATCCGGCGGGGCGCGCAGGTCCCGTCCCCCCACCCCCGTCCTCCCCCCCGGGGCCGGGCCGAGGGGCTGAAGCGCAGCCGGGCGGGCTGGTCGCCCTCCCCGAGCCCCCCCGGTGCGGTGAAAGGAGGGTAGCTAGGAAACAGCGAGCGGCCCGAAAAGGCGGAATTTCCAACGTGTAAAATGTTCTTAACGGAGCCATTGAGAGAGTGCAATAAGGCGTGAGGGGGAACTAATCTCCCCATTTAAATGTTTGTGGCAATTTTATCTAAATGAATTTTAATGCTAAACGAGGGATAATTCCCTATTTGTAACCCGTTTACTTCTCTTTCCTGTGCCTCTGAAGCCGTCTAACATCATGCGATGAACAATAACAATAAAAATACTGTCAAGGCATATTCTTCATTTTGAACGTGTTATAATTACAGCTGATTAAATGTCTTGGGATATAATGGTGGGTTTAATTTGAAAATCTGACACCCACCCACTCCCCCCCCCAAAAAAAAAAAAAAGGTCCGATGGAAGAAGGTCTGTGCCCCACTTCTCTGAGGAAGGGACGCGTGTGCCCTCGCATGCAAGAGGGCGGTTTGTTTTTGTCTTTCAAGAAACATTTAAAAAAAAACCCAAAACAAAAAACACCAACAAAACAGACAAAAAGAAGAAAAAAAAAAAAGCCAAAACCAAAAAGCAAAAAGCGAGCGCCGTTCATTCACGTTTGGGCAGAAAAGTGTCTTTATTCCGGGAGCCGGGATGTGCAGCCTCTTCGGCGGTTAAAAAAAAAAAAAAAAAAAAAAAAAAGAAAACTGAAGACTTACCAAAAAAAAGTGGGGGGGGGGGGGAGGGAAGGCGGAGACCCAAGCTGCCGGGGGAGAGGACCCCACTTTAGTGGCTTGCTTAATTCAGAAAGGTCTGTGCTGCCTGTCCCCTGCCCTGCCTGCATCCCTGCCTGCATCCTGCCTGCATCCTGCCTGCCCCAGGCACCGGGCCAGGGGGGCGGCAGCATGAGGGGCAGGCGGTGAGCGCATCCCTGGGATGAGGATGGGGATTGGCAAGATTTTGCCTTAATTAAAATATTCGTGTATTTTTCCTACCCCCGGGAAACCCTTAATTTTTTTTTTTTTTCTTTTTCTATAGCTGCGATTTGACATAAAGAAGATGGGAAGGTTTCACAGCCTGCCCGGGCTGTTTGGTGGTATTTAACTCGCTGGCTGCGATGCAGCAAATACAGCTGTGAGAGGAAATTGGTTAATGAGGAGAGGCCGGCCTGCACCAGCCTCCCCTCGCACGGATCCGGCAGCCCCCTGCACCACCCCGCCTTTACTCACCGACAGGCACTGCCCGGGCAAGTTTTCCAAGTTTTCCCATTGCTTTCCAAGTTTTATTTCCCTTCTTTCTTAATATGTTCAGTTCCAGCAAGAAATGGAATATGCGGCTCAAATAATTTACACTGTGTATTGGAACTGTGATTTGGGGCGGGGGGGTAATACTACTTACAAATTTCTTTCCATTAATGCCCTACGATATTACATTTATTAACAGGCAACAGCTCCCAGATCCTGACAATTTACAGTATAAGTTCCGAGAAAGTTTCTTTACGCAGCGTAGCGTTACTTTTACATTTTTTAAAATACGAAGCCGATACTCGAATAGCGAATGATGGGTACATCTCGGGAGCTAGCTGAATTTTGTAGCTGCTCGGCTCCCAGTTTGGGACAGAATGGCGACAAATATTGAAGGGGGCAGGAAACAAATTTTGCAAGCAGTGGAGTCACCATGACAAAAAATAATTTGTTTTTATTTTAGATTCAGATTTCATTACTGCACTCAAACTACTACAACTGGGCTTTGAGTTATTATACAATCCAAACTGTTTCAATCAGAAACTCTAAGACTCAGTGTGCAATGATTATTATTAATAATAATTAGCTCCTTGGTTTCTTGATAGAAAAAGGCTATCAACAAGCATTTGTTTAACCACAACAAAAGTATAATTAGCTTATCCCACTTAGTAAATCTGTATGCATGCCAACTCATACCAAACTGCTACTTTTACAAAAAATTGCAATAATACAGATCATTTTTCCAGTCCTTTTTGCACAAAATTTATTTACAATGTATACATAAATGCTCCATGATGGGACTATGGAAAAAAAAAATAAAAATGCACACATGACCGATGTCTTGCCCAGAAAGAAAGTCAACATATTAAAAAATAAATCTTCAGTCCACGTTTCGAGCTGCATAAAACAGGAAGTGATGTACAAGGTGGTGGTTGCTGCATGGGGACAAGGATGCTCTGATGTGACAATTAGGCTTCAAATACACTGCCTTTCCGTTTCCATGCTTCCTCCTACCAGTCTCCTTAAGACACTGCCTGCAACAGCTGATTAATCATTGTTGATGACTGCAGTTTTTCCCATCCTTCCCGATTTACATCTGTTCAGGCCAATTCAAATATGGTGAGTAAATGAATTAGACATGCAAATTCACGCCCCAGGCTAGAAAGAGAGAGAGGGAGAGAGACGGGAGAGAAAGGGAAGAAAGACAGAGAGAGAGAGAGAGAGAAGAGAGAGAGAGAGAGAGAGAGAGAGTGTGCATGGCTGAAATCCTAGGATAGAAGAAAGATTCTTCTGCCTGACATAGTTATTTTAATGCTCTAAAAATCCTGCAAATAAGCCCTTTCTGTCATTTGCAGGGTAAGTGTAAGGCTTCTTTTTTTTTTTTTTTTTTTTTTAAATGTAAGGAGGCTTCTGGAGGAAGTGAAGAGCTATGGAAACAACACACATAGTGTGGAAAAATTTCACATTTTTTTTAAAAAATCTATAAGAAACAACGTAATATGGATAACAGTATAATAGCATTTTACAATATTTCACTCTTTGTTCTCTTAATGTCTTATATAGGTATTTAGCATGTCCCCAGAAGTTGACTTCGGTTGGTGTTTTCCTGCTTTTCAGGGTCCCTGTGAAGAATTGGAACGTCCCTTGGTCCAAAGTTGACGCCAAGAACTCCATAGTCATTGCAGAAAGACAATGTTTGAAATCTACCGTCGCTGCAGACAACGCGTATTTCCCTTAAGCTACTGAGCATGAATGTCCATCACTTGTCCGCTCACTGCCGGCTCGCCGGTATGAAGCATTGTGGGGCTTGATGCTGACATGGGCATTCCAGGGTGGGGTGGTCCTCCATGCATCATCATCGCTGGGTGGTGAGGGTGTCCAGGAATGTAGGTATGCATGGGGGGGCCATGACGCAGCTGAGCGGGATGGGGGGGCATCTGGGGTGGGGTATAGCTTGGCTGTCCCATGTTCATACCCATTGGACTACCCCGAGACACATAATCCCCTGGCATACTTTGCAGCCCTGTGGAGAGAAAGAGGCGGCAGTGAGTGGTGGGGACCAGCTAATCAACATTGGGCCACAAAGCCCCTCTGCTCGGCCACAGGAAGGCCAGGGTCAAGCCAAAGGTGGGAGGTGGAGTCATGGGTGCACGAGCGCAGTTGGCTTTGGGGGATCCAAGCCTGCGTATGGACTCACACCAACGGCAACAGGAATGATAGCATGATAGAATCATAGAATGGTTTGGGTTGGAAGGGACCTTAGAGATCATCTAGTTCCAACCCCCCTGCCATGGGCAGGGACACCTCCCACCAGACCAGGTTGCTCAAAGCCCCATCCAGCCTTGCCTTGAACACCTCCAGCGATGGGGCAGCCACAGCTGCTCTGGGCAACCTGTTCCAGTGTCTCACCACCCTCACAGGAAAGAATTTCTTCCTGATATCTCATCTAAATCTCCCCTCTTCTAGTTTGAAGCCATTACCCCTCGTCCTGTCACTACATGCCCTTCTAAAAAGTCCCTCTCCACCTTTCTCGTAGGCCCCCTTCAGATACTGGAAAGCTGCCATAAGGTCTCCCCAGAGTCTTCTCCCAGGTCAAAAAAAAAGAACAACCCCAAGAACATCCTCCCCCCTCCAAATGCAGAGTTTGAGGAGATGAAACTGCTTTTTGCTTTTATGGTATGAGATGGAGCCGCTTCCGACCCGCAAGCACACCGGAAGCAGAGCCAGCCTGATGACGACTAATGTCACACAGGGTGGTGGCACTACGCCGGGGCTGCCCTGCCAGAGCTCTCAGGTGGGTTCCATCTCCCATGGCCTTGCTCCAGCTACCCGCCTTCGCCTCCCCGCTTGTAAAAGCGTGCTGGGAACACAAGGCAGGGAATCCGTAGTAGTTCAGGAGAGGAGAGATGGGTTAAATCGCTGTTGAGGTTTATCAACAGTTATTTATTTAGCTCTCGAGCCCGATCACTTGGAATCTGTCCCAAGTATTGCGCCATTCAAACAGACGCTGTACAGCAAGCACATACATCGCTGAACAAAGGCCTCATATGAAGCCGAAATTGATAGGATTACTAAGGACGATTGTTAAATCAAACCTGTATTTTTAAACGCATTAAAAAAAAAACATATATATATAATCAATAACAGTTATCAATTAATGCCTTCCCCCTGCTCACTTCTGCCCGAAAAAATCAGACGCCCAACTCAGTCAACGTTTCAGTGGGGTTTGGGAGAACAATAAGGAAAAAAATTGGACCTAAAACAATAAAACCTCCTGCTTTCCGTGGGCCTCTGCCTTCTGCTTGGATTGCTGGAGCTGATGGGAACTGACAGGTGTATTGTTTCGGAGAGCTATAAGCTCCATAATCATCAAGGGTGAAAGGCATACGCTATTGCTAAGTAGGTTCAATTGGCTTTAGTTCTAAGTAAGAGCGCGCCGTGAATGCGCCGAACACCTTGGAATCAGGTCTCAAGGCTCTAGCAATGAATAGCTGCTTAATCTAGCCTAAAGGAACAGTTTTGAACTAATGAAAATTGCTTATAAAATATACTGTACTCACAGCTCTTTAATCAAAAAAGATGATAATATTTTTTGTAATAACCTATTAATTTAATTGGTCACGAAGCATAAAATACATCATTTAAATTTAATTGACCCAGAAACTAAGAAACAATATTTAAATTAACTAAGCTAGAAATTTCCATGATGAGGTAATAAGGCTGTTGCATTCCCAAGCTCGGAGGAATGTTTTCACAGCTAATTGTTAAAACTTATTTTTGACTTGCACCCAGAGAAGACGACTACGAAATACACTTGGCCTGGGTAACTTCAAACCCTACATTAATATAGGCTGGGGGCACAACAAAGATGCCGAAATAACTGCTTTTAACTCTGGTAAGAGAGCGAGAGGAACAGAATCAAGCACCATTTAAACATGGTACCGGTACCTCTGTGTTTCAAACCGCTTTACTCTTTTTTTTTTTTCTAAAAAAAAAACAACCAACAATCCCAAAAATTTGTATAATGTATTTTCCCCTATAAAAAGACAAGAGGGGGGTAAAAAAAAACTGGGACAGTTTTTCTAGGCTTTCTTCGCGAGGCCTGCCACTGAAGATTGCATTAATGATCTCTATTTTTGTATACTGAATAAGTCAAATCCATTTGTCACACTGCAAGTGATGGCATACTTAATTTGGATATAGTCAATTAGCCTGGGCTAAGCTCCATAGCCTGCTGCGCACACCTCTATTTTGTATTCTCTCTTTTTCCTTTGCCACACGTAATCCCATTATGATGGACAGACAAAGAGAAATAAACTTGAAAAAAAAAATTTAAAAAAAAAAATAAAATCAAAGTTTCGTCCATCGCCTTCTAAAACGCAACCGAGTGAGGCTGCCGTTTATTTATTTAATTTTTTTTAAAAAAAACCTAGGAGAAGTCTCCGTTTGGCTTTTTTGGTGTCTTGCAGGTTAGCGGGAGAAATGTAACTCATGCATCAACTGCGGTTAGACAGATTTATGACACTTTGGGGACATGCTCTTTCCTCTCCCTGCGCTGCTGCAGACCGCTTACATTTTGCAAATCAGTCTGTTGCCAAGACGACGGGCTCCCCCCACCTCCCTGGCTGCTTCTTGTTTTGTCATGTGCTCGGGGATGGATAATAGCATCAATGTATGGCGGCGGCAATGTACGGCGGCGTCAACGTACGGCGCGCGCGCGCACGGAGGGGTTTTGGGAGGCTTGGAAAGCTTGAGCTGAACCGGAGGGAGCGAAACCCGAAGGAGCCCAGGCGTAGTAGGATGGATGGATGGATGGAAAGGAAGGAAGAAGCATGAGGCTATGGGCAGGGAGAACATAGGGAAATGCAAGGAGACAAATATCCCTCGGACAAAGTGAGAACAAAGACCCCGTTGGTACTTACTTCCCCCTGGCTTTGCCATTGGTTACCTAGGTGAAGGTTACATGTAGTGCCACTGCCCCTCCATGCCCATATTCATGCCCATTCCACTCATAGGTCCTAGAGGGAGATAAAAAAATCCAAGAAGATGCCAGAGAGTGAGCAAAGTCAACAGATAGTGCCAAAAGCCCCTTTTCCAAAATGCAGCAGGGCAGAGGGGCCAGGACCTCCCCTCGGCGGCGCTGAAGGCAGGCAGAAGACAGGCGAGGCGAGGCAGGCAGCGGAGACGGGGGCGGAGGTGGGGGGGACCTGCGGTGGCGCGACCGAGGGGGCCGGAGCGGGGGCTTACCTGGCGCTCGGATGCCCATGTGCTGCTGGCCGTCCATCACGAAACCTCCCATCGGCTGCCCGTCGGGGTTATAGGGCGTTCCTTGACTTACTGGAAAAGCGCAGAACGTTGCTTTTTAGCCCCAGCCAAAAGGGTCTCCTTCTTCTCACTGCGTTGAGATACAACCCCTCCACCCCACCCAGGGACTGCTATCCATGCCGGCTCTAAAAAGAGGGCAAAACCATCTACTCTTCGAATTTAGCGGCCGGGTTAACGAGCTTGCTTAGCTGTGGCTTGATTTCCTACTGTGAGTTTGGAAATGGAGTGAGCGATCCGGAATCTAGAGACACGAGGAGTCCCGGCTCCAGCTGCTGCTGCTGCTGACGTCAATGCAAAGACCTCTACAGGAGCCGGATTTTATGGCTGGAATAGTCACCCTGAAATCGCAGTGTGTTAAATTACGCCCCTGTGCTTTCTAAGAGCAGGACCTGGACACGTCCGCGCCAGATAGTCACTTCTAATGGCAAAATAATGGAATGTACTCGAAGAGGAAGTGTGGCCCAAAGGCATCTTGGACAACCATGGATTTGGACAGTTTGGCAGCGAGATTTAGAAAACAAAACCATCTGAGGGTAATGGGCTATTCCTCGATGGTAAATACCCACACAGAGCTGCGAGCCAAGATCCCAGACAGAACCGGCATGAGAAAACTTCAGATTTTAATAAAATATATAAAAATAAATCCCCCCCCCCCGCCAAGTAAAACCCAAACACTCATTGATCCCAAAAGGCAGCTACTACAAAGAAGATGCGAGGGACAAAAGGACCCTATACAAGTCCCACTACCTGAACTCCAGGTTTTAACTGTACATTAAAAGCTGGCTTCAGAAGTGAGCTGCCTTGGGTTATTAAAGCACATAAAGCTCTACCTCATTGAATGTCTTTGAACTTTACTGAGTCCCACAAGCGATTCTGACCCCTTTGCCCTTTTGACAGGTAATAAAGTTTACAGCAATTCCACACCAAGCCATGCACCAGGGAGTGGTCACAGGAGCAGAAAGAGCTGGGAAGGAAAACTCTAAACAACAACTAAAAAAAAATAACTTTAATTCCAAACGTGTACGGAAAGTCCGGTCATGGAGCAGATTCTTTTAGTTTCTTTTTTTTCGTTGATTTTCCAATGTCTTTTTTCCCCCAAATATTTTAATCATGGTAAAATGATTAGGGTTGTAATGAAAGAAAGCTGGTTGGATTTTAATTGTCAATCACTCCCAGCATTCATTTCTCATTTATTTACCAGGTAACGGACCTCCCGGTGAATGGCTTGAGGATGGTTTTCGCCTGCGTGACTTGAATACAGTTATTACTGGGGACTTGCCTGCTCGATTGGACTGGTCTATCATGGGCTGCACTATTCTTCTTCTAGCATTAATAAACCTGCAAGAAAAGAAAAAAAAAAAAAAGAGGGAAGCAAAACGGTTATGGAAGGGGACGACTTCCACCCATCCCCAAGCCCCCTTCGTCCCGCTGCGAATCCGTCGGGCAGCGTGCGGATGCAAATCCTGCAAAACCTCTCACCCCGCTGACCTCTGAGAGCACGGGCTTGGGGTTTCCCAGCTGATTTATGTTCGCCTGCTTTTTTACCACCGTCGGACACTTCCATTTCATCTTTTCTTGGGGGAATTAGCCGAGTTTTCAGGAAACAATACCAGCAACGCTCTTCTCAATTCAGAATGGGGCACACACACAAAAAAAACCCAACGGGTGAAGCCGGCGAGATGCTCGTGAGGGCATCTGCCGCCTCCCCCTCATTAGTGCCATTTCTGCCTTATGTCCTCTGACTTCTTTTCTCCAATTTCTTCTTCTTTTTTTTTTTTTTATCAAAACCTGCCCCTACCTCTTGCAAACCTAATTCCCTTTTAATGCCCACTATTAAGATAATGAACTGTGATGGCAGAACCCCATCAAATGAGGGAACGTCTGGAGTTTTATCACCGCCAAGTCACACTGCTGGGGACTTCAGAGCCGCACATTCCTCCTAGCCATTTCTTGGTGGGCTTCCCCCCCCCCCGCTCTTTATGCAAAGTCTGAGGGGTCAAGGCGAGGTCATAGCTTTACAGTAATTGAATTTATAATCCTGTTTTCTCCAGCTAGGCCTGACCATTTACAGCAAACATCTTGTTAAACTGTAATTACTGGACTACTGAAAATTCCCCCCGAACAATGAAAAGCAGATCTTTGGCAATAAAAACAAAACAAAAAAAAGGTACAGTCCTTTTTAAAAATAGCCATCTGCAACCGTACTCCTTGCATTTTTGTAGCTCTTCCCCTCAGTTAGTCTTGCCATGATCATTTGGGAAAGGAATATTCAAAATAATTTGGAGCAAAAGAGAAGGAGAGGGATCCCGAGTGCCACAGCCTCCTCTGTGGGCAATCCTCCTGAAATCTGGAGGCTCCAAACCATGGCTGGGAACCCCTCTGAAGAGCGTTAGAGGAACATCTCTTGCAGCTTCACTCATCAGAACGCTTAGTTAAAAACCATTTGGAAAGCATCTCCACCAAGACTCAATCACGGCAAAGCCTCGTAACCAGACTTTACATTCTTTACGAGAGAGAAAAATAATAATAAAACCGTGCATGCCTCAGTATTTACTAGCAAAGGAAGAAGCGTGAGCATGCGTAAAACCACACCACACTTGTGAAACGCAACAGGAAAGTCCACAAAGGGCTGTTTGGTCCTTGTTGCTGTTGCCTGTGCTTGGGGTGGCTTAGCAGGAGCTCTCCTACGGCAGAGAGCAAGCCACCAGGACCTTCCCGCGGGATTCAGCTCTGCCCACCCGTTCCCCTACACCGTTGAGGAGAAGAATCGCAAACCATCATCCCGTGTGTTGTTTGTTTTGCCCTCATCAAAGACCAACACAGCGATTTCACTCTCCTCCTACCTCCCGTTCCCGACTGACTCCCGTTCCCCAAACTCCCACAAAAATTAATCAAGATGTTGAGTCCTCAGCAAACCCGTCTCGACAAAATGGGCTCAAAGGCACCAATTCCGGATGCTGATCTGGGAACCTTATGCCTGAACTAGGTCATGTTTTGTCAGCAACAGTATTGGATCAATTTTTGTTCACATTTCCGATAAAAAAAAACTCGCATCAACTCCAGCAAACGGTGTTGCAAATCAGTTTATCATTATCTTGTACAAACCATGAAAATTAGAATCATGTGAGCAGAAGGTTAGACTAATTCTCCTTTCTCATTATAAGCACAGGTGTAGCACAAACACCATGCGAAATAAGCAATTAAAAAAAATCTGCTTTTTTTCTCCCATTAGCTGCCTTAGCTCCATGACCAATTAGAAAATTGTTTAATATCTGTAATCTGCATTTGCAGAAACCAATTTTCACAGCAACTCTCCGAAGTAAAACACCACCATGAAACCCCGGTGCCCCAGCCATTCCTTTCTGCAGGCTCCTGCTGCCTTGACTCCATCCTTCTCCTGCCCCGTTGCCAGGCAGGAGGGGAGAGGGTTTTTGGTAGCCGTGAGACTGGCTGGCCACCCAAACCTTCACTTGCCAAAAGCTTTTACCCCAAAGAAACCCTGAACAACACGAAGCATGCACACTCCAACCTCACAGCCTTCTCTTCCTTCTCCAAACTACGAGCGCTTTTAATAAGAAGGGGGGGGGGGGCTCAGTAATAAAGCTAGAATTTACCAATAATTATCCATAAGACGTGCCTACAGTAAAACACATTCTCACCTGTTTGCCCCACGCTATCGCTCAGGACATCTGCTTTAAGAACATTTTGCACACAGGTACTTAACAGTTATCTTCTTCCTACGCATTCGTAGAAGTATTTTCTATAAGTAGCAATTCTGCCAAACAGCCCAGTGTTTGGATGTCTTCGGGGGGAATTCAGACGCAAGAACATTTTCCTTCTGGGCAAAGTAATAAAATGACATTCTCGCTCCTCCCACTAGAAGTCAAACGGAGGTCAGCTCCCCATCCTTGTATCTGTTTAAATAAACTGGTCCAGCTGTTTGTTTCCAGGATGCCCTTTAACCTTCTGTCCCATCCTCCCTGCCTTTGTAACAGAACGCTTTACTTTGCATTATAGTAGACTCCAAACCACTATGCATTAAAAAAAAAAAAAAAAGAAAAAAAAAGAAGAAGAAAGTATTCACTTTCAAGTTTCTTCCTGCATCCCAAACCTGGAATTTGCAAGAACCCTTCAGATTAAAACTATTACTGTGGCTTGTCTTGAGAGACCACAATGCAGTCCTGTTACATTTATAAATCACAGTTGAGAACTCTTTGCAGGCTAAACGGCGAATTAGCTGTAGCTGCAGAAATATACAGGCACGAGGATGATTTCTTCATACTCTCTGGTTTTCCCTTTGATAGAAGGGCCAAGATCTTTTGATCAGTCTTTGAATTTCCAAAGCACCAGGCAGACGTAACACCAGCAAAAATGATGGAACAGAAAAGCGAAGAGGAAAAACCTCACCACCCCTTTTCCCGTATGTTCACATTCACCTATCTCAAGAGCAAGAAAACCTAAATCACCCTGATTTATAAAAGATCAGAGGAATCAGGACATAAAAAAAGATATTTGCGTATTAAGCGCAACTGAAACGGAGTATTCTCAACATGCAACTCAACATAAAATTTAAGTTAATGATTAAGACGGCCGCATAACTTACTTAACATAACAACCTTACTTGTCTGAGTAAAGACCCGCACAGGCTCAAAGACTTGCATAAAGTATTTTTCCCCATACCAGTGCTCTGTGCATTGGTACCTGTGCTCCAATGTGGATGGGGAGCGGGGTTGGTTTGGGTTTTTTTCCTCTAAAGAGCAAAATCCATAGCAGCACAAACAGCATGAGATGCCTCAGTGTACAAGCTGTAACCATCTCCCAGCCCAAGGAGAGCCGAGAATTCGAATTCTGCAAAATGATGTTTTGGGTTGCTTTTTTTTCTTTTTTTTTTTCTTTTTTTTTCTTTTTTTTTTTTTTTTTTGCAAGGATCTGGCATAGAGGAAACATTTGAACAGTTGAGCAAACACAGAAGTTTAAAGTATTTATTATTTTTTTCAAGTTAACTTCTCCTCCCCCTTTTGGATACATGAGATTGCGCTTCCCGCCGTGTCACAGAAAGCAAGAAAAAACCCAGCTATTCCACCTGCATAACCCTAAAGAGGAGGAGGAGGAAACCGTCTTTTCTCCAATTTGCATTTTACTAGGATGTTTTCTCTTCGGCTTCTCGCCTGGGGTCTGTCTCTGGAGGTGACTGGCAGCCTCCCCGGTTGGAGCATCACCGGTCCCACGGGTGAGATCCAGCCCCGGCCCCGCGGATGGAGCAAATCCCCCCTCTGTGCTCTGACCTTCAGCTTGGCCGCCCTCCCCGCCACGCACAAGTTTTGGTTCTTCTCAGCAAGAGGCAGCATGGCTGGCGATGACAAAAGCCTTATTTTAGTTGGAAATTGGCTACAATAATAGCAGCCAGAGAGCAAGGATTTTCAGAGGGTCACCAAAACCCTCCAAAAGGCACAAGTTCGCAAAGGCTCAGGTTACAGCCCGAGTGACATTTTCCACACAGATCTGGTCTTTCTCCCTTCCCTTTGTATTTCGCTTCTGTGGAGTGAATAAAACAAGACCTTCCTCCGCTGTCACGAATTTCCAAAGTCACCTTTTGCTCAAGAACCGACAGAGCGATTGTGGGGACTTCCAATTTGCAGTCTTGGAATGAAATTTGCCAGGACCAGCTGTCTGAAAGGAGATGCTGAGACTCAGCGCTATATTGAATTTTTATCTCCCCCCAGCCCTCCCAAATGAAGACAGTTTCACACCATTCCTGACTTTTGATACCTGGAGTTGCAGGCTTCTCCCTCTCAGTATTCTCCCAAAGCGACACATTCCAGAAGTCTGTGTGTCACTAGCAGTGCCAAGAAATTCCCAAAAAGTCTCTCTGCCTTATTTTGTCCTTGAGCTCCTTCTAGCAAACCAGGCATAAGGAGGCTGAGAAAGCCCACAGTACCTGCAAACCCCGGTGCTAAAATCTGTCTTTGCCCCTCTGACAAAAACAGTAGTCCCCTTGACAACAAGCAAATCATCATTTTTCTATAACAGATGCCAAAGTAACAGAGCCCTTCAAACCGGCAAATAATTCACTTGTAAAACCAGCCGTACTCTTTTCTACATACTGGGATCCTTCATTTATACAGCAGCGAAACAACCACCTCTATTCAGCACTTAATTCCTCAACGCTTAACAGGTTTATCTCTAATAAAAACAATTTAAATGGAAAGTGTGCTATAAACGGGATTATTACACTTCAGTAACTGCTTTATTCCTTATTTTAACATATTTTCATTTTTTTCCCTGTGTATTTGTTTTCCAGAGCTTTTTAAAGGAGTCAGTTAAAGAAAAGAAAAAAAAAAAACCCTAGAAATTATTTCACTGAATACTTTCAAGTGTTTTAAAAACAGCCTTAAAAATAGCAAGTTCCGTCTGTAATTAGGAACACAAAAAAAACCTGCAGACTTTTGAATGGTAATCACATCTCCCCATCCCTAAAATGAGAAATAAATGTTAAAAGAGTGCTTACTGCCATTATTAGAAAGTTCTGATCCTGAAGTCAGTTAGTGAGCTTAATGACCCGTAACTACCAGTCATTAGCAATCCATGCTCTCTGTACTCCCTTTATTTGTGAAGAAAAAAAAAATAATAAAAAAGAAAAAATCCAAGACGCTCAGGAAACTTTGTTCAATTTAAAGTCAAACCTTATGAAGTCATGTTTGGCAACTTTTCTTGGTTTCTCCTCCTCCTCCTCCCAACCGAAGACAGTTCAGGACTGCAATACATCATTTACAACACTGAACAGAGGTAGGGAGGGAAGAGAGTACAGGGGCTGCTAACCGCCCACTCCAGACACGTAATATTGGAATATGCTCCAAAGGATAGCGAGCGCATCCATCAGGAGGATGGGGAAGGTCTCCCAAAAGCTCTCCTCTCCTCTCCCTCCCTCCTCCCATGGCAGCACCAGCGCCGGGGACTCTATATAGGGCTGGGGGGGGCGTCGCAAGACAATATTGAAGAGCGAACAAATAAAATACTATGCAAAAACTAGTGATGAAAAACCACTAATTAGCTGACAAATTTGATGTAAAGCACTAATGAAAGCCATGTGTGGTTCTGCAATTTAGTTTTAAAAATAGCTTCTGACTTCAAGCATTACTATGTGACCCCACCGATGGATTCATGTTGTGCATTCAGAAAAGTTGCTTTAAAGCGGGAGAGTGCTATTGAATCTCTCGCAAGCCAACCCTGCTAATGTAGCGAGCACATCGAGAGCAAAAATAGAAAGCAGGGAGATGGGATCAGGTATGCGCTCCTTGTAAGAGAGCCGGCTGTGCCCTACATTCCGGCCAGCCCAACGTACGCCAGCTCTGCCTTTGGCCACCTCCTGTGCTTGCTCTTCTCCCTTAAGCCCTACTTCCCCTCCTGCTCCACACCATGCCTTCTTGTCAAATCACCAGGGGACGCATCCTGCTTCCAAATAGGCAGACCAGATTTGGTGGAGCACCCTGCCACCAGCCCCATGGGAACGTGGTGACACTCTTCAGGATGGCAGCGAGCCTAGTGGTGGCTCGTGCTCTCAGTGCAGAAGGGATGGCTGATGTTTTTCCATCGAGGTAGGACCCACAAGCTCCTGGCCCTGCTCTTTCCTTGGCCCAAACGCTTCCCTTAAACCCCATCTTTGCACAGGGCTCATGGCTGGTGGCTGTTTGATGGGTCTTTCTAGAAGAACGCTGGGCAGGAAATACTTTTCCTGTCTTGCAAAATTTTCCCTGTTCCCCAGCAGGATGGAGCTAAAGCCTATTTGTATATATTTAGCTAGTTCTGAATGAAAAACAAGGGAGGGACTCGCTAGAGAGGAGTGAAGAGCCAACGTGCCCAGGGAAGGGATCCCTGGAGATGCTCCTCCCTGCTCTGCCCATCTCCAGTGCCCTCCCGCATCAAAGGCGAGCTGCTGTTGGCCTTTCTGGTAAGCTCTCTTCCTTCTCCTCCCATCCACAAATCCCACTCAGTCCTGCAAAAAGCTCAGCCGACGCGGAAAGTTTCCGGTGAAAATGCAGGTCCAGCATCCAGGCATCTCCCCAACTGATGCCCGGGAGCCGGAGCAGAGGCGGTGCAGCAGGTCTCGGCTGCGCCGGGGAGGGCTTGCAGCAACCTCATTCCCTGACACCGCAATTCCCTCGGGGTGCAAAGCAGATGTAAACTCGCCCTCGGCAGCCAGATGATGTAAGGGGAAATCTTTACATGGCAAAGCGCCAGTGGAGCTGACCTCCCGGCTCTTCCCTGCTCCCAAATCCCAGTGCAGCTGTACTCCGCTGATCTCCGTGTGCCACAATTAGCCTTTAAGGAATATGGCAAGGATTCATCTAGTAGAGCAGCACTAAGGCTGCTCTGAGTCCCGCCTGGGACAGCACTGGACCCAATGCAACACCTCAGTTGGGTACACAACACGCTATCAGACGAAATCTTGCCTCCCACAAAAATGCTCTCCCTGCCCGAGGGCTGATGTTGTGTAGTCATTTTTCTACTACAGGTTTGGAGTGATTTATCTCATAGAATCATAGAATGGTTCAGGTTGGAAGGGACCTTAAAGACCATCTAGTTCCAACCCCCTGCCCTGGGCAGGGACACCTCCCACCAGACGAGGTTGCCCAAAGCCCCATCCAGCCTGGCCTTGAACACCTCCAGGGATGGGGCAGCCACAGCTTCTCTGGGCAACCCGGGCCAGGGGCTCACCATTCTCACAGGAAAGAATTGCTTCCTGATATCTCATCTAAATCTCCCCTCTTTCAGTTTAAAACCATCACCTCTCGTCCTATTGCTCCACCCCCTCATCAAGAGTCCCTCCCCAGCTTTCCTGTAGCCCCCTTAGGGACTGGAAGGGGCTCTAAGGTCTCCCCAGAGCCTTCTCTTCTGCAGGCTGAACAGCCCCAACTCTCTCAGCCTGTCCTCACAGCAGGTCCTTCAGCCCTCTGAGCATCTTCGTGGCCTCCTCTGGACTTGCTCCAACAGGCCAATGTCCTTCTTATGCTGGAGGCCCAGAGCTGGAGGTGCAGTATCACCCGCCATACAGTGCACTGTCTTTGCTGGGATGGAGATGTATGTACTCCAATGTGCAGACCATGCCACAAACTTTGAGACCTCCCAGACAGTCGCGGCAGAGGGTGCACAGGCTCTCCACAAGCTTTGAGAGCAGCCCAGATTGGAATGCACTTCTCCCAGCTTGGTGTTTTCTCCCAGCTCTGAGGGGAATCTGAACCTCAACTTTCCATCTGAACCTTCATGACAGTCTGCCTGGAATCCATAACTCAGGTCCTGGTCTGGTGCATGCCCATCAGTGCCAGTGCAACCCAGCGGCTTGTCTTCAGCAGATCACTTCAAAACAACAACCCAAGTCCTGCTTGATGGCAGGGATTATGCTGGGAACAGGTGAGGACTGATAGCAAACTACGCGCCACTTCTTTGAAAACACTCGTCTCTCTTCCAGAAATGTCCTTGTCCTCTGTTGATTCAGCATAACCTCATATTTGTGGTGTTAGGGGATATGGTGTAGGGGAGAACTTTCTAGAGTGGAGTTGATGGTTGGACTCAATGATCCCAAGGGTCTTTTCCAACCTAAATGATTCTATGATTCTATGATTTAAGGGAACGTAGTGTTTGTGTAGATGCCTGCATGATCTCTGAGCTTCCTCCTGCCACATAAGTGGTCTAAATTCAGGAGTTCCTCCTGTGAGGTCCAAGTCTTTTTCCATACATCAAGTTGGGAGCCTTGTCCAAACAGTTTTCCCCTGTTCACTCCTACCTATAATGCATACGGCATGGGAGCTGGAAGCCATGCCCGGTCCTCCGGCCCAAGCGAAGGAAGAGAGGCTGCTCCCACGCCTGGCTGCTGGTTTAAGTGCGTTCCCGCTCACTGAAGGATAGAAATGCTCTGTCCGTGCTCCTGGATGGATCCCTGCACCCTCCTCTCATCTCCAGAAGGCCACTTAACTCTGTCCCCAGGAACCCCACACCAGCTCCTCCAGCCTGCGGGACAAGAGGAAGCAAACCCATGCTGGCCAAACCAAAAGCCCTGACAAAGTGTCTTTGGGGAAAAACACCCCCAGAGCCCCCAAAGAGGAAACATAATGACCCCCCACATGGGGACCTGTGATTTGTACATGAAATAGGCTTTGACGTCGCTCTGCTCCATACCCTGAGACACCGGCTCGGGGCGGAGGAGGGAAGCTGTGATTCCTGTGGTTGCGTCCTCCCCACCACTACCGAAACAACAAACACGAGCACACTGGTGCTATTTCGTGTGATGTGGGCACCTGCAAAACTGGTTTTGATTTTTTTTTTCCTAATTATTTTTTTTTTCCCAGAAACCACAGAAGATACAACTCTGAGTCACAGCCAACCTGAAAAACAACCCCACGCTTCTGGACAGACCCCCCCCCAAGACATCCTACTTCAAAACATTGTTTTCTAACCACTGCTAATAACCTACTTTGTAATCTACTTTATCTAAACATAATTTCCCATTAAGTGAAGTAATTCATTTTGCTTATAATTCTACTCCTGACGGCGTTTTATTCAGGGCAGGAGAAAAGACATCCTCAGAAAACAAGGCAAACAAAACACACACGGGGAGGTCAGAGGAATGTCAAAGATAAAAGCAATTTGTGAGACCACGGGACATGGAAAGCTTAGGGATCAGCCCCCCAGATGGTATAAACCACCTTTATAAACCAGGTGAGGAGTCGGACATCTCCGGGATAAATCTGAATTAAAAAGGAACTATCGTTATTGTGCTTTATCATTAGCCAAAAAAGCCACAAGGACTAGAACGCTTGGGCAGGGGAAAAAAAAATAATAACCCGTGAAACTGTTCCATGACCTAGATTTCGTTGAAGAACTGCGGAAGTAATATTTTTTTCAGCAGCATCTGCTGCCGTTTCTTTTCTTTTTCAAAAGTAAAATAAAAGGCAGAAGCCTCGTTAGCTCTATCGCCGGTATAGCCAGACAGACATCACTTACACCGAAATCATTTCAGGGCAGGCAAGGCAAAAAACGCACGCCCTCGACAGCGCGTCCTCGCCCTGCGCCTCCGGCTGTGTTTCATTTTCGAGCAAAGAAAATGGGTTTAGCCAAGAAGGAGGCAACATTTGCCCCGTTTTTAATACTTGAGGCTGACTTTTTAACCAGGCGGTTTGTTTTACGCAGGTGCAGCCCAGAGCGAGCGCCTGGTGTAAGTGCGAGAGAAGGGTCTCGGAGGGCACCTTCCTCCGCGTGCCGGTGTTTCAGCTCGCAATGGTTAACCATTCTGCACCAATCTCCGCCACTGTTGACACAAAATAGGTGGAGATCAGGTCTGTGCAAGCATAAAATACCAGAAAGGCAAACTATATGTAAACACGCTTCAGATGGCTATGACAAGAATAGACCAAAACCTGACTTGCAAAGCAATGACAAGCCATGACTCTCCCCTTCTCTCTTTTTTTTTTTTTTAAAATATATTGAGACTATATCTTTTTAATTTTGTTTATTTTTTTTACATATTGAGAGTATTTTTCCTGACAGAAGCATCTCTGGCACTAAAGAGAAACCAAGCCCTGAGAGCTGTACTTACAGAAGACAGCGCAGTGCCCCCTCCTTGCCCGCAACGCAGCATTTCCGCAATACAATAGCGCCCTGGACGGGGTTTTTAAAAGCCAAACTCTTGTTTTGAGACAATGCACACCTGAATCTCAGCCTGTTTTAAATAAAAAGTAGCAAACAAAGCCTTCTGACCCCTACCCTGATCCCACAGAGCAAAGCCAGCGCAGGATGGGAGGAAAGAGCAAGCGGGGAATGTTTGCACGGCGCCGTTTCATCTTATCTCCCCGACACCTGACAGCGCATTCATTACAGAATATTAATGCGCCCACTAAATAAAAGTTTGTCAGGTACAAAACCACCCCAGAAGAGGATGGAAGGCCCAAGGGAAAACAGGATTGGGTTTTTTTGGCTGTATATTCACTTCTCAAGTGCCGAGTGCCTTTATTGGCAGGTAAACCCCTTTTGCACTGTGCGATGCTCTGTGGTGGGAAATGACCTTTCTTCCTCTCAAAAAAGCATCTGTGTGAATAAAATACCACCAGGTATTTTATTGTATAATATAGATTATATATTATAATATGTTATAGTATTATATTATAATATATATTCTATTCTATATATTCTATTCTATATTCTATATTAACACCAGTTATTTTATTTGCTCAATGCTCAGGGCACCACTAATTAAGTCTGTTAGTTAGTGCAAAATGATTCCACATTTGCTCTTGAAATAAACGGTGTTTCCCCTGCTGGTTTTGCCCAGGCTGAACGCAGGGGCTGTCAGAGTAACGGTATGGGGACACATCCTCTCCGGGTGCTCCTGGGCAGGGTGACCCCTGTTTTGGGGCACTTTGAGGTGTGTGGAGACTGCCAAGGCTGGACTGAGCAAGAAACCCAGGGTCTATCAGCTCTCCAGGGTAAAAGCCCTTCCTCTGCTCCACCTGAAGTCCTGGCGCCCAAGGGGAGTGTTTCCCCAAAACGCCTCTTTATCCACCTCCTCCGAGCATCTGCCCCCTTTGGAAAAACACCCTTGTTTCATGCCCAAACTGTTTCACTCCTCAAACCCACGCACCAAAACCAAACCCCACACATTTAAACCACCGCACTCTATTTTTAAATGGCTTTACTGAAAAAAAAAAAAAAACAAAAACCAAAACCCCAGCCTAAAATCCGGTGATACGACAGTACCTGATGGCTCTAAATTCACAACTCTTCCCCCTGCAAGCTATTTGCTCAGCTTTTCTAATAATACCTTGGCTGCCTGGCAGCGTTCCAGGGCTGTCTAAGGCAATATGCAAGCTAAACATTTTTTCCTCTGATTTCAATATTTTCTTATGAGTAACTATACAGGATTTTACCTAGTGAGTACTCCTGATTGCTGTAATTTAAGAACAGAGAAATAGGCTACAGATGTAATATTATTATTACAATTGGCATTCAAGGTGAAAGGCATAACAATTAGCTAAGACTTAGTGAAAACATAAATGTAAAAATCTGCTTGAAAAGCCCAGCACATGGTACGTTTAGAACAGCTAATTTACCACACATATTCCGAATTGCTCAAACAGTATAACAATTCACCCAGCAAGATCCTTTTTTTTAATAGTTTTCTTGGGGTTTTGTGTTTTTTTGGAAGGGATGATTTTCATGTTGCAAACACCTACTGTCTTATTTTACTCTGGAATAACAAACAACATGTATTCGTTAAACCTGAAACATTATATTATTTCTTATTTCTATTTTCCCTGCTTTTGCCTGTATTCCCATTAACAAAACAGTGTTTAAATAACACATGTATATGCATTCTTGAATCACACAGAGAAGAAAAGTAAATAGTTTCCAAAATCTGATGGTTAAGTTCGTATTGCTGAGGTTGAGAGGATAATTTGTGAATGTTTTAACATTTACAAGTAAATAAGTACTTGTATTTACTGTATCTGATTACTGAGAAAAGTATTTGTTATGTTCTTACACAGATTCAAATTGCATCTTGACCTTTTCTCGTTTAATCTGTTTACTGCAACAAAAGCAGTAATAGATACATCTGAAAACAAGCAGGTATTTTACTCGCCTGGGACTAAAAACCCCTGCGTGCGACGTGCTCTGCAAAGTGGCAACCAGAATAACTTGCCTATTTATTGTAGCCTGCGATTTGGTGGGCGGCGGGGGCGAAAATCCACCCCGGCGTATAGGACCAGCACCTGCTTGTGCTATGCTCCCTCCCTGCCGGCCTCCTCCCCCACTTACACCCTAAAAATAGTGCTTAAGTGGGACTAAAGTGGTGCGCTGGTCATGTGCTGGCCTTTTGCTTGGGGTGAGTCTCACCCTTAGCAAAGGAACTGAGCGAAGATGATGTCTATGCTAAATGCCCAGCCCCATGAAGGAGCCTTTCCATCCCCTCCAAGAGGCCGACGTGTGGCTCAACACGTGGGAATCACCAGACAACATTATCGCTTGGATTTGAGGGGAGGCGTTGGGGTGTGCTTTAGATGACCAATCCCCAGGCATGCTATGATAAAAAAAACTACAGCGGGAAAACGGGGGCCTGGGACTGTTTTCCAAAAGGTGGTGGGGCTGAGAGCCATGCAGCTGCTCCTCCTTCCCCTGCACCTCTGCGGAGGGGTGGGCAGAGGCTTGCTACAAATGCCCCATCTGCATCTTGCCCCATCAGCATCCCCTCATCCTCCCCATCAGTATCCCCACATCTGCCCTGTCTGCATCCCTCCATCTGCCCCATTAGCATCTGTCCCCAACTGCATCCTCCCACCAGCATCCCCCCACCTGTCCCATCAACATCCTCCCATCTGCCCTGTCTGCATCCCTCCGTCTGGCCCGTCAGCATCTGTCCCCACCTGCGTCCCTCCATCCCCCATCAGCATCCCCTCATCTGCCCTATCAGCATCTGTCCTCACCTGCATCCCCCCCATCAGCATCCCCTCATCAGCCCCATCAGCCTCTTCCCCCATATCCCCCATCTGCATCTCCCAATCTGCATCCCTCCACCTGCCCCATCTGCATCTCCCCATCTGCCCTATCTGCATCTGTCCCCATCTGCCCTATCTGCATCTGTCCCCAGCTGCATCCCCCATCAGCATCCCTCCATCTGCAACTCCCATCTGCCCCAGCAGCATCTTCCCGCATGTCCCCCATCTGCATCTCCCCATCTGCATCCCCCCCATCTGCTCCGTCCGTAACCTTGCCATCTGCAAAGCCGGGCTGGGCATGACCAGTGAGCAGATGGGAAGGGCACCCCTGGCAGTGGTGCTCCCCATCCATCGCTGGGTGTTGGGATGTAATCCCCTGTGAGAAGGGCAAAATCCTCCCATCCCTGCTGTGCCACCCCGCCTGCCCCCGCCATGGCACAGCGCTTCGTCCCCTGCCCCATGCGACCACCGCAGCAAAGCTCTGCCACTACGCTTACCCGCGAGCAAAGAAACAGAGGCAGGAGAAAATTTGCTGCCGGAGGGGAGTCGTGACGGGGCTAAAAGAGTAATAAAGTGTTTCCGGGTGTCTATGTCCTGAGCTGGCTGTGCTACATACGGCAAGGTGCTTTGGTATTCCTACTGCAAACCCACCTCAGATTTTTCAAACTCATCTTCAGGCTGGTCTTGCAGCCTTTTTAAAATTTCTTCCTTATAAAGTTTTAGCAAAAATAACTTCAGCTGTCTCCAAAAATGAGATTAGGGAAATTTACATTATTTGATCATTTTTTCCAGTGTGTTTGGTTGGGACTTGGTTTTTGGTTTGTTTTTTTTTTTTGCAAGCCTAGGAAATTATACACAAAACTGACATTTAAAGAAGCCAAGGTCATAAAACCAAGAACTCAAGAGTTAGGAAAGTGTATTACTAGAGCTGCTTGCACCCTATTCTTTAATCTACTTTATATGGAAACAGTTCAGTTACCAGCTCGTGGCACAATTTTTGATAGGGCCCAATGCCTCAACCACCCCATTGATGATTGTGTTTGTTATCAGAACAAGCCAGGGCACTATAATGTAGAAAAATTGATTTCTACAGAAAATAAACTTTGTCAAAGTTGAACGAATAAGGCAGCAAACAGCAAGAAAAGCAAAGCAGTCATGGCTGAAGCAGCTGAACGCTGCACTGGAGAAGAGGATTCGGCTCTGATGCTGCCTTGGACTACTCGGGAGCTACCGAGTAAAATCATCAAACCTAAACTTTTCACCAGCGGTTACTGATTTCTTGCCTCTTCTCCATACCCAACACTGGAGAGTGGCATGTAAGATGCCGAGGCACTCAAAACTTGGAGATTCCATAGAAACTTGGGAGTTCCGGTGGTCATTGGACCTTAAATGTGGATAACTTGCTATCCTTTCGAGTCATCTCCCAGTCCCAGACCAACCCAAAACCGGTGGCTGTGCTGGACCTCCCTGCCTCTCACTTTACCTGGGAACTGGGACAACGGTATTCTCTCTCTTTGCAGGGAAACTGTAAAAATACTGTGCAGACCCACAACCTTGTATGCATATACGGGCAAGCGGAGGTCAGGCGAGGACTTGGGTATTACAGCAGTAAGCGCCATAGTAAAGCCCAGCAGTAATTATTAATTCCATTTTCAAGCACGGTTTGAATACAGCTCAACAAACGAAGCACTGAAGAATGAGAGTTAAGATAAAATATTGACTAGCTGCTCCATCATTGTCTGGTCTGTGCCCTAGATAGCACAAGGGTATTTCGGAAAAAAGCAGAATGGAAACACCTAATAAAAGGCTGGAGCTTTAAGGATTTGAATTGTCAAACTTAATCTTCTTTTTTTTTTTTTTTAAGATCATTTTAATGCAGTTGTTCGCAACTCTATTTAGAGAGATAGTCACACATAGACATGCACACACCGAGAGGTTATATAGGCAGATTATTCTACAAATATGCAGACATTTATCTGTGTGTACTTAGGCTTTCTTAAAACATAAACAACCATCTGACACCTAATGCAGCCCTTGATGAGAATCTCCCTCTCTTCTCCGTAGAGCACCGCCAGCAATTATTTACCATTAGTTCTTAACGGGAAGAGATTCAGCTGGGATGTAGTAAACAAGCAAACTCTATAGATGGTTCGATACAGCCTGGCTGACTCTCAGCGGAGGTAGGGAGGGATTGGATCACACCTCCTGGATATTTCAATCACAGTTTTTTATCACTGGGGAAAAGCACCTTATTAACCGGTACGTGGTCAGGTCCCTTCCACGTCCCTATATGCAACACTGTCAAGATCACACAAGTGGCTCTTCTAGCTCACGTTTCCATCCTTCGAACCCTAAACGCCTGCGGGGTTAAATCACTACCAAAGACAGAGACCTGAAGGGTTCCTTTACACTAATGACACCTTGAACTCTGCTACCTTCCTACCTGCCACAGATTTTTTTTTTTTTTTTGCCACAGGGCTCCCTCTTCACACAACAGAAACACCCGACTGTGGCAAAAAGATGGTCCCAAAACGCAACACTGGCGATTCACAAGCAAAATCGTTGTGTGTCGAAAAAAGAAAAAAAAAGGAAAAAAAATCCTCCGCGTGGATTATTTCATTACTTTAAAAAAATAAAGCAACCCAAGGAAAAGGGTCAAGCTCAAACTGTGGTATTTTTAAAGACATGTGCCCTACCACTGATACATTTTCTGGCACGTCTCACTTCATCACCCCATTCCTGTGACTCCTCCACCATCAATAGGAGTTGTGTGCATCAACCCGGGGAGCCCGAACACCGGGCAGACCGTATGTGAAAAGCACCATTTTTTTCGTTACGGCAGAGAACTGAAGTATGCGACCAGCACATACTGTAAAGGCATTCAAAATATGACAAAAAAAATTGTTCAAATGCTTTCAATCTGCAGAAAACAAATGCTCTCTTCACTGGCTGCTCTGTGGCAAACTTCTAATTCCATCCAGAAAATCCAGCATTCCCAGTCTGGGCTAACGACCATGCTACCAGACATGAGTTTATGTTTTTCATGCACATTTCATGTATTCCCACATGCTGTGTTGCTGCCAATAATTTATGACTGATCTGCACCCAGCCTGCCCTTCAGCATTTTATTTAATCTCTGCAACAGTGATTTACAATGACTCATCATTAATACAAAAATGTACATGTGTGTTAACAAGTTTGGAAGAATCTAAGGAGGAAGGCAAAATTTTTTTGCAAGTCGTGGCTGAATGACTTATGAGCCCGCTGAAGAAAGGCAAAGCTAACCAGAAATGATACGTTAGCTCTTCCCTGCAGCAAACTATTTAGGCAAAGAAGAGTTTCTTCTCCTGCCTTACAAGAAAAGGGATTCGGCAAAAGGTTGGGAGAAGGTTGCCCCGTACCCCCCAGGATTCAGGAGGGGATAAGCAGCTCATTGGTCACGCCATGGATGGATGTTTCCCGAGGATGCAACCTGCACACTCAGCCCCCTTCTTCCTCAGCATCCGTTACAAGAACCAGGGGCTGAACTACCAATATTTTGTCCTCTCTGCCTACCACCTGTGTTTTAAGAAAGCCCCGACTGCCTCTATAGTGTTAAAGCTCCGTGGGGCTGAGGAGGGACAGGGAATTATCTCAATAATTTATACAATTGTAACACCACGGCAGAATTACCAAACTAGCTCAAGCAGAGGAAGCCTGCCCTACATCCACAAGGCTTCAGTTATAATGTATTTTGACCTACTTTTTTTTTTTCTTTCTCCGTGCACATAAGGAACTTATAAAAAACACATCTGACATCAAGCCAAAGTTAAAACTCCTCAAATCCGAGGCGTGATGGGTACTGAAAAACACCCCGGCAAGTCACTCGGGAGAAATGCCACCAGCTTTAGTTCGAAGCATCCCATGTTCATCATCCCAAAAGAGTTCTTTGATGGACCATCACCCATGGTAGTTGCCCACGCCGAATCCTACGCGCCCAGACCCCTCCAAAGCAGCACACGCTTGCTCCACCCATCGTTAAATAAGACCCCTGACGAACATCACACAGCTTCTCAACCGGCCAAAGCGCCTATCGTTAAACTGAAGGACAACCATATCTATAGGGTACCACCTGGACGAAGGTTGGAGGACGTAAAGCTGAAGCAAGCACTAATTTTTCCTGGCTGAGCCAAAATACCGCAGGTTATGTTTCCTTAGAACATGCATTTTACGTTTAGTGCCTTTTATTCCTCCATTTTAAAGTAAGTATCTTGGAAGCATACTTCACATACACTAAGTATTTGGCATTTTCCTTTATTCAGTGTCTTAAAGGGCTTCAAAAAATTGATCTCCCAGGGCTGCTGTGGGGTCACAGAAATTGATAACCCTTACAAGCTATGCTTATGTGAGCCCGCCTGCGTCTCCCAGATAGTGCACTTTGTAAATTAATCCTCCAAAGGCAAATATATTGTAAGTAGCTTGTTATCTCTAAAGTACTAAATTGAAGAATACATGGGATTATATTGACAGAAATTACATTTTCTGTAATGGGGTTTAATATATCTGAAATCTCTCCCATAGGCTCCTACTCTCTCTAAGAGAGGAGGGTTTGTTAATGTAGGTGCAATGGACATCAAGACCAAATTTATTCACTAAAATGGATTAGGCCATGTAATCAGAGCTTCAGTAATATTAATCTCTGACACTTATTGAACGGAAAAAAAATACTTTTGTCTGCAAACTGGCATTCCTCCCTCCCTTTTCCCCAGCAGGCTCGCTGTTTGCCTTGGCCATTTTCTGGGTATTACTTCAAAGAGGATAAGGTTTCCCATCATAAACACTAATCTAAAAATATTAGAACAATTAATTAGATACACTTAGTTTTACAAGGTATTAGATTGCAATACACTTCAAATATGACACTTGTTCCGGGATAGTGGGAGAAACCTGCATTTCGATGCAGTAACAAAGGGTAATAAATCAAACTTTTTTTTTTAAGGGTTTGTGTTTTTATACTTAAATCACGAGTAATTTTCACTGGTTGCCTTCACCACGTTCTGGACAGTTAGTAACCTGAAATCCACTGCAGAAACAGCACACATCCTGATTTCCTTGAAACAAATCACTACTACAACAGATCAGGGGCTCCAGCAACCCTTAGCTGGAATAAATAAATAAAATTGCTCCACATCGTACTTCAGCAGCAAAAAACCAGATTGTCCTCAAAGTTTATTCAAGCTTTCAAAAACTGGACTTTTAAAATGAACCAGTAAAGAGAGAGAAGGATGTCAGTCAACAAGAAAACCCCCACTAACAACATTTAAAAAAGCATGACAGCAGCCCAAAATAACATTACGCTCCGCAGAAATGGGGCCAATCACACCCTTTTTTCACCCAACATCTCAACCTCTTCTATGACCAAAGTTCTCAAAATGGATGTGGTTTCCTCTTGAAGAAGGCACATCCCCAGCCAGAAGGAGGACTGGTACCCAAATGCGAACATACTGAAATCCGCCCAAGCGATGGGAAAATAAATACGGCTCCTTTTCTGCAGTAGCAAACCTCCTACTTCCCATCATTGTAACCACTCGATGCTTTTCACATGGACAAACTGCAAAAGCGGGGAGCTGACAAAGGCAAAGGTGTGTCCTCAAAAATGAAAACCATTAGCCGGAGGGTGCCAGCGGACGTATAGAAAACACTAAGGAAAATTACTTACCAATTGTTCACTTGAAGTATAGTGAGCCCTGTGTCTTGTGCCAACTGCTTTTTCTGTTCTTCTGAAGGGTAAGGGTGCTATAAGACACCAAAATAAATATATAGATTTAAAACAATGCTTTTTTTTTTTGGCTTGCTTTTTATTTTAAATTAAAATAAATTAAAAAAAAAAAAAAGCACAAAACCCAAACCAAAAACAGAAGCGTGACATCTGTTATTGAAAGGTGAAAATGCTGAGGTGTGTCACTCTTTTATAATTATTAATGGGCTACTACATCACTTAATTAATGGCAGTAAAAGACAAGCCAATTATAAAGATTAGTGAAGTGGAGAAATAACTGCTTAGGATACTGGCAGTACCTTGATACTCAAGAAGGATATTTGTTGCATTAGCTGAAAGTTTTTGCACTTGTCTCAAATGACCGATTAGAGTCAAATCACAGCTTTTTTTTTTTTTCCCCCTGTATTTCACAGAACAATTAATGAATGTGATAAAGCACTTTGTAAAAGTAAAACATGCTGATGTTTTCTGAGATAGTGAAGAGAAATCTTGCCCGTGCCCCAAAATAATTTGCAAATAAGATCAGCATCCTGAACATAAACAAACGCCTGGGTTTTGAACACAGGCCAACGCAAGGTCAATGCTCAGCACATTTTTGCCTGACATTAACATAGCTGTGCTGCGCTAATCCTAAGAGACAGAAAATAAATACTGCTTTAATTGAAGATAATGTTAAAATTCAATCATAAGTTCAGTTTCTTGTGAGAACTTGATTGCTTTCTCAGAAAAAATCGCTTCTGCATGAATACAGAATAAATCAACAGCAAAGACCACATCCAAGTTTGAAATTTAGAAATATCATTTCTGTCCTTTCCCTCTGTGTAAAAAAAGCCACTGCCCCAAAAGGAAATGGCCAAACATTTCAAACGTAACAATTCCCAGGAAAAACCCTGTTTTGAAGACCCAGCTTGGCTCGTAACCTGGACACACACTGGATTCAGACCTGGTCTGCTGCAAGGTACTTATATAACATTTCAATAAAGATAATTTGATATAACTGGTTAGACCTATCCCGACACCCCATTCAGCAGCTGGTTGTCACAAAGTATTTGCTGTTATACACACATCCCCCCCCCTTTTTTTTTTCCCTGAAACATTCCCATATTCTCTGGATGCATTCGGCGTAATATTACACAAGATGTAAACTGAAACCTTGTAAAGCATAAGAATTTAAAACCCCATAAAACTCCGCAATCTTATTGGTATTGTAACTATTTAGCGGATTTTATATATTCTTGTAAACAGCCTAATCTGACATCTAACGGCTATGTTACATGCCTGCCTCACCTCACTTTACCAAAAATAGGAATTTTTCTTTTAACTCCGGCAACTTCCCTTTGCCCAATGTGCCCATTTCAAAGTCCACCGCTGTGGCCATCAGCCCCAAAAGATACATTTTCCCCTCCCCCCCCCAAAATGGGGGAACACCGCTGCTTGACAGTAAGCCCACAACCTGCACACCCGTAAACTACCCCCTGTATTTTCCGCATGTATGTGAAACTGCGCCGGAATTGCAAAGTGGAAGACAGAGGGGACGGGCTTTTACTTCTTTTTTTTACAGATAATTTGCATTTTACACATGCAGAAATGTAGCATGACTTTTACAGACCGCCTGGTATACACGTTTGTCCACAACCAACACTCATACTTGACTTATGTCCACCTATCTGAACACAACATTTTGCTTCTCTTAAAAAAAAACCCCAACCCTACAGAGACGATTTGTAACATTTTCATCTTTACAGCTTACTTCCCATTTCATTACTTTGCTATCAAGCGAGGACAAAATTATTCTGTTTTTTCTTATTTCACTTTGCCACCTTACATGTGATCTAATTTTAAGTAATTGAACAAACTGTGTCTAATTTCATGCAGCAAGCAATAATTACTAGACAGCCTCTAGCTATTGGAATTGAGAACTCTTGTCTCCATTAAGCAATTTTCAATTGTTCTGGACTTTTTTCCAAATAGACAAGACTGGATAAAATTAGCCATCAGAATAATACAGTCACTGTAAAAATAATTGCTTTAAAAGTCCCAAAACCCAAATTCCTCAAATCGTGGTATGTTTAAGGTCATCTGATATTTTTTTTTTCATAGCCTAGCACAGCATAAACTTTTAATTTCAAGATAAATCTATAATTGCCATAATCACATGACAGCTAGGACTCCACATAGCTAATCCCTCTTAGCTAAAGGCTCGCAATGCGGCAGGCTTTTTAACTATGATTCGGTGCGGTTTAAAATCATCTTAAATGCTGGGCATCCTTATTATATAAGCTTTCTGTGGCTCGTATGAGTTGTTCCTTTGTGGGCTAAAAAAAAAAAAAAAAAAAATGACTTGACAAAGAATCAGCATGCCACAGGCTAGGTTGCTATAAAAACATTGAAAGCCTTGTTGCATTCCCACCCACAGGGCTAGGAAGGCCTGGGCTGCAGGCGAAGGCAGACATCGCGTTGCGAGAGAGGGAGAGAGAAAGGGGGAAGCCCTGAGAACTGCCATTTTATGAAGAAATTCAGGCGAAACGGGTGCTGCTGGTCTTTATTTCACCTGCGCGAGAACGACAGGTGCCTTCCAAAAGCTTTCTAATGGTTGGTTAAAGCGATAGAGACACATGCAGAGAGATATGTGTATATATATATATATTTGCATATATATGTATATTATACTTGCGTGTATATGCATAAAATATTTTAAAATATATGCATAAAAATATATATAAATATATACACATATCTTAGTCAAATGGTTTCGTTTTAGGTAGTCCTGCAAGAAGCAGGGAGTTGGACTTGATGATCCTTCTGGGTCCCTTCCAACTTGAGATATTCTATGATTCTTTGGAATATATAAATATATAAACATATAAATATATAAATATATATATATTTATATATAAAAATATATAAGTATATATGGAAGTGCACGTCTAAAAACACCGCACTGACTCCAGTTGGTAAGTCCACCGATCACTCTGGATCACTTTGGGATATCAAAGCAAATTGTGCCACTGTTCAATAAACAGTGACTTGAGACCTTTACTTTGTTGTGTACATTAGCTCCTACCATTATCTCTTAAAAGCTTAATTATTTGCAAACAATTGATCAAGATGGGAACTGGAGAAAAGAGACGCCGGACCACCGGGAGAGCTGCAATGCATTAGGAGAGCAAACAGAATTACCTTTAGGTCTTATAATCAGAATTAACGATTGGGACCCTACGCGGGGCAGTGCGAGAAGCTGTAACGCTCTTGCCGGAGTGTTTTCCATTTGATCTGCATTAACACCTCGAGTGAAAGCCATAAAACGGTGATTACAGATGGGAAGGCTGACCCTCCTTCCCAGAACCAGCCCGGCTCGTGTATACTGGAAGACTGCAGACAGGCTTTCTCGCCAAGGCCAGAGGAAAAGGGCAAATGCAAGAAGGGGTGAAAAAAAAAAAAAAAAAGAAAAAGTAGGAAGCAGGCAGGTTAAAAAAACAACAAAAAAATGCATTTGAAAGAATGAGGTGGAGAACAGATAAGGACTCTGAATCTGGCTCCGGTGTTTTCTGATCACACCGGCTGCTGCTCCAGCGCTACGGAGCAGCATCCACCGAATGGTATGAGACCCAGTGCTTTTTCCCTTCCCATAAATCTCGAGCTGAAATGCGGATTGTTTGGCACCATTAATGTGTTTTTGAGGCTCTGTGGTATTACTTTTAATAATGACTTAGTACAGAAAGTGATTGCTTAATAACACCATCAAAGTCTGCATGCAAATGAAAATTATCCCTGGGGGATTTGCCCAGGGTAATACGAACGGTTAAGGAACATTTGAAAAGGTAAAAATAACTATGCAAAATATGAGTCAGAGCAGTCGTTTTAGCAGTAACAAAGAAATCAAAGTGACAGAGAGAAAAATGTAACTCTCCATCATATTCTCTCGTCACTGTTTTATGAATGATATTTAGAGAGCAGCAGTCTTAATAAAAGCTCTTTTTTAATGCAGCCGAGATCATTTTTAGCAAAACAAACAATAAGACGTTGTGGGGTTGTTTTTTTTACCACCTTTGACTACAGCCAGTGGGTAAAGTCTCCAATAGCTACAGATGGAAAGCGTCCAAGTTTGTCTCCCAATGATACCCCTTGTCCAAATGTACTCCTTTCCTCACATTTTCCACCCCGGGCTGCGAATGCTGGATGCCAGGACAGCGACAGACTTTATCTTATCTGTAACCCGGTATCAATAACACTCCCTCCCTCTCCGCCTTGCCCGCCGTAGCAGCGCATCGTTAACGGTGGCAGAAAAATATGAAAATAATCCTGGCCGGAGCTTACCGCTCAGATAATAGGAGGCAAACCCGCCCCTTCTCACACCTCCCACTCCCACCCCCCCACACCCCCCAGATTCCCAGTTCCTCTTGGCACCCAACCACCTCCACACCGACACCGCCAGCCACAGCACGGGGGCAGGAGGATGCCCAAGGAAAAGGCTGCACGTTGGGTTATAAGGATGTGGTGGCAAGCATCCAGCGTCCCCCCCTTATCGCGGCAGCGCCGTCGCTTGGCTGACCGCGCCAGGAGGACCAGCCCAGAAGCCCTTTTATCCCCCTTCCTCCGGCCCTCTGCCTCCTCCAGAGCTCTGCGTATTGCACCAAGGCGAGGTGACCTTGAGCTAAACTCTGGTAGGTGATGGAGAGAAACTACCCCCCCCCCCCCAAAAAAAAATTATGCTCTCAGTCCATTAACTGTTTTCTAACCTCAAAATAAAAAGAAAAAAACCCCAACACCATGATTTTCTTGTTTCTGAAGAGCAAGCCAGCTCTTCATCTAACCCAACAACCAGGCTAAAGCCCAAAGTCCGGCACTCCAGCGACACGCTGCACATCGGTTTTATGCCGAACTCTAAATCCTTGCTTTACCCAAACTTGTCCAGGATTAGCCAAGGCGGTGGTGCAGCCCTTTGGGTCTCTCCCCTTCCCTTCCCTCCTCCTGGTTTGCATTTAAACTGTTTACATTAGCGATCAAGTTGATCTACGATAAATTATTATTTTTTTTTAATATCCATAATGCTTTCCTATTGTCTCTCAGCTTTATGAATTAGTTTTACTGTTGCGGTGAATGGGTTTTTTTGTCTCCTGACTGCACATTATCAAAGGGACACTTTGTGCCTGCCATTTGCATTACAAAAGCCGTGCGTGGTGTAGCCGAAGAACAGAGCTTGAATTTATAGCAGGCGAGTCCTGGATCCTCACACATGTCGGCCTCCGAAAGAATAACCGGGGGTTCTCGCATTCGCAAAGTAGCCAAAAAACGCTTGGATCACTTTCCGTAAAGTCACAAGATTGCAACCTGCTTTCCTCCTCGGCCACCAGCGCATTTAGAGGGAGCGATAAAGGAAGGCGCCGAGTCCCCTGGCCGGTTTTGCGGGCTGCGTGACTGGGTCTCCAGCCCATCCCTGCGACCTGCTTTATATTCAGGCTGTAAAAAGTTGCCAAGTTGAGGTGAGCTGCTGGGGGGGGCAGTGGGGAAATCAACTCGGAAGCTGCAAACTCCATCCCGTTTATCCCACGGGACTGGCTTGCACGTCGGAGGAAATACTCAACGCCGAGAAGGAAGTTGTTTTATTAGAAATGCATCTATGCGGCTGGGAGGGGAAAAAAAAGCCTGGGCAAAGTTTGCACAGTCTTTTCCTCAGCCGAGAGCAGTGAGTCAGCCTGATAATGCTGTTGAAGTGTGAGCTGGCTTTGGCATTTAAAACTCCTCGGTGCTTTTTCAGCTCAGCAAGAAAACGCAGTCCATATGACACGGTCCCGCTGCAGACAAAGCCAGCCTTTTCCTCTTTCAAAAGAAAATATTTCCTCAACTTATTCTAATAGTTTAACATCCCCGCAGCAAGGGCTTTTTTTTCTAGCATTACTGTTAATAAATCCCGGTGCTGCCCGAGTTATTGAACTGCAAACTACGAACGCAGCATCAACAGGCGTGCTCGGTCTTGTTAGAGTTAAAAAGGCATCAAAACATGAAGGCGACAAGATGCTGCATCCCTGTATCTCTACGGTGAGGCCGCTACGCTGTCGCTCGACTTCTGGCATCGTCAGCCAAATCCTGCGAGATGGGGCTCTGGGGCACTGCCCATCGCCTCCCTTACAAAAGGGTTTGCAGGCTGCTTTGGCAACCCTGCCAAAAAAATAAAAGGTGAGGAAAGGAGGCAGAATCCCACTCTCCGAAGGCAAACACAGGGTGTAAAATACAGAGCCAAGAGCCCAGAAGTTTTAACATCTGAATGCGTATTCACAGCACAACCTGATTAAATAGGGCTTGGGTTGGTTTTCCAGGCGGGGAGTGGAAGAGAGGTTTTATTTGCGGGGGCTTTTGAGGGGGGAAAGAGGTACTGGCAACAGTGACGCTTTTTAATGAAGGAGTTGTCCAGGGGTGGTGGTGGGGGGAAACGCTCTGTGCTTCTCTTTTTTTTTCCCCATTTGCCCTTTTGTAAATAATTTTCTTGCAAGAGTTGTCTGTGAACAAGTTTTGGCACTCGCTAACATAAATATCCTTTCCAAGGCTGATGGAGAGACATGGTATGGCTTGGGATGCGCTGCCAATACTTCTCTGGTGGCCCCATCAAATTATTCATAATGCAAGCACTCATTAAGGGAAAAAAGTTCAGATCATCCCTTGCACAGGATATTACAGAAGTCAGAAAATGGAAAAACCTTTTAACTCATCTAATCCATCCCCTGGCTGCGACAATATTATTCCTTCCATACCATATATTATTACCCACTGCCTTTTCCAGTTGAGCTTTAGCTAGTCCAAGCCATGGTGCTTCTGCTATTTCCTCTTGGAGACACTCTGATAGACCTCAGTGTTTGGAGCTTACCCTGGCTCCCACCAGCTTCCAGTTTAAGCCCAGTCTATGCAGACACTCCCCCGCCATACTCGGGTAATTGAGTGGAGCTTTTCCCATGTTAAACATTCCTCTGGTGCCTGGACGTATGTGCATGAAGAAACACTCACACAGTGCTTGCGCACACACGTTAACTTCTCTGAATACACTTAAGAAGTGATTTTTTGCTCCAGCGTCAAGATTATTTGTGCGAACGTGACATGGGCGATGCGCTTTCCCATCCCCTGCCCTGTTTTTCTATATTTTTTATTTATTTTTCTCTAGCACAGCCTAAAAATAACCAAGGACAGGGTAATTAAAAGAAAAATTGCACCCAAAAAATCAGCAATACTCTCTTCATCGCAGCACACAGATAAAAACAATGAAGTATTACATTCAAGTGACACCGCCGGAACCGAGGAAATGCATCACCCCACTTCCAACCCCGTTAGAGCTAAAATCCACATCCTTGAAACCCAGCTTTTCAGTTAAGCCGGCGTCTTTATCAGGCGGCGGCAGCCAGGCAGGAAGGTGAACCCCAGCCTTTCCTAGGTGAGGGGCTTTTGGGAAGGAAGAAAAATATCCCCGTCCCTGGTCCGCTAAAGGAAATCCCGACTACCTGATAACTCCACAAAAGCGCTGCTGTTGTTTTTAGAGCTGGCCAAAGAGAGATTAGCTCAGGTAAATATCTCCAAACCAGAAGCCTTTTCTCAGCAATGAGTCACTGTCCTTATCTACCTCCCATGACTTTCTGGACAGGTGGGCTCGCAAAGAACTTCCCATTCGCTGGGAAACGCCAGTGCCAGCGGTTGTAATCCCACAGAGCTAAGCCAAAAGCCTTTGTTTGTGCTTTCTGCTCTCTTTCCCAGGCTGCCTTCGGGACGCCGGGAGCTCCCTCTGTGAGCGGGGGGTAAAAACGCTCCCTACACCCACCTCCCTGGAGTCACCAGGGAGATGGAGGGCTGCTGTACTCAGCAAGATCACTAATACTGACCGCTGGCTTTAGGAGGGAGCAGAAGCTTTAGGTGGGTTCCCTGGGGCGACAGCACCCCTGGGAGCAACCACCACGCGATTTGGGAAGCCTCCTGCCATGACCTCATCCGCCTTTTCTCACGGAGGGACCAAGCCATCACGCAAAGAGACTTCCGTGCAACCATCGCATTGAGGTGCCAACCTCCAACGCCAAGACTGGAGTAGGGGGAGTTTTACATTCAAATACCTTCTATTTGGAAAAAAAACCCACAACAAACCACCGCCGAGGAAGGAAATGAAAAGATAAAGCTGCTATTTTGCAACGCCACTTTGTTGGCATGGAAAGTCCTTGAACAGATGCCCCATCCACCATTAAATATTCACAACGTATCCTTGTAAAAGAATAAAGCCCACTAAACTTATAAGCAAAACCCCAATGTGTTCTTCCTTAAAAAAAAAAAAAAAAAAAAAAAAAAAGGGCATTTAAAGACCTGGGAGGAAAAAAAAAATAAATGAGGAAGGAAAAGGAAAAAAAAAACCCAAGCCAGCGAAACACTGCTGCTCCCCGAAGAAGCAGAGACTCTTGGAAGTAGTGCGCATTCTCTGGTGCTAATTTTCCCACTTAAATTACAGTGATGCTGTAGCCTCATCTCATTAGAGATCATTGTCCCCAGTAGACAGTTGTGTTTATGGGGGATTCTTGCTGTTCCACACCTGCTGCTCAGGTTGCTACGTGATAAAGCCTGCATACAAACAGCAGTCTTGAGGTTGCTGGACTGCAACTGATGAGCCCAGGCTAATTCAGGGGTGATTATGTAGTTTACTGGACCACTAAACCTCTTTAAGCTTGTAATTACTGCCTATTTGAGTAAAGAACATTCAAAAGCAATTCACTGCATCATGCCTGCCACAGCTGGAAGCAGGCTGCCAGCAGTCTGCGGGGACATTAAAATCTGCAGGGACGGGGATTCGAGCGCAGCTCGTAGGCAGCGACGGCGGCGGCAGCCAAGTGTGCTCACATTCCAGCTCACCTTCTCTGACCAGGCGCGCTATTAAAGGTGCAATGAAAACTATAGAAAAGCAATAAAGATGACAAAGAACGGGACGTAATTGAAAGAACTGCATTTTAACGACTCTCCCCCTCTTCCCTTGCCCCTTATATTGGCTAAAGAAAAAAAGAAAAATAAAAAAAATAATAAAAAAATTAAGCCTTTTTTGTCATGACAAGGGAAGGGAAAGAAAAGGCCTTTTGCAAAAGGGGAAACACGCTGCGTCGGTGCGAGCATTTCTGTTTTGAAAGTTGGGGGTTTTCCCCGTGTTTGGAAGTTTTAGAGAGAATAAGGTTACTTGCTAAGTGAATGCACAGTGTGTCTTACTACGTATTTGGCAGCAACGATGATGCAGAGGCACCTTAATCACTGAATCTTGATTAAATCCTCCTCACCGAGTCTTCACGAAACCCTCCAAGAGTACCTCCAGACCCCCCTTCTCCTCGCCACATCACTTGCAAGAACTGGGAAATGCCCCAAATCACCGCTCTGCAAAACAACTCCACCCCGTGCAGCGACGCAACAGTCAGGCACAAATTCCTACTATCGAGACAAGGGTTGTTTTTTTTTTAAATCATAAATGAAGATCCCTCTGATTCGATTTGCCTTTTGAGTTTTGAACTCCTCAACTCCTCCTTTTCAAGGCTGCCCCTGCAGCTCTCCATGAGCAGAAAGTTATTAAAAAAGGCGCCTTGGTGGGTTTTTTTGCATAACTGGGAGCGGGGCCTGGGGGAAGAAGAGCAGATCAAATGGGCAGAAAGGGTGGTAACAGGAATTTTCACAAGCAAGTAAACTAAAGTCTGGAGAGGACACGGCGTTGGCGTCACCAAGGTGGCAGGGACCTCGGAGCTACTCCATGACACCATCACCACGCTGTTGTACCGCCATGTGTGAGGTCCGCGTCGATGGCCCTAACGAGCCACCCTATTAACTAACTGCGCGAAAGGTACTTTAAAGCCTCGCAGGACATTTGGAGATCCAGAACTTGACAGCGGCCTTTCCCTGTCCCGCTAACAACTGCCGCAGCTGCCTGGGAGAACGGCGTGTGGGAAAAAAGCAAAAATAAACAAGGAAAATAAAATAAACCATTGCTATCAATGTAATTAACCTTGGACTGAAGGTAAATTTAAAAGATGGGGCCTCTTTCTCTCCTCATCTAATAAATTGCCTTGTTTTAAAAAACACGGACGTCTTATCTGTAGTATTAATCTCACTATGCATCTAGAGAGCAAAAGGGAAAAAAACAACCCCAAACCCCATGCATGTGTGAGCATGCCACAACAAACATCAGCTTTTAAAGAAGAATATAAAAGCATTCGGTAAGTTTATTCTTAAAAAGCATGTAAATTCCCAGCCACAACAATCCTCCAACTAACCCCATTCGAGCTCCAAAGAGCCACGGGCTTATATGTTATCCAGCCATCACTCTTATTAATATTCATTAGGCAGGTCTACTTGCATTTTCATAAGCTGCGAACGTGGCAAAAGAAACAATCAGAATTCTTTAACACACAGGCATTATCAATTCAACATCTGCCAAATAGGAGCACACACAGATCTGAGGTTGAAATTCAAATGCAATTTACCTGGGCTAGAGCTGGGCTTCACTTCCCAACACCCAGCAAGCTATTTCAGGCACTCTCACTTTATCCGGCCCAGCTTTTACATCCCCGAAAGTTCCCTCTCCATTATTTTTACCTTTAAAACCAGAGTCCCTCATAAATGACCTCCTTCGTTCCTCACCTCTAATGAGTTCCCTTCTGCTAAAATAGCCCAAGTTCAGTAAGATCGCATATATGAATAATACAGCCAAGTTTTAACTCCGTAAACTTCACTAAGCAATTCTGCTTTCTGACTAGAGAATTCATTTATCTACACCCATTTAGCGTGTGAAATCCCTTTGCCTGGCTTCAGGGTGCGGACCTGTGGAGAAATATGGACTTTCTGACCAGCCTGGGCTAAAATTTAACTCCGAGGGATGAATTAAGAAGTCTCCAAAAGAAAACAACTGCTCTAATTAATTATTTACCCTACTTAGCAAAGAAACCTGGCTGATAAAGCTAATGAATTTAAGAATAAAACAGACGTGCATTCCCAGGATTATATTTATATGCGCAAGGACACGCACCAAAAAAAGTGCGATTTAGATCTCCTGAGAGTCAGGGAAATGCACATCCCAATTCTCCCCCAAATCTCCAGATTTAACCCTAACTTTACACACATTTGCCCACAAGTCACTATATATTGATTCCTGTCCTTATAAAGACCTCACTAAAAAGGCTTGGACGGTCTCCAGGATGCGACTCTTCCCTTTTGGCAACCTTGCTTGGACCAAAAGGGCCCCCCCCTAAAAAATAACCTTTTCCCTCGCCAAGATCGATGCAGCACTCCACCAATTTTGCCTGATGCTCAAAAAAACTTCAAAGACCACTGTATCGTCCCTCACGGAGGGTCGGCGGGACCAAACTTTGCATTTCAGTGGGAATATTCATGGAGCAAGGTGCTTCCTGGGGCATGGTGTGGGCCAATGCTGGGAGGGACGAGCCCTGAAATGGCAAAGCTGTCTGCACCTGTGTGACTTTAGATACGGTGATAAGCCACAGAGAACTCGGCCAAAGCCTGGGGTGCCTAAAGGACCCGTCCTCATCTTTCTAAGGTGAGACCCCTCAGTGGGTGTCTGCTACAGGATGACGGATGGACAAGGTGAGGACAGGGATTTTTGGAAGGGGCTCTTCAAAAACCCAGAAAGATTCAGCTACAAGAAGACATTGCCCACCCCTATTCCAACATGAGCATACCCTCTGTCCTCTCCTGCCTGGTCTCCTTCGAGGTCTGAGGACATCAAGCACCACGCACGTGTGGATCCCTCCACAGATATTACCATAAAACAATCAACATAGAATCATAGAATCATTTATGTTGAAAGGCACCTTTAAGATCAAGCCCAAACACCAACCTAACACTGCCAAAACTACCAC
The DNA here is from genome assembly GCF_028500815.1 of Rissa tridactyla. Lineage (NCBI taxonomy): Eukaryota > Metazoa > Chordata > Aves > Charadriiformes > Laridae > Rissa > Rissa tridactyla. The sequence continues at coordinate 20,972,467 of NC_071468.1, read as the reverse complement.
TAAAGCATGTCCCCAAGCACCACATCTACCTGTCTTCTAAATACCTCCAGAGATGGTGATTCCACCACTTCCCTGGGCAGCCTGCTCCAATGTTTGATAACCCTTTCAGTGAAGAAATTTTTCCTAACACCCATCCTAAACCTCCCCTGGGGAGGCAATTTGGAAGCAAAAGCGTTGAGATGGCATGTCACTTTTAGTACCTTTATGATGTGATGGCCGTTAATTATTTGCGAGGACAATAACATATAATCAATTAATTTTCTCAATATCAAGTTTATAATCTCCCTCTCCGCTTCTCCCTCCTTTCTTAACAGAACTCCGCATTTCTTTTAGAAAGACATAAATGAAAGTAGCTAAATACCAAAAAAATGTCACCACTAACAAGTCATAAAGTAAGAAAGAGACCAGGCACATTTGATCTTGTTCTATACATGAACCTTTCTAAGATGACTGCTCCAATTAAAGAAAAAAAAGTCAAATTTATCGTTTTGATGATATGAAATTATGAAATTGGCTATTATATGCATATATTTTGTTTAATGGCTTCATTTATTTTAATAACAAAGAGAAACTAGATCTTTACAGATGAAAGCTTTATTTCATGGCTTCGGTGCAACTGGGATTTTTAAAATCTGTGATGTTAACCAAAATGTGATAATGGATGTTCTCAAGGGCCCTATTTTATAGCATTTTATGCAGAGCCAAAGTATACGCAAGACATTACAAACATGATGTTTAGCCCTATTTTAAGAAAGTAGAACTGACTCTGGTGTCAGAGGCCCCTGTAATTGTTTTCTGTCTGCTTCTTGTTCCTCTGAACAGTTACTTGGGCAGCAAAGTCTAGCTGTAGAAATACTGTGACAAAGGCATTAGTTCTCTGAAGGCTTGTTATAAAATGATATTGAAAGGCACCGTTTGTGGGATTTTGCCTGGGAAGGGACAAGAGTGATCGCAATGTAGCTACTTTATCTATAGCAGGCTGCCTTGAAGGATCTGTTGACATCCAGAAGAGAGACACAGAAAAGATGCTAAAAATAAAAAAAAAGATGCTAAAAAAAGAAAAATGCTAATTCTGCTGCTGTTTTTATGTCAGTTAATTCTTAAGATAGAGATAATCAGAAACACCTCATCAAACTTGATCACGCTCTTAGTCCTTTGGAGGAACTTCTCATCTACTCCACTTCCTTTTATTTTTACATTAGTAGATTGAAAACAGCGGCGGCACTCCTGCGTACGCAGCATTAAGGATGCTCTCACTATGTTTTATAGACGTATATAGATCTTTACGCACGCAGGGGTGCGTGTGCATGTATGGGGGTCAATGGCGTTTTGCAAACTACACTGTCCACCCCCAAAAGCGGGGACCCAACCACTGTTTGAGGGAAGGTAGCCCAAGATGGCAGCTCATGATTAATGGCTATATCATCCCTGGCTCGGCGGCAGCGAGGCCCCGGGTCTGATCTGCCAAACATCCCCTCCGTCTGCAGCGGATCAGCAGATGTAAGCACACAGGCCCTGTCAGCTTGACATATCATTCCTACGACAATGTCAACGAGTATTAATGTTCAATTATCTGTCCTAGAAATAACCCTCGCCTTTACGCATTGTGTAACTGGGCGCATGGTACTGCAGTAATCCGAACGACAAGGGCAGAGATGCCCGCGCTCACCCACTCACTGTGAGTTGGCTTCCCAACATCGTGATGACATTGCCTCGCGGTAGCGCACGGACGCCTTCCCCTCCTTCCTCTCCCTTGTTATGGGGTTTTTTTTGTGGTTTTTTTGGAACGCATGTCGCAAGGACCCCAAAGACCTTTCTCCTCCTCTTTGCATAGAATCATAGAATCACAGAATCATTTAGATTGGAAAAGACCTTTAAGACCATCGAGTCCAACAGTTAACCTAGCACTGCCAAGGCCACCACTAAACCCTGTGCCTAAGCACCACATCTACAACTTTTAGGTCTTTTAAACACCTCCAGGGATGGTGACTCCACCACTTCCCTGGGCAGTCTGTTCCAATGCTTGACAACCCTTGCAGTGAAGAAATTTTTCCTAATACCCAATCTAAACCTCCCCTGGCACAACTTGAGGCCATTTGTCCTATCACTTGATACTTGGGAGAAGAGACCAACCCCCACCTCGCTACAACCTCCTTTCAGGTAGCTGTAGAGAGCGATAAGGTCTCCCCTCAGCATCCTTTTCTCCAGGCTGAACAACCCCAGCCCCCTCAGCCGTGTGTGTTGTATGTTGCCCATCAGCATGCCAAGATATGCTTGGAAAAGACGTATTTTGATTCCATGGCCATGCAGAACCATGAGGAGTTTGCCTCTTTGCTTTTACAGAGGGCCAGAAGCCACCCATTACCTGGCAGCCTCTTTATTTCCCATGCTTGGGTATACATATATATCATTTACCATCAAACGCAAATGTCAATGGTGGCTTCTTCCAGGGCTGCGTCAAGATCAATTCAACCCCCAACTGCAGGGCTAGAGCAATTTGTCCAAATGAAACATTACAGCTTCCCTTTGTTAAAGCAAGTTAAAAATAAGACCCCCAGTAGAGAGACGATTTGAAGAACAAACACAGGTTCATTCCTGGCATCTTTTACTACTGTTCAAATATTAAAAATATCGATCAGGCCAAACTGAAATGGGGCGCTCAGAGCAAAAAGCTTACCAAGTATTTCTTCCTTTTAAATCAGCGCTACAGCCAAACTACCGCTCGTTCGAATAGGCTGCAACGGGAGTTTGCATGATTTTTGTTGTTGTTGTTGTTACTATGGCACAGCTTCCTTGAACTAACATTCAAAGGTTATCGCCTCTAAGTTATGCTTGCTAAGTCTTCTTATACAACTCACAATCGGAGGGAGGGAGTGGGAGGAAGCGGTGTGATAACCAGTGCCAGCTTTGAGATAAAGCCCTCCACCTAATCTCTGTTTATTTAGACAACCATCTAACCGCAGCGCCGGGCGTAAAAACAAGCCAGGTGTACGGCTAAGGGAATTTCTCCTGCCTTATCGTGACTGCATTATATTTTGGGGCAAAGGCAAGCAGAGCTCCCCCCGCCAAGATAACTTTGAAAATTTAAATAATCTCAAAGTTTGAGGTTTTGATGTTTGGATTCACTCGGCTGGCTGGGCTTTTTTTGCTTTGTTTTGTTGGGAGGGGAGGTGACGGTAACAAAGCACATTTTATTCCGTGCTTTTGTATTTCTAGAGGTTTTGGAGAAAATGGTTTGCCGTATCACGTTTAAGAATGAAGACTCGGCTTTGAAATATTTCCCACCAGAGGGGACTGAGGGTGTTTGGAACAAATATACATATCATGGGATCAAACCAGAGCAACCTGAGCAGCGTTTTAAATGCATTTCACCCTAAAGAGCTGACAGAGGGTCAGGCGCCCAGCACACCTCCGCAGCAGCCGCAGCAATGCCGAAGCTGCTTTTCCAGAGCTGAAGCTGCTTTTCCAGCCCAGGTGCCAAAATAGAAAAGCTCTTGCAGGTCAGGCCACGAGAAGCAGCACCATAAGGCGCCTGGCTGAAGGATAACCCAGCCTCCCTCCAGCTTCAGCAGCAATATTAAACTGCGCTGGGAAGCTCGTGCGTCGGCTGATGGCTCTATTTCCCCTGCCGTATGAGCCCAAAGTTGCCTCCGATGCATTCAAACTCGGTTTTGCCCCCTTTTTTTTCCCCCCTCTGATAATTCCCCCCACCGTTTACTCCATCATTGTAGGTCGGGGGAAGTGATGAATGTTGCTAAGTGCCAGTTTTTTTTGGTGCAAGATGAATAACCCCAAGGAGCAACCTACACCGAGTCCCAGGCTCCTGTCAGCCCCATAATTGATGATGTTTTCACTGTAAGGGGTGGGGACTGGGACACATTAAGGCTCAATAGGGGAAGTAAACGGAGTGAATTGACTCAGCAACTATGCCTTTTACCACGGCTTCTAATAAGGATAAACTGATCACTGCCAAATGTACTTTAACATCACAGGGAGGGTGGGGGACGGAAAGAAATCGATCTGCTCAAAGGAAAGAAATATCATACCAGAAGTTCTTTTTAAAAGTGAACTTTTATACTCAAAAGTGTAGAAGCATGTTTCAGCAGCATGTTGCTGCATCCTTCCAAGCTGCCATTTGCTGCTAATCCCAAAAATGAATTTACAGCCTTAAAATGCATCCTGAAGATGAACACTGCAAAACCATTGCCACAAAGCCAATGTTATCTTTTTCCTAAGCTCGCTCTCAAATGACTTCGATAACAAAGAGGCGCACGGCGATGCTCGTGCTGTATTTCAAATGCCGTCTTTGTCAGCATCTTTTTAGGGTGAGTGGGAGAGTGGATGTTCTGCTGCCGCACCAGGCGGTGGGGATGGCAAGCAGGTGGCAGCCCAGGTTGCCAGGCATGACTGTGTAGCCAACAACCCCAAGATCCAACAAAACCCACCCTGACTGATGGCTTCTGGGCTCCCAGTGACCTTTGATCCCTCCTGGCTTGGCCAGGAAGAAACCAGCCTGTTCACCGGGGCCCTGTGCACGCGTATTCAACAGAAGTGGTCATCCCTTAAATGCTGATTGCTACATCGGCTTTACACGAGATGGGAGGAGGACCACAGCCATCCTGCGCCGCCACGCAGGTAAGTGCCAGGCTGTAACACCAGAATATATCCTCACTTGCATGTCACACGAAATAAATCAAGGCAATCCACCACGAGGCACATAAAAATGACTAAAACAGGTAAAGACAATTTTTGTCACCCATACAAGAAGTTGCCAAGGTTGGCAATGGCGCCAGGAGCGATTTCCCTGCACCCCCGAAAAACCCGCGCGGGGTTTCTGTCATGAGAGATTTGGTGCTGCTCTGACAACCGAGGGCCATCAGCAGCTCAAACAAGCTGTCGCAAAGATGCTGCCGGCTACGGCAACCATGGAGGATGCTGTCCGACCCTCGGCAGCAACTTTCATCGCCGCATATTGTCACCATAGCAATGAAGCTGGATGCGGGCAAACGACACGGGTCTGTCATCACTCAGCCCCGGCCTGACAGCCTTCAGCACCAGCCGCTCTCATCCAGCCCCCATACGCAAATACGGCCACAACGGGCCCAAAAATAATAATCTGCCCTTCTGCAATGTCATCTTTTTGCCGACGCTCCTGGTAGCACTGTGCAGCCCTTGCACCCCCGTGGGGATGCTCTGGTTTATCCCGCAGCAAGTTTTCACGCTTTAGGGAAAAGGTAAAACAAGGAAGGAGACTGTGGTACCCAAACTTCATGTATCAGAGAGAAGCAAGAAAAAAAAATAAATAAGGAAAATATATCTGTTATGCAAATGGCAGTAAAAACATGAGAATTAATATTTGAAAGGAATACGATGACACTTTTGCTTCAGCAAGGAATAGGAATGTTGCTGTGAAAGTCTCACGCTTCCTTTAATATTAAACACAGGAGTTGTACGTAAGATGCATCCGCCGCTCCCTTCACAGAAAAAGGCGTTTTGGGGTGACGTCGGGATAACTGGCAAGGTACTCCAGGCTGTCACCGACAGCAAACATGGCAAACACACTGCTCTGCCTTCATGCCAACACCAAAATCGGGGGTCCCAGCTATTTTCACGGCCCTCCTGCCAGGGATGCCACGAAGAGACAATCAACTTGGTCTACTTCCCCGCTGCCTTGGTGGAAGTATGGCGAGAAACGACAGAAATCAGAGGTGGCAAATGCTATCTTATCTAGAGCTCGTCTGCCCGATTGGATTAATCATAACATCTCTATTTTGGGAGAATTTCTGCGCGGGGTCAGTTTTTACTCATCCCGCCCATGCAAAGTCGCCCCTTCCAATCGCAGGGCGTGCGGGAGATGGTGAGAAAGATTTTACTTGGTGGTTACCTTACTTAGCTCATCTCAACCACACACTTCGTATTTGACTCTGTGTTTAGTCATACAGAATAACCTGATTTAACAGCGAGCCCATGCATCGCACGAGCCCTCTCACCATTTAGAAAGCTGCCTTTTAATGATACTTAATTTAAACTTGCTTGTATGCTACGTTTGCTAGTGAACACATTGGCTACATGGCTCTTATTTAACACGTTCACTGCAGCCCCGTAGCATGCAACACGCTCGCCGGTCCGCGGCAGCCCTGGAAAGACAATTCGCCGCTTGAACATTTTTAAACCTGATTTACCGTTCCAGAGAAACAACCACGCAACTAATCTTCCAGGACAAATGTAACACTGAAGAACAACTAAACTGAAACGTATAAATTCCATATATACTTAAAAATATTATTGTCTGTAATTTAATATAACAATATTTCTAGGCCTATAACCTTGCACGCAGAGGCAATTTCCCAAGCATTAATACTTAAATGGGTCATATGCACCACATCTGTCATTCTGTCCTGAAGTCTATGAGGCACAACCAAGACTCTGCAAGCCTATTGATTTTTCTAGCATTTGCTTTAATTTACTTAACCATTGAGAAATCCATCAGTACATAAAGGGCAACTGTCCATTACTGCCTCATTTGCAGACATTCTTTCCCCTTTTTTTTTTTTTGGTAAATATTTCCCCTTAAATCGCTGTGTGTTTACAGTGTAAAAATGAATCCAGAAAGTGCTCACACCTGTTTCTGTTCAGTAACTGCTGCACTGAGGTATATGTAATGTGCTTAAAGATAGAATAAATACCTCGACATTATTACATCTGTGTGCAAAGGGTGGTAAATTAGATCCTAATTACATTAACAGGGATTCTGCCTCCCAGCTTAAATTTTACATGAGCACTCTGTAAAAATCCAAAAGCTCTGCTGTGGTTTCTTTACGAGCTGGTGATTACAGCTACTTCCTATGCGGTCACTAAATATTCTGTTTACAAATAAATGAAGAAGCTTTGAGCCAACTTGCCAGGGTAATAATCCATGTTGTTGTTTTTTTTGTTGTTTTTTTTTTTTTTTTTTCCCCCAGCAAACCTTTACCACATAAGCATGGCAACAATCAGAAGCCCTGGCTTCATCTAATTACTCTATCACATAATTTCACAAATTGCCTTTTCACTGGGGAGCCAAGTGCAAAACACGCTCACAGTGGGATTTCAGGCAGCAGCTTTCATTTACTACTCATTTCTTGTTAAATTAAACACAAAAACACCAGTTGTGCGAAAGAAGTCAAAAAGAATGCTTGCAAATGAGCCAGACAAGTGTATCTTATATTTATACCATTCGCACAAAATAGCTCATTGGCAAGCTGGATTTTTAATGGCACCATTATCGCCTTTAACCCTTTTAAAGCCTGGTGCAAGACTAGTAACCGGATCATCCTGACCAAACTCAACCGAGGGAAACAGCATCAGGCAGCACATCAGCCTCATTAGCCATCCTTTAGTTAATAACCCCCGAGACGAGGCAGCGTGCCCCGATTCGCCTCCACCTGACCCCTCCGGGAACGACCCCGGGCAGAGTTTGGCCCACAAATTCCTGGGTATTACACCCGCCTATTACGAGGGAGGGAACGGTCCTACAAATCAATGGAGTGGGATTTTTTAAGCGCAATTCCCACTTCAGCCTGGTACGGCCCCTCCGAGGTGCGGGGGAGCCAGCGGGACCTGGGGGCAGACAGACCTGGAGGGCCAGACCCCTGCTAATTATCTGAGTGCTAACAAGGCCGGCTTGCAAGCTGCCACCGAGGAACACAAATTATTTTGAAAATAATTGCAGGCAGTGTACCATCGCCGGTGGAAGTGAACCAGAGGTTATGCCGCTCTAAGATGACATTTTTTACATCAACAAGTACAAAACTACAACACGGCCATTAGTAATTAAAGCTGTTCCTTTTGTAGCACCAGAGCCAGTAGGTCAGGTACCGTTTTACATCAGAAACCAGGCCTTGATGGCTGTGGATTTGCCAGCATTATCTGCACAGGGAGGGGAAAAAAAAAAAAAACAACATTAGCAGCAGCTGTCTGTGTGCCTCCACATTGAAAATCCTATTCATACAGACAGGTGGAGTAATTTAAAAGCCAATGTGGTGCAATTTTGATGCAACTAATGCCACTGTTTACTAAAACGCCACCATTACTGCTGTTTATGAAAACAATACTAAAATTGCATTTTATTCATAAGAATCCCAAGTTTTGCGTTATTAGCAGTTTCAAAATTATTCTGCCCCCAACTGCAGCTTGTGACTCTCCAGGGTTTGCAACCTGCTGCACCAACAGACCCACGCTCGGGTCTCCACAACAATATCAAGGGTTTACCCTCTTTGCAATTCACACGCAAGCGCAGCACAACTCCGGGATCAGCGCAAAGTCCCTGGCAAAGAAGTAGAGATGTGCCAAAAACGCTATTAATTAGCCAGATTCATCTCACATGGCATTTACCTTCCCAAAAATATCACCTAGGGACCCCAAAAGCTCTGGTTGGCACAAATACAGGTTCTCTAGGAAGAAGACTGTCCCCTTGGCAGAGTCCCACCCTTTCCCCTCTGAGTTCAAAAAAAGTCCTTGGAAAACATATTTCTATCGTGAGCAGACCCTTGGCTTTACTAGTGTGACTCAAGTGACACTTTAGTGCCACTAACGTGACTCCCTACCTTTTTCCATCACTGGTACAGAGCATCATAGTGGGAATAAGGTGGTGGTTTGCTGGGTTTTTTCAAATCGCATTTCTAAAATGTTTTATGCTGTACGGGTTGGATTAGAAAAGGTCAACCAGCAGCCAAGAAAGGAATACTCATGCTATACCTAAAGTCTGAGAAGTATTTTCCGGGCAGAAGTTTCTGGTTCATAAAGCAGAAGATGCAGTGGTAAGTCTCCTAGACCTTGCCTTACTAAAATGATGGCCCACCACTGAAGTGAAACGAGTACTCTGCTAGATACTAGGGGTCTAAATCAGGCAATGATGCAAAAGGCGAGGTAAATTAGATAACTACATATTAACTTAAACTCTTTTCTGCCTACTTACCTTCCCTTTACACATATATTTAGCACTGCTGTAGCTTACAGGGTGAGGAGCTGGAAGCGCAGAGATGAGTCTGATCAGTACGGTTTGTTCACCTATCAAAAACCGGATTTTCAGCTGAGCATTTTGGGGAAAGGATGGCATTATCCATGGAAAATTTTAATTTTCTATCAAGAAAAAAAATTCCCTTCCACAATAAAAGTTTTCTGCAGATAATTTTGATGGGCAGACAGTAAACGTAACCCATTATTATTAGGAATTAGGGCTTCTTGAATACATGCAACGAGAAAAAACGTGTAAGCAGTAACAGTGCAGATTCTATGTAGCTGAAGGTAAATGCAGGAAAAAGGGAAACAAAACTTTTAAAATGGGTAAAAAAACCCAACTCACTTCTCATGCCTGTCCCAGAACAACAAACAGACCATATTCACCAGAGTATGGCTGTTGCGGTTCATTCAGACAAGGGTTAAGTTCATGCAAACAGATGTAGGATACTCTATGCCAGAGGAAGGGAATGCATCTTACACAACTTGATGTACCACTTCCAAATGTGACCCGATTTGAAAGGCAGCTTATCTTACACCACAGATTAACACATCTCATCAGATATGCACCCAACTGGTTTGGTGCCTCATATTTTGGCACTTTACCTGATCTGATTAAGTCATTCGCTCGCTTGCCCGTGTGCACTGTGAAACTCCTTCAAGAGTTAGGAGATTGCCAATAAAAAATTAACACTGGCACTTATATACATAAGCATATCTGAGAATCAACATAGGCTCTTTTGTAGCAACTGTGTTAGAGGACAAGCTAAACAAACAACTAATAATGAACAACCGAGCCCATGAATTTATCCTCATTTCCTGCTCACCCACTGCTTGCCAAGATACTGTTGTTGCCTTTGGTGTACTTCATATTGCAAATTATTTGCCAAAATATTTCCGCGGATACTTCCAGATTTACAAATTGGTGGTCGGACTTTTTCCCTCCCCCTCTCCCCCTTCAAAATGGGATACTCGAATTTCGTGTGTCTGCTTTGACTGCAGAAAGACAGCACGTCACGTAGCACATTTCTGTGTGCTCCTTGACTGGAGGAGGCCAATTTCAAAACTGAAGTTGTACACGCAAAATATCACAGCTGCAAATATAAAAAGAAAGGAGAGGGTGGAGAAGAAAGCAAAGCATCTACTGTTGACTTAAAAATTCTTATTACTGCAAACATTCTTGCTGGTAAACTCATTTCCCAGCATATTTATGCAAACAAAAGGAGTTCTAGTACAACCAGAGCAAGTATAATTTAACATCTGAATTAATGTTTATCATGTTTCAACTTTTCAGTATTCCCTCGCTTCTACTCAGATGTGAAATTCTTCTGGTGTGTAAATACTAATGTGTTTCAGCAGCTTCCAAATAATTCAAATTCTTTAATGGGCTGGTGGCTTCCACGTTGGTACAACAGTGCCTCCAAGGTGGAAACTGTGGGAAACTGGGAAAAAGATAAGATAGCCATTCGGGAATAGACACCCTCTGTCTAAAATCTAGCCCAGGCTTTTGGCTACCTTCTGATTTCAACCAAAATACTTCCCTGGACCACTGCTGTTCCTGAGACCTGCGAGGAGCCCAGGATGAGATGTCTCACACCACGTAGTTTAAGACAACGTGATGGTTGTCTTCATCAGAAACGAGACTGAATCGTGGATATGGAAAAAACAGGTGTTGTAACCACACCACACTTCTGAACCTGAGAAGCGCCTAAGTGAGGAATCTGGTTTCCTTGAACCAACTGACTAAAGCACCCTATATTTTTCCTTTCTGGTCTAAAACCAAAGGTTTGTAGCATAGCTCAGTGCCGGCAACTTAAATAATCTACGGGACAGCACGAGATCTCAGTACACGAGACGTGCACTTTCCAAGAAACCATGAAACTGGAGCAACAGCAGCATTGCCAAAGGTATCCCCCCAAAACCCAACAATTTTCTTTAAAAATGGCAAAATTCACCCATGCTAGAAAATGGGCCAATCCTTGGACAGCAGGTCAAACCAACAAATTTGAGGAAGATTAAAGAAAAAGCTGAAGGTTTTGACAGTCAGTGTCCTCCATCAAACTCTGGGAGGGCTGAAGGGTTAAGAAGTTAATTCAAACCAAGTTACCTAAATCCTGTTTGTCCTTCTTTCTGGAGCTCTCAATTCAATTCTGACAGAGCCTTGGAATAATTATCTTCTCCCATAATAACATTTCCCATTTTCTCCCATCGAAGACGACTGCCACAGCACCTCCACCAGCAGAAGGGAGCTGGACCCTCATCCTGGGTTACCTGCACCAGCCTGTGATGGATGCTTTTGCTCGGTGCTCCGGCAAGTCTTCCATTGCCGGGAGCAGGATGAGCCCTGGCTCCCACCTCCCCGAGGGGACAGTGGTGCACGGGCCACCGAAAGCAAGCTAAAAAAGCCTGGCTTTTCCCAGGAATTTGGGACAGCTGGCACTAAGAAGTCTCGCAGATGTGGAAGAAAGATTTTTACAGCTTTGCCCACAATAAAATCAAGTGAAAGAGGAGACTGGCGTATTTGGGATAAAGGGGGGGGGGACACCCCCCACACCCATTCTGAGTCCAATATCGGGAAATATGACCCCTGTTACGCAGATGAGCTCCAGGAGCCCACTGGCATTTCGCAGAGCAAGTATCGGTGCAGGATGGAGACTCGTTGCAAGTTGTACTTTCAGGGGGGTTGGTTTGTTTTAATGCCTTTAAACCCTCTCGGAGAGCACAGCAAAGAAAATCCTCACTGGTTTTAGTCAATTATTTCCCCTTTTTACGTTTTCAGCAGCCTAGTTTTGTACTCGTCTGCCTTCTCACTACGTTCCTTTCCAAAACTGGACAAGCATCCCGTTGGAATAGGGGCAGGGAGCCAAATTAACCCCACTCTCATCGTCCCAAGGCAATAGCTCATAATGACAGACAGATGAAAGAAGACCTGAAATCCACTTGCTTTAACCTTAAAAAGTTGCAAGTCTTTAAAACATTCATACATAAACAAAACTTATAGATTTAAGTGGTACAATAAATAGTATTTTTGTATCAGAATAACATCCTTGAAGCAACAGGGACTATTTTTCTCAGCTAGATCCAGACATAAAGTCCCTCCTTCAAATACCTGTATGCAAATAAACTCTTTTATACAAACAACAACTTTGCTAAATAGATTGCATATTGCTTATTGTAAGTTTTCTTGCTTAATAGAATGGCAACAAACAACGAATAAAGATTCAAAATCCAGATACAGAATAAAAAAAAAAACCTTTCACTTTTACTGTAAAGTCAATGTCTTTCAGCTACGTCTGTTACTTTCTGTTCAGTCTCCCATTTCAGTAACATTTAACCTCTTAAGGAAATTGTTTTAAAAGCAGTTAAAAATAATGATTAAATTATGGGATTTACATGAAAGAAAACCTTGGCCCATTCATTTTTTTTAAATCATGGCAATTTGTTTTTTAAAAGGTGTTTGAAGTCCTTGAATCTACCTCTTGGCACCATTAAAAAAAAAAAGTAGTTTATAATCCCCTAATGTGCTTAAATAAAGCCTTCAATAGTTTAAATTGTTATTAAACATCTTTTGGGATTATAATTTTATGGCTTTTTTTTGCCTGATTAGATGATGAACGTGAAGATCATCAAATACTCATCATATAACAAACCAATTACATCGTATAATCCCCAAAATGAGGTTTGAATCTCCACATTTTAAATTAAGCTGGATTTAAAGGATGCAGAGAATTCACAATGAGCAAACAAAGACACCACCCTGCCCCCCCCCCCCAAAACTCCCTTCATCTAGTTTGAACCAAAAGGTACCATTACTGGGACAAAAACATAGTATGGGTTGAAGCAGAAACTAATCCTGTTGCCACAATTAAATTTACACAGATCTGGTTGTAGGCAAGATTATTTTTTTTCCCCTTCCCTGGCTCCAAGCTCTTCCCTTATTTTGCAATCCCTGCTGAGGGCTATAACATTACAGTGAGGAGATCTGCTTGAAAAATGGTGGTGAGATCTGATCCCTGAATGTTAAGTGATCCAAGAAATAATAAGAAAAAATAAAATAAAGTAAGAGAGCCTGTAAAATGTTGCTGTGCTATAGCACACCCTGAAATTATCCTTAGGGCAACTTTCCGGAGCTCAGCTCCACCACAGGACTGGTTCGCCGCAGTCCCTCCTGGAGACCCTGCCATGGCATTTGATGTTCATCTGATGCCACCCCACAAGCCTCCCCTCATTTTTGACTCAGTTTTTACAGGTTGGGCATGTCCTCACCTCTTCACCAAACTATTAGCAGCCTTATTTATTTATTTATCTACCATTTCCAAATAGTAACAGGCCATTCCTTCCACCTCAAATTTATAGCAGAATCCTAAAAGCAGATTTCACAAACCTCAAAGTTTACAGGCTGCTGTCATAATCTACCATCAAAAATTGCACCGAGCCCCACAGCTACGTTTCACCCAAGTAACGGCCAACCTGGGCAGCTCTTCCAACCCGGACATTTAAATCAAAATTAAGTCAGAATAGCAAATAGTTAAAAACAAATCCTGCAAAGTCCTAAGTGTAAGTCTGATCACAGCTTTTTCCTATTGTTTTAGCTGATTGTTGTTGTTGTTATTATTCTAAGGGGAAGGAAGAAAAAAAAAAAAAGGGGGCAATTTGGATGAATTTATCCCCTGAAGTGTTTCAGAGCATACTGCCAGCCTCTGCAGAGGACAGTGCTTGCTTACCCTTTGGGCATACGTCAACTCAGTTCTGCACATCAGTCAAAATAATGGGGGGGCTGCAGCGTGCCACTGAGCGGGAACTATTGCCCAAACACTTCAACAACCGCAGAGGCTATGGCCTTGCATTTGATTTTTATTTTTTTTCCCTTCAATAAAGAAAAAAAGAATTTCCTCCTAAGTGGGAAACGAGAAGTAAAGGGCCAACCTTAGGAAGTTAAGTCAGTACACAGAAGAAGACTTAATACTCTTGGAGATGGAATAACTGCATAGAAGGAATTAAACCAGCCTATATACTTTTAAAAGACTGTATTAGTCCAACATTTATTTTAAGCCTTTCCAACCATTAATCATTAGTATGACAGACACAGCAATTACTGTCTATTTTGTTGAATTCCGTGCCACTGATGTGTATTAATATTACAATTGTGAGGGAAAAAAAATAAAATTTGCCTTTGAAAAGGAGGGCTCCCAAATAACACCCCAGTTAGGAAGCACCGGCGGTCAAGGAGATGCTGGGTTTTGCAGTTAACCACTGCTCGTTTCTTCCCTGCCATTTTCTGGATGGGAAAGTGAAGGCAGGTTAAGCGCTGGGGGCAAAAGGGAGGTATGTATTGCCTGCCCTGACGTGTCCCCTGCTTGAACAGAGTCACCTCCCTCTCTCTCCTCACCTCCCGTCTTAGGGAGGACCTCATGTCCACCCTAGGGAAGGCCAAATTCACTAATAATTAATAAATAAATAAATAAAATAACTAAGATGGGATCTCTAGTTTCCTCAGCAGACCACTCTTCAGCAAGGAGTCCAGATGGGGACACTGTCGTGTCCATGTGTAGGGTTTTAAGAGCAACCGTGAGGCCCCGACACCCTCAAAAATGAACTGGAGTCTTAATAGTCTTAATTCCTTTGGTCTCTCACCCCGCTACTCCTCAGCTCTGATTGCAGCCATGATTTGGGCCTGAGGTTTCTTGCAGAGAGGACAGCACCCCAAGCAGTTTGTCAAAACGTTATATTGCTCTAGCACTAAGAGTGTTGACACTTCCCCATGTTATCAATGTACTTGCCTGGAGGACATCTTCCTCCATGCAGAAGACCCACTGCTCTTCTGGATGCACAGGTTCTCTGGAGCCGTCTCTCTCCAGCAATAGCACTCCCAGCTGAGACACATGCTTGGAAGATCCTACCATGTTGTCCAGCCATGTTTTAATTTGGGGAAACTGTCCATGACCCCACATAGGGTTTTGCTGGCTTTTGAAAGTTCTGTCTCAAGGTCCTAGCTGGAAAAGGTTGGACTGGGCAAACCAATTCTGCCTTACCGAATTGATAAGACAAGCCTGAAGCCACCATGATGCTGCCAGAAGAAGAGAAAGCTGTCCTGCAATAAATCTGCACTTCACCTGGCTGGGCTGGATCTGCACAGGGGATGGTGGAATTCTAAAGCAAGCTTTAGCTCGGTGCTGCAAGGTAGAAAATGCAGCAGCTTCACTGCATAGGTCCTGGGGGGGTTCTTTCTGTATTTGAGCCTGCCAAAAGAAGAGACCACCTTAAGAGTCCAGATGTTGTCTCCCAGGGGCAGCTACCAACACTGCAACAAGCTCCACCAGCACTATCACCTTCTCTTTTGCATACCATTACTGCACAGGAAAAGAGTGAAAAGCCACTGGCACCCTACACCTAATCTAGACGAAATGGTGACAGGGTCCATTCTCTGGTCCTGAGGCTGTGTATGAAGCCAGCTGCAGGGTCAGGTCAAGCCCACGTACCTAAATGCTCCTGCCACGAGGTCTTTTGGGAGTCACCCCTGCTATCTTCTGCTGTGCTCCCAGGAATGGTTTTGGAAGGTGCTGGTAGCTGGCCCAGTCTAAGAGCATCTGGAGACTGCTCAAGCAGTTTAACAGGACAGACCATCACGTTCTGTGCCCAGGCCTGGGTGATGGTTAATCTACTAGCATAAACACAGCAACAGGCCACTTCCAGGAAAAAAATACTAATACTATTAATAATAGTAACAATTCCTCAGCTGGGAACTATGGGGACTGAGGTGCAGTTGCTCAGTGTCCCCTGGTGTGCCTTGTCCCATCTGCAGAGCTTCCAGGGCATCTCCTCAAACCAGAATCTAAACCAGCTGCGTCAGAATGGTGCGAGCATCGCTGCCGGCACAGCATCCCTGGCCCTTTTTGGAGGTAGATGTCCTTAAGCCCACATCTGCTGTGGAGAGACACCAGATGTCAGCTCATTTTGGTGAGGACCTAGAACTGGGGAGACACCAAAACCAAAAGAGACCTCGGGGAAGCGATGTGCTGAACGCACCAGGGACAGGGTTAAGGAGCTGGCAAAGCTGGGGCACGGCTGACCTAGAGCCTGCCAGAGAGAGAGAGGGATTAACTTGGAGATATCCTCTCCGGCCTCGGAGGAGGAGTGCTCCAGTATGAAGGTTCATTCATAGCAACCCAGGACCGCGCGGGGCCGGATTCCCTGCCTGATCCCTGTGCTGACAAGAGTCACGGCAGATATCTGGTTTCCTGGCTCAGCGGGGGGGACGGAGGGGTGATGCGCGTGAGCGCTTCCTCCGGTTTACGAGTTATACCCTTGGCAGGGCTCCCACCGGGGCTGGGCAAGCTGGCCAGCTTCTGGTTTCATCCTGACCCTAACGACAGGCAGGGGAGAGAGAGGCAACCGCTGGGATTAGAGGCGAGAGCTGTTCTTCGCTACCGCCTGCAGACTCCCAACACCCCTCATCCTCCTGGCCCAGAGAAACTCAGCCAGAAAACCTGGGGCCGAAGGCCCACATTCCCACCGTGACAGATCACCCACAATTTGATGAAAAAGGAGAATGGCATTAAAAACACTTTTTCTAAATGCTGACATTAGAAGGTGTGGTACACAACATAAAGCCTTGAAAGAAGCTCCAGCATCCAGTTTAACCCCACACACCTGTCCAGAGCTTTGATTTCTAATCCCAGGAACCAAAAAGAAAAATACAGGTAGCTGTGGCAACAGAAATAGCTGCACATCCCCCCACCCCTTCGTAATGTTAAATACAGAGGTAACTTACACTCTGGGAATGAGAATGTCTCAAAGAAAAAAATTATACTTTGCTATTAAACCAGATACATTCAGACCTTTCACCATGAAGCTTCTGGTGATCTCTGACAAACATCTGAATGAGGTCTTTGTTTGCTTTTTGCTTTGTTTTTAGATCTCCCCAGTTATTTTCCGCGGTTCTGCGGAGCACAAGAACCAGGGGCCGAACTCGGCTGCTCTCTGCTCGGAAGCAGCGATTCCCACATGAGCCGAGGGGAGCTGCAGCTGTGCGAGCAGCAGGGCAGGACAGGTCTCCGAGGTTATTAGGATAAGCTTAGTCACACTTTGTGGTGAACGTCCTGTTAACAACTGCGACTCGAACAAAAAAAAAAAAAAAAATCTAAAAACAACACACACACACAAAAAAACCCCCCAAAACCATAAAACATACGCTCTGTGCTCTTCCCCTGGCATCTAGCAAATGAGGTAACAACAACAACTCTGCTTGGAAAAGTTCCCTGAGCTGCCTGTCAGTAACATCATACGTATTTTTTTTGCTTTCTATGACTACTACAACTATGACATTTTCCATGTTTTATTTTGCATATGTGATCTAGAGTTCACTTACTGTTAGATGCTGGAACAGCCATGCCCTCATGATATTTGTGGCTACTTTGGGAAAGATGCCACGCTTTTTATGTCGCTTTTTGTCCTTATCTGGATCATCATCATCACCTGTGCTGGGGGAAGCTACACTGTTGTCCAAGCCGTCACCTGTAAATATAGTGAATCAAATTTTGACTTATGCTACCTTTATATACTTCAGCCGAAGCCTGGCTTTGGGTATAAACTGCATGAATATTTAAATGAGGTATAAATTCTTTAACACCGTAATTCACCAGGGGTTGAGGGGATGGGGAGGGGAAGAGACATGGGGAGAGGGAGGGTCTCAGGACTATGTTGGCCCCGTTCTGGTTTATCCTGAAGGACAGTGTGACCATTTCTGCCACTGGATTCAGCACTATAATCCAAACCAAAAAGTGCTTAAAAAAAAAAATCTTTTTTTTTGCAAGCATCCAGCTTGCAAAGGTGGAAACGGTGGCTTTTCTTCACACTAGGTCACTTTCCAAAAATTCATCCCAATCAGCCACTTTGGACAAGATGGCAATTAGGAAAGTATTGATGGTGCCCCATCCCCATGACACGTGTGAAGTTGGGTGGCCCGTCCCACCCTGGGATGCAAAAAGCGGGGTGAATGCAGCTCTCTTGCAACATCATTTTCTCTCCCCAAATTCCGAAACAACCTGAGGATTGGGGCATCGCTTATATTAAGTCTTTTATAGATGTCCGACTTGCCCTGACTTTTGGATGGGAGGTGGGTAGCTAACTGGCCTCCCCTCTTCCCAGCCCCAGCTGAAAGAAATTCATACGGGGATAAGTAGGTACCAATCTGACGTACACCGCAGGAATTAACACCCTGCTTTGTGCTGGTGTGCCACAGCTGCAATAGGTGTCTGCTCCCGTTAAACAACAACTGAGCCAGAATGCATTTCCTTAATGCAGAGAAGGTCTCGGACACTTCTCATCACATTAGCAACTTATCTACGGGAGGACGTCACTGCGTAGCAGCCAACTTGGGTCTGGGCTGACAGGCGACCGGTCAAAGGAAAACAAAAGTTGCAGTGCCCGGTCTGTTCTCATTGCAGTTTTTTGTTTCAAATCCTGAAAGCAAGTTTATAAACAAGTCCACAGAGCAAATCATTCTCTGCATGTGGATTGAAGGGTATATCCCAGCTTCTGAGGACACCGTATTTGTAGCAACATGGAGTTGTGATGTTATTAGGCAAGTGTTTTTTTACACCCCCTGGGCAAGAATGATCGAGAGAGTCATCTGAATTGGGCTGATCAAAACTATCTCTGTTAGGATAAAAATAAAAAATATTAAAAAAAAAAATATAAGATGTAGACTGTCAAAATTATGATTTGTTAAACAGCTTTCAGTACCAAAAAAAAAAAAGTTATAATTAGTGTGATATTTTTAGTACCTTACTGACCGTGGCAAATTTATAATTGTCCTTATGACTTGGCCTGTGTCTTTAATGAAATGGTAACCTTGGGCAGTTATAGAAACAAACAAGATTTTTATGAAGAAATCAGATATCCGACAAATCCTTTGAAAGCCCAGTATGTAAAAAAGAGGCTTTTATACAGAGAAGCAATTCACCATATAAAATAATAATTCATAAAAGAAACATGAGCAAAGGAAACAACTCAACAGCATTTAAAATTCCACGGGCTAATCCACTTTCTGTCTGCAAGAGGCAAACAAGGAAAAGAAAAGTATTACGCATTCATCGATTAAAAATGAAAAGCTTCTAACCTAATGACACTGCCTTTCACCACCTCCCTGCCACCGTCCACCCGCCCTCTCCCCCCCACGCCCTCCATTTTTTTTTACATACAGTCTCTCCTCATTTCAAACCCCCTTCAGATTAATTTAGCAGGCATCGCCTCGTGCCTGACGGGAGGAGGACTCATTGATAATTTATGGAAATATCTACTATAATCCAAGGGAGATGACTTTTTTTCCAGCTTTGTGCATCAATAGATAATCAAGGCCTTCAAGCAGCCTTAGCTTCCCATTACCTCGGGCAAGAGAATTCCTGAAAGCATGCCTCCGGGGCACCTGAATTATATCCTCCATTAGGGGAGGAAAAGCTTTCTGCATTCCACCTATAACACTCCCCAGAACCTTTCCTGTTTATTTCTGCTCTATGAAAGCAGAAGCATTAGGAACAGGATTTTTTAAGTGAAGACTTATGTAGATACAATGGAGAAACCTTTCAAGCGCGAGCCAGATCACCTCCTTCAATCCCTGGCGGTGACCTATCCCAAATAAAAGGTTTCTGTTACATCATTAGCTCAAGCCAAAAACAGCCTTGGCTTAATGCACAGTTTGTTCTTCCTACTGTTTTTAGGCAAATACTGCTACTTTACTCCCATCTGGGAGGGAAATTACACTGCTGGGCTGTAATCTAAGACAAGATTTTCATTGGAAGCAAATGCTTTCAATCCAGTGTAAATACTGGTGCATGTTCAGAAAAGCCTAAAACAATAAACCCTGGCCCTGTCCGACACAAGTTAGCGAAAGTGAAAGGCAGGGAGAGGATAAGAAAGCACCCGGCTATCCTAAGAGCAAATGCTTTGCTAGACTTTTAGAAATTGTTTAACCTCTCCACTTTTTTTTTTTTTTTTAAACTGGAAAATTGATCCCGTAAAGACTGAAACCACAGAGAGAAGTCTAAACGCTCAACTGTGGATTTTAGTATTTCCATCTACTTTGCAACCCGATCCGCTCACCTCTGTGAGGTCTCCAGAGATTACCCCCCCGCTTCCTTTTTTTTTCCCCCTCTCCCTTCTTTTCCTCTTTTTAAAGATCACTAAACAAACTTGAAGCACCGCTGACCAGCCACACGGTAGCAGCTACGAACCGCATTTGTAAAATGTCAGCGGCGACTCCGTTCCTGAAGTTGACTTCTCCCGCCGCCAAAATGAAGGCGAACTGAAAAGGTGGAAATAATCATAGAAATGATGCTAGTCCATAAACAAGCTTACAGCCTCATTAGTATAGCGGGAGGCTCCGCTGGGTGATTTATGCTTGTTTTGCTGATGCCATGAGGAAATGCCATAGGGCAACTTTAGCCAGCTGCTAATGGTTTCTGACAGCTTCTTAGCAACTAGTGCAAGCAACGCCGTGGCGTTTGCTAGTGACAGAAACCGAAAATGTCATATTATCTGCCCATGTGTCACGAAGTCCGTGTGGCAATTAACTAGTAGGCCAGTGACTGAGGGGCCAGAGGCTCTTCAAAATGGCCCGTGGCTATTTGGAGGGGGGACACAGAGCAGGCGCACCGCTGGCCTTTATGCCACACATATGCACGGCCGTATGCACGATCTGCATCACGATCCGCATCCCGCTCCCTCCGTCACCCAGGAGCTGGGTCCACGCGGATCCTTTGTCCGTGGAGAAACTCCGGCTGGCTTTCTCTTTAGGCGCGGCGTGACATTATCAGAGGAATCGGGAGTAATCTGTCTTGATATGGTGGTGGGAAATGGCACTTTAATTGGCAATACCTGATCCTCTGGTTTCGAGGGCTGGATCCAAAGGTGCGAGCTGTTTTTCTGCTCGCTCGCAAATTAGTCTAAAAGGATTTAAGATCACTGAAGCAGACTCGTTGCCTGTCAAATTGCTGGGAGCGCAGCGACTCTGCACAGCAACTAGATGCTATTTAAGAAAAAAAAAAAAAAAAAAGAAAGAAAGAAAGAATACGGAGCCTGTGAGGAGCAGGAGGAGAGCCCAGGCTCCACACGCCCGTTCCCCAGCGAGCAAAACCAGGCGCCATATGTCAACCTGTCAAACCTTTCTGCGTGGCCATTTGCCCTTTCCAATAATATTTAAGAATTGTTTTTACACAATTTTTTTTTTTTGTTATAGGCCACGGTCTAGTGAAAGAGGCCAACCAACAAAGAAAGGAATTTGTACTACAATTCGTCCGTGGACAATTTCTTGCCAGACCTGGGCCGGTCCCCATGGAGCGAGGCAGGTGACCTGTGGCAGCTCCCTGGCTGTCAGGCAGCTCTAATTTCAAACGCCCTCGACTCCCGGCGTCCCAGAGTTGCCTATTTAAGCACACCCAGGCATTTAGGCCGCGCTATCTTGTTCCTTTCAAGAAAGGAGAAAGCGGGCATTTATCGTATTCAGCCCCACTGAATGGGTCAGGCCTCTCCCCGCACCCCGCATCCCTCCTCCTCCGCCAGTGCCTCCTACAACTTCCCTTCCCCTCCCACTCCCCCCAGAAACTGGGAGGCAGAAGCAGCAATGGGTTTATGGCGGCTCCTTGAGTGGGTAATGCTTTCTTTGTCCTGGGTGAGCTGTGATAAACCTTTGTTGGCAAAATCAGTGCTTCTGGAGAGCAGCTTGGCACACGCTGTCGTGGGAATGAGGTGATGGGTCCAAAGCCTCCTCCCTCCCTTCCACACTAAACCAAACTGAGCCATCATCGCCCTGCAGTGTTGGGAAGGCATAGCCGGGCAACCTCCAGCCACCCCAGCTCCTGAAACCACCCTCAGACATGCTACCATAAGAAGCTGCTCAGATAGAACACAAATAGTCCCAATCCCAAGGCGGAGCCGTTTCAGAAAGGTTAGAAATTCAAGTGTCCTAAAAACCCCGGCCCTTCACTCGACTACAAAATCCATGCCTTTGCATGGGGCTCTTTAGACTAATGCCACCCTCAAATGACTTTAAATGACCAGAAATCTCAATAGCAAAGTGCCAAATATAGTTTTACTACAAGATCTTCAGCCGATGCAACAGCTTCTTTCTCACTGCACGTAGCCCTGTACTAGGATCAAATCTGTCTCTGGAGCACAAGCATTTTTATATCAAAGCAAAACATACTGTTCCTAAAAAAGCCTGCTTCCCACGCCTCTGTCGGGAGAGCTGAGAGAGATTTTGGGGTCCACTGTTCAATTTGCTGGGAGGAGGTGAGAGGAGGGCACCAGCTTCACTGAGGCCCATCAAAGCACGCCATGAATGCCACCTTCCACAGCTTTTACAGTCCACTCCTTCATAAGCATCTAAATCCACCACTTGAAGGAGTTCATAGAAGAAAATGTGAAAGAAATGTAACCCAGAAGCCCTGGGAAAGACCCAGAGCAACTTTTAGGTGCACCCTGGACCAGACAGCGCCATTAAATCTGTGTCCTCCAAAAGACTCAACACTTATAAATTGAACTTATTTTTATGTTCCCAAATCTCTCCTGTTAAAAGCAGGAAGAATTCTGCCTTCTGGAAGGACTTTACAGTTTGCACTTACTTTTGCATGTAATAAGCTAATATAATCTAAGCATCCGTTGTGTTTGGACAAAAACTGTTGACTTCTGTACTAGACTTGCAATGTTTTCAGCGCTATGAACTGAAACACGGTGCCTCAAAGTTCACAGGCTTTTTGGTGATTTTGTTTTTTAAATTCTATCACAAATTTTTTTTAAAGTATTTAAATATGAGTTCCTCAAATTCCTCTTTCTGCTAGCATGAGAAATCCTACGTTATCTAAGCCAAATATTTAACTCTTCACTGTCCATCCACAGCTCTGTTGGTTCCTTTCTCTTTTAACCCCTCCAAGAACCCAAATCTCTTTAGCAACCTTTCCAGGTAACTGGAAAGCAGGATTCGTTAATAACTTTAAGCAACATGATGTACTAGAGAGATTTTAAGTGGCAAAATGACTTTCTTTAAACTGTCTTCAGTGCTCTGTGCAAATTTAGAGTAACTATGATAATCTCCACGCCTTTACCTCTGTTATCCCTTACTGAAACACATCTCCAGTTTGCTGGATACACATCTACCACGCTGACTTTTTGCAGAGCAAAACCAGGCCTGTGTGCAAAATGTCATTTTCCTATAAGGTACAAAATTATGTACTCTCAAAAAGCAGGTCCAAGGATGCAACAAGTTTTTTCTGTAAAGTAAGAGCAAGAGAGAAGGAATCTGCCACAACTTACTGTTCACAGGACTTAAAACAAGGATTGCCGTTTCAGACCACCAGCATTGAATGGAATTGGGCAATCAAAGAAGAATATGAAGGTTTGGAGATATTTTTTTTATTTGTTTCTGACACAGCTAGCTCCAACTCAGAAAAGGAATGAGGCGAGCAAAAATCACGCCCAAATGACTCTGAAGTGAGTCAGGGTGGCCAATCTTCATGTCCACAGCCAGAATAGACAGAACAGACTATTTCAGTTGGAAGGGACCTACAACGATCATGCAGTCCAACTGCCTGACCAATTCAGGGCTGACCACGTTCAAGCAAGTTATTAAGGGCATTGTCCAAATGCCTCTTAAACACTGACAGGACATGCGAGGACGAGTTCACCACTCAGAAACGATCATTCCTCCTGACAGCAAGGTGGGGAAGGAGAGAAGCAGAGCAGCACAGGGGGCTGAGTGCTCAGCTACGCCAGAAGAGAGCTGGAAGGCACTGGCACAGTCTGGGACGTGTGCTCAGGTGGTAATCCCAAGTTGTACCTATTTGTTGAGGGGAACTAGAAGTTTTGACAGGAAAAGGCCCGTGAGTTTAGAAGATTTCCCCAAAATACATTATTTTAAAATTTACACATACATGCACCTATATATTGCCTACGTAACACTAATCCACTGTTACTGCTCTCAACCTGCCAATGCCTAAGCAAGGCACATGAGCCGAGGACGGGGCTACCAACAAAAAGGTACTTCAGAAAGCTTCAAGCAACCGTGCAATTTCTTTATCAGGCAAAAACATTTTCCATTAGTTTGGATCCACAATTAGCCAGATGTGATGGAAGCACCCACCCCAGGAGTTCCTGAGGTCAATGGCAATCATCTCAGCACACTGAATGGCCTACAGAACAGACCCAAAAATTATTTACAACGATGGTGGAGGTCTGCTTGTGAATAAGAAAAGTGATGTTAACGAAGGACCTATTTTTTTTCTTATTCCTTAAGGAAAAAGCCTTCTCAAATACACTCAATAAAAAGTTAATGAGGACAACAAGGTTGAAAATGAGCATTAGCAAGGCACAAATACTATGTGTTTGGGTTTGCACGCATCTCTTAAGGAGATAACAGTGCATGTTTCATGCAAGGATTCAGACCATGACATAAGCAGTAGGAGGTTGTCAGTCACAGATAGTATGCATATTTACAAGTTACTAAAGGAAACAGTTGCAAAAATATCCTACACAAATATTCTTAGATGGAGCAACCTGGACAAGTATAAATTACACTCTGGCATTTGACAGATTTTCAAAGTTTTTTTTCTTGAATCATTGAACTTTGTTCTTTAGAGACAGGAGCACCTTTTTGTAGTAACTCGATCCTCCTTTTTGACTTGAATTCCCTTCAGGCAAGCAACAAGCAAATTAGCTGTCTACGCAAAGAGTAAAAACAGCACTGATGAATAGGGGGGAAAACCCCACAGATTTTACTTATTTTCATTTGTTTGGCAGCTTTTTACAGCTGAAACGAAGGAAACCTCTTCTCCTGCACAACGTAGCACTTCTTAACGGCGTTCAGAAAACTCCCTTATTTATGGGTAAGTTGTGCAATACTTCTGGAGCTGTGCATCTATGTGACGAATGAAATATTAAAAAGAAAGCAATTCATTGTATGGGAAGCAAACATCTCTCTGCTGCCAGCAACAGACGTTTACTTTGAGCAGTTGGAAGCAAATACCCTACAGAAAAGTATCTAGTTAAACAGAAAAACATCCTGCTTTAACCAAGAATGGTAAAAAGCTTAAACGGTTGTGGGTTTTTTCCTAACCTAAAAGCCAGCGCAATGACCCTACCACTTCTTGGGAAAAGCTCTTTTTCAGTCATTCTTTCATTTTTTTCAAATATAGGTCTTTATTTGAAACCTGTTCTCTCCAGCCTCAGCTGGAGAGTTGACCCTCCCAGCTATGGGTCCCACCAGTTGCCTTCTCCATGAGAAGCCAACCGCACACAGCTGAGACACAGGTAAGTCCACCATTGGGCTTGGTTGGTCTTACTCCCTTGCAAAGCAGAAGCACAAGCAAGAGCAGGAGGAGCACAGGACTGCTCTGCCATGGGGGAAATATGCCCAACTGATACCCCAAATGGCCACGAGGTCAACTTCTGTAAATCTCTATAGCTCCTTAACAACTGTCTCTATCTTTGTGTTTATCCAGCTTCTAAGACACTTGACTCTTGGACTGAGCACAAGCAGCTGTAAGAGGCTCAAAGCAACGATCAGAAGCATATTACGCATAAACTAAGGGACGTATTATCTGTAGAAACAGTTTATTAGAGTGAAGCATTTAAGTAGGCTTCCTTCCCCAAACACAGCTAAATTGCCCTGGGCCCTGCCTGCGCGCCCGCACCAGTGGAGATGATGCTGTAGGTTTCACGTGTTACAACAGACAATACATGCCAGAACCTTGACACTGTCCAAGCCATTCAAAATTAGCTTCTTCTATTGAAAAAAGTTTTAAAAAAATTAATTGTTGGGCAAAACAAACCAAAATGCTTAGGATGGTTGAACCAAACTAAAGCATTTTCATCTGGGCTAACGCAAGAGCAACCGATGCTGGCCCATGCTGCAGTGTGCACTGCGGTAACTATAGTTCAGACACTGTTTGCCCCAAATCCTCTTTTGCAGGGCTGGATCCCGTATGTCACGGGCGTCATATAACCATAATGAACAGGAGAGAATTAGTCTAGCTGCAGCTCAGGCAAGTCAGGATTCATGACCTACCAAGTCCACATGAGGTATTTGCAATTGGAAGTTCCCACATGGTTTGTGTCAAGTTAAAAAGTTCTTGCTGATATGCAATGCGTTTTCTTCTACTCCTGCCACAGATTTAAAAGTAGTATCAAAACCAGTAAGTTATCACTTTCCCTGTCCCTAGTCCATCAGTAACATCTGACAATGAAAACCACGACACAACTAAAAGAAAACTAACATTAAACTTCACTTTGCATGCCACGGCGGCACCACATACTCTATTTCCCTACATACAGTGGTCACTTTGCAACTGCAAAAGGCAGAATTAAAAGGGGTGAGAATAAAATGCCCCCATCTCATCTACTTTTCCTCTTCTGACAGTAATAACATCTCAGCTGCCATTGCCTATGCTTCAAAAAAACCTTATAAAGGTCCACTTGCTGCAGCCATTACTCCAGAAAATCATAGCTGCTGAAGCTCTTGATTAGGCAGTCAGCAAAAACGCACCTGGCTTTAAACTTAAGGTGCAAATCAATTATTTATTCATATTTTAAAAAAAGAGGAAGACAATTTTCATTTGTTATGGAGGGCTAATCCAAAAAAACCCTTCTGAGGCAGCCTGGTGGTTCTCAATGCAGGACCTTTTATCTCACAGCTATGGAAAGGAGGGCACAGAACAGAGCTGGCCACATCCACCTAAAAGAACTGTTTCATAGAATAGTTTGGGTTGGAAGGGACCTTTAAAGGTCATCTAGTCCAAGCTCCCCAGCAATAAGCAGGGACCCCTTCAACTAGACCAGGTTGCTCAGAGCCTCATCCAGCCTGGACTTGAATGTTTCCAGGGATGGGGCATCTACCACCTCTCTGGGCAACCCGTTCCAGTGTTTCCCCACCCTCATTGTAAAAAATGTCTTCCTTATATCTAATCTAAATCTTCCTTCTCTTACTTTAAAGCCATTACCCCTTGTCCTATCACAATAGACCCTGCTAAAAAGTTTGTCCCCATCTTTCCTGTAGCCCCTTTAGGGACTGGAAGGGGCTCTAAGGTCTCCTCGGAGCCTTCTCTTCTCCAGGCTGAACAGCCCCAACTCTCTCAGCCTGTCCTCACAGCAGAGGTGCTCCAGCCCTCTGAGCATCTTCGTGGCCTCCTCTGGACCTGCTCCAACAGGTCCATGTCCTTCTGATGTTGGGGGTGCCAGAGCTGGAGGCAGCACCGCAGGGGGGTCTCCCCAGAGCAGAGCAGAGGGGCGGAATCCCCTCCCTCGACCTGCTGTGAGTATCTGCCCAATACCTGGGTTCCATAGCATCAGGGCAGGAACTGGACCCGAAACATTTATCCTCCTGTTTTCTAAGCAAATGTTAGAAATATTTGCAAACATGACTGAATGGATGGCATTTGGACTCCTCCCTTCACCCTGCCCTAGCGCTGCCTGGGATGCTCAGAAGAAGCCTGCCTCACTCTCCAAAGACAAAATCTTATGTTACCACGCACGTAATCATCCCAGGAAAAAACACCTTAATTACACAACAACCAACCCTCTGTCAGACCTTTTAAGGAAAAGGCGTAGACAGAATTAATAATGTTTTTCTTAGGCTGTCCCCACTGCTCCTTGCTGCCCGGTGCCCTAAATCCACTGCTCTTGTTCTTCCAGCAAAAGCCGGTCGCTCTGGAGGGCCCGTGACAATAGCAGGAGGCTGTTCCTCGGGAAGGAGGTGCAGAAGCCAAAAGGAGATAAGTAGATTTGACAGAGCCAAGCTCACACAAAATTTTCTTCCACTTGACTGTCCCTCTCCAACACAAAAGGCAAATCTGCTCTGATGAGGCAAGTGCTTTTAAAAAAAGCCCACAATGGGAAAAACAAACCTGAAGTTGGGCTTTAGAGGGAAGGCGTGGTAGCGTCAGCTCTGGTGGCCAGCCGGCAGGCACGCTGCTGCTCGCATGGCTCTCGCTGCCCTCCCCTCAGCACGGGGAGGAGCAGGACAGGGGTGCCTTCAGAAATCATCTCTCACCATCTCTTCTGCGGCTTAACACAGGCAGCACATGGTAGAGCGTGGCACTGGAGATGGAGGGCGCCCGTGGGTGTCATTCTGCACCAACCAAAGCACAACCACTAGCGGTAGCCAGCTTCAACTTCACTCCAGCCCATCTACACAAACTGGGGTTAGAAAACCCCAATTTGGGTAGGGCGCAGAAGAGGGTTGCTCTCTCTGCCCAGATTTCCCTTGCTTTACATGGCTGGGAGGGATCAAGCAATGACCGCCGTGGTGCTCAGGCCACTAATTCCCCTTCTGCTACAAACACTCCCCCCCCCAAAAGCGGACTCTACTTTCTCACCCCCTGCTAACACCCCTTGGGTGTGGGGAGGTGGGGTGGCACCATGGGCAGGTTGGGCTTGTACAAGAACACATCCAGGCAGCTGGTGTGAATCCAGCCCCCGCAGCAGAGCCTGGAAACTCAGAGGGCTTGGAGAACCCTTCGGAGAAATAACAGTGATGGGGAGGTGGGTTTTGACCCTACTTCTCGTGGCCACCAGGCTCAGCACCAACGCTGAGCTCCCTTCACGGTCCACCCCAGGGGCACGCAGGCACTGACAGCCCTTTCAGACACCTCAGTCCTACTAAGTCTGCACGTCCCCTTTGGCTCCAGCTTAATGTATTCATGTCACTGCTTTGTTTTTGGTTTCCTATAACTTTCTATCACAGCTTCTGGTGTTTTGATGTTTGTTTTACAGTGCAGTTATAGGTTAGGGTATTTTTTTTTCCAAATTAAAAAAAACCAAACAAACGACAAACCCAAATGCAAATCATCCAGGAGCAAACAGATGTCAGAGGGTCCAAAACATGCTATGAAGGTGAAAGCAAAGTCAGATAAATGCTGGACGCTTAAAAACTTCCCCTGAATATCACCCACAGGTGCACAGGTTCCTTATTTTCATCTCCATCTTCCGTCACTACATATTCCTAGACATCAGCTACCCAGGATTACCTTAAATAGGCAAACTGATGGGAAAAGGGAAAAACTTCTGGTGCACTCCAGAATTTGAGTATTATTCATGTCACTACATCTAGTGGCATCAAAGGTGGGTAAAACCACTGTGAGAGGGATGACAGATGGGAAGGAGGTAACTCAGTCATTTCCATTTATCTCTCTCTGACTCCATTCCTTCGCAATAAGAGTGCTTAACCAAAATCCCACAGAAAGCTCAAGGCAAAGCTGGGTCACAGCAAAAAGCCATCCAGTGTCTTCAAAAAAAAAAAAAAAAACCAAACCAAAACCAAACACAAATTCAAACACCCCTCAAAACACAAGCCAGAAAGATGTCTGGTGTTTCTTTTTCAATTCACACCATTTGTCATTATCCCTAATAGCAACACTAGTAGAAATGGATAGAAAGCAGAAACTGCCTGCTTTTAGTAATTCGATGTACTTAAAATGACATTAATGAGTAACCAAGGAAGTTAAAGAAAACCTCAGGTTCTGGCAGGCTGAAAACCACAGGCATCAGCTTCCCCTAGGCAGGTAGAGACCACATGGAAAAATAATCTTGTTTTTCTGCTGAAGCAACCTCATCCTTCTTGAAAGGGCTGAGGACCTTGTCTCGCCCCTTCCACCCACTGGTGATGGAAGAGGACCCTCATCTGCCCAGCTCACCACTTGATCTTTCTCCTCCTGGGGCAGCCCGGCAGTACCTACGAAGTCACCAGCTTCACCTTCAAAATGGTTCTGCCAACCGTCCCCTTGCTCAGATGGTACTTTCTCAGCTGAGGTTACCAAGAAATATATTTCTACTGCCTGCGTACCCCATCTTTCTTGCCAAAACTTTCAAGACTTGCTTCTCAACTGGAAGGACAGTTGAGGAGGAGGACATACCATGCACATGCAGACAGCCACTGCTACTCCTAGACAAACACCAGCAATGTCCCTGTGACCTTCCCATGCATATGGTATCAACCAGAAGGGTTTTATAGGCAACAGCTGCCACGCAAAGGAAAAGACTGAATTTTCTGAGCATTCTGTGAATGCCGGGCAAAGAGAAGAATGGAAAGGAAATGGAAGGAGCAACCTGAAAAGGAGAAGGGAAAAACAGGAGACCTTGGCTAAAAGGGGAGAGCTCACCACATTCTTAGCCCTGCCTTCATCTATAGAAGATGTTTGCTTTTATAAATCTCAGAAAAAATGTGGTGCATGAGCTAAGTCGGCCCCTAGGCAGATTTAATTTGGGCGACCTGAACTTACTCTGCAGATCACCATAGGTCTCTCTGACCTTGGCAGTGACACAAGGACCATATTTTCTCATGGCTGAACTACTCTGGAATAATTCTGCCAATGTATTAGGCATAAACAGCCTTTTATTTAACATTAGGCAAATACGTTCTCTCTTTCTGCTTCTAGCCTCCCCAAACAAAATCTATTTATTGGGATAAGGAAAACCCCACCCTTCACCAAGGTCTGGGTACACATCTTGAGGGCCAGCAGAAGCTTGGCTGCTTCATGCTCACGGCAATATATTTTCAGACATTGCCTTCAGCAAGATGCATTTTGGAGTTAACTGGTAGGTAAGATGTGTTGCTTTTGATTGGAGTGGTCAGCCTGCATATTTGCAGATGAATATACAAATATCTTCAGACACAAAGGAGGGGAAATATACAGATCGATAGCGGGAATACTCAGCTTCAATCGCCAAAATAGAAAACATGATCCTCACTGTACATCTACACATAAGCGAAGAGTAGCTCCGCTAAAACCAGCCAAGTTGCACTGAGATAAGCAAAAGAAAAAAAAGAAAAAAATAAAATCGCGTCTTGGTCTTGCAGAAAATTGACCAATTTGGAAGGAACAGGTAAACAGTGTGTTCTTGGACAAGAGTCAGCACAGTTTGGATGATGCAGACCTTTCCGTTCACGAGTTGCACTGGTTTTTGTGTCTGGTCACTTGAGGTCACACCACAGAGCTCCGAGGCTCTGCAGAAGCCCTGCACGCCTTCTCACCGTGATGGAGGTAGCTGAAATGGCTATTAAAACCTGTTGTTATTCTGATGCCACCAGATTCTTAATTGCTAAAGAAATGGGTACTGAAACCACAGAAAGGACTTTCTGGCACTGGCTAAGAAATATCAGTTTTTGAGGTCAGAATAACACCCCTTAAAAATATGAATCAGAGTGGTCCTTTCATGCTTGATAAAGGCAGGCAAAACATTAGCAGACTATTTCGCCGAAGACCAGGATAGTTTTGTAATATAAATATAGACACATGCTCAGACGAGCATCAACAGAAAAGAAAGTATTGCAAACCCATATTCAAATTATCCTGTGAGAGTCAAGTAAATCCTAGTAAATACTATTTCCAGTTTTCACCATCACTCCGACTGAGTCTCTTCTAATAAACTCATCGCATATCGAGCAGGATGGAAACACAATTTTCTGACTGTGAACTGCTTGCTTCATCCGTACACAACTCTTGCGGTATGGCTGGCCACTTACCACCTGGAGGCAAGTGTCTCAGTGTTCAGACTGGGTCACCAAGGCTTCTCAGGCAGAAAAAGAAGTCTCCAGTCACACACTTGCACGCTTTGCCATCGCAATGCTGGAGCAATAATCACTGATGCCAAAACTGGCGATTCTCTTGAGACTGGAAAATGCTTTCACAAATATCTGCCAACTATCTGAACAGTCGCCAACAATGCCAGCCTCTGAACCACTGCTCATCACGCTGCTGTTTTCTATGCAAAGCAGCTTCGCGTTTTGTCATATATTTTAACTGCCTGACCAGCTTCACCTGCAATACGTGGTTTAGGCAGGCGAGAAGGGAAGACAGAAATTTTCATCTATAATCGCCGGTTGAAACTCAAAGTTCAGCTAAAAAGCATTCTTACTTATACTTTATTTAACAATTTATATGGAAAAGACTTCGACATAACCACCATATTTGCAATG
Organism: Rissa tridactyla; assembly: GCF_028500815.1. Lineage (NCBI taxonomy): Eukaryota > Metazoa > Chordata > Aves > Charadriiformes > Laridae > Rissa > Rissa tridactyla. The sequence continues at coordinate 20,940,510 of NC_071468.1, read as the reverse complement.
AATGTGATCTTAGCAGCTACCTGAACAAGGGAAAACAGATCTGGAGAGGGCAATACACTCTTGCCCGTGCTCTCCCTTACGCTCCTCTCTCACCAGCCCAGAAGGCATTCTACACATCTGAGGTCGCACACGAACCTCATGCAAGAGCATGCAAGGAGAGGCTCAGGACAGCGGGTGCTGTACACATTAGCTCAAAGATGACATTCTTTAATTGTGCCCCTCTACTCTGCTCTGATAAGACCCCCCTGCAGTGCTGCCTCCAGTTCTGGGGCCACCAACAGCAGAAGGACATGGACCTGTTGGAGAGGGGCCAGAGGAGGCCACGAAGATGCTCAGAGGGCTGGAGCACCTCTGCTGTGAGGACAAGCCGAGAGAGTTGGGGTTGTGCAGCCTGGAGACGAGAAGGCTCCGGGGAGACCTTATAGCAGCTTTCCTGTATCTGAAGGGGGCCTACAAGAAAGGTGGAGAAGGGACTTTTTACAAGGGCGTGTAGTGATAGGACAAGGCACAATGGCTTCAAACAGGAAGAGGGGAGATTTAGATTAGCTATTAGAAAGAAATTTTTCACTGTGAGGGTGGTGAGACACTGCCCCAGGTTGCCCAGAGAAGCTGTGGCTGCCCCATCCCTGGAGGTGTTCAAGGCCAGGCTGGATGGGGCTTGGAGCAACCTGGTCTGGTGGGAGGTGTCCCTGCCCATGGCAGGGGGGTTGGGACTAGATGGTCTTTAAGGTCCCTTCCAACCTGAACCATTCTATGATTCTATGACATGAATTGTAAATAAGGAGGTCCAAGTCTCAAAGCAGTCAGCAAACATGCTGGAAAACCCAGCTTTCCAAGGCACTGCAGGGATCTGTGCAGGTTAGGACTCCTGTGGGGCAACGAGAACAGGAAGTCTGCGCTGGGACATCCCTGGAAGCACCTCACTCGGCTCCCTTCCTGGGTTTACCCTGGAGAGCCATCCCTCAAGATCCCAGATAAGACACACTGACAAGGTGCTGAGTGAAAGCCCGCGCTGCCACTGCCAGTAACCTGCCCTCCCTCCGTGCCTACAAAAACACCTCCAGCACTTGAAACCCAGCAGCAGCCCCAGGCTTTGCACTCCCAGCTTCTCGAGGAAGCAAGCCCTGAATTTCACGTTTCTGGGGCACAGCAGAGTCACAGTGCACAATCCGGAGATATTTTTCAGGACAGCATCCAAAGTGGACTTCATATGGAAATAAGAGTTCAATATTCTGCATAAAAGTTGTTAACCTCCCCCTCCACCTCATCTGCTAGTGAAGATTGCTGCAAATAAGACTACAAAACGAGGCGGCCAAATGAGCCTTTTTGAATGCATATTAGTGTGCTTAAATGGACCGAATGTGCATCTTGTTAGTTTGGAGTGGAAGTAGGCTTAAGTCTGGTTTTACATTTAAAAGCAGACAAGGAAAGTGCGTGGCGAGAAGTCCCAGCAGCTGCCACGCCAGCAGACAAAGGACCCTGCACCCCAACAGCCCACCAGAGCGAAGCCCCGAGTTGCTTGAACGTGGCCATTCCTACACCAGCTCAGCAACAGATTTTGTCCCAAGGCTTTGCTCACGGAGCCTTTCATCTCCTGAAAGACCTCAACGCTCTTTAGTTGAAAGTTGCGCAATCCCTTGCCACTGAGTTTCACAAGCCCGTCCTATCAGGTTTTATATTTAAGTCCCCAGCTCCCAGACTCACGTGAAAATCTTCCGCCAGAAACAGACATGCGCTGCTGAAGCCAGCAACCTCCTCATGGCAGAGAAATATTGAAACCTGGCCTCCTGAGAGAGAGGGGTGGGAATACAGACACTACCCGCTCCCCCCGGCCCTGAGTAACATTAAAATACAAATATCTCTTTCTCTATGCACATCAAGATTTTTGAACACTCCAGATCACCCATAGAGGTTAGCAAAGACAACAACTTTTCATGAGATGCTCAGGAGCTGCAGAGGACACAGCCTCACGCATCTTCAGCGAGCCCCCTCCCCTCATCTTCAGCGGTACAAAACACTTTGCTCCACTTCTCCAGGCAGACCAAAAAATTCCTTCCTAAAGAAACGACAAGTTTTAGCACAGATTCATCCCTCCTTACTCTAAGCATTAAGGTCAGACTGCCAGGCCAAGCGTCTGAGCCAGGCGATTACCCTCCCCGAGTCCTTCCACAGTGAATGGAGAGAAACATAAACTCTCCGGAGGGAAATTCAGGATTGAGACGACTACAAGAATATGAGTGCTATTAGCTTCGGCTACTGCACAGATCAGTTAAAATCTTACAAGCAGAGAGGCTACTGAGAGGAAATGATGGCTAACGACGGCTGACTATGCCCATCTCTGTTTCTAAACAAGATCTGGACTTCAGGGCCCCTTCTAAAATTACTCAGGATGGAAAGGCTGAATTTAGCTCTCATCCATCACCTTAGGAGGATACAACCTCATGTTTCCTGCCACTGAGAATCTGGAAAAATGCAAAATTCTACCTCTTATCATCAAATCAGAATTAATTTCTTCTTCCTATTTTGCCTTACTTGAGAGAAAAAAACAAACCAAACTAAACCCCTCCTTGATAGATAGCTAAATTTATGTCTTACCAAACTGAATGTAAAGGCAAGAAACAGGAAGCTTTTACTTGGAAACTGGAATTTCAAGCACTCAGTGGCAAACAATGAACCAGAGAGATAAAGATGCAATGGCAATGGTAGGGGACAGACCTGCCAAGCTTCCTGCCCACACTGACTCAAGAGCATGTGTCCTACCATGATACGGACCAGCCACACCGCTTGCTTTTATTTTGGTAATTGGTATTTGTTCCTGTGAAAACCCCTATAAAAACAAGTCGGAAGACTGGACAATAGTAGACCCGCCATCTCTTATAGCCAGATCTTTTACTTAACACTTTGCAAAAGATGTAATCAGCGGATCTTTGTCCATTTATACAATTCTCTCTGCTGCGACGAGGATTGTATTACACACTCCAGATCAGAGCATCCAGCCTTCCCCATCACTTCAAGAGATTGATCTGATACTTGAAAGCACATTTACTATTATCTACTCCAGCCCTTTGGAAATGACATTACACAGATACGGGGGGCAGGCAAATATTGCTGCTCTTTTATTATTCCTGCTGTTCCCTCGCTTATAATATCTGAGAAGTTCCCAGGTCAATGGTATTACTTTATCTTCCTCCCCCTTTCCTTTATCTCCTCCCTCACCCCACAGGTATCCGTGTCCAAATGGGACTCTTCGGCAGGGGGTTTTGCTTGACCGGGGTCACTTGAAGGTCAAGCTTTTCACCAGTTGCTAATGCAAAGCTTCTTCCCCCCAGCCCTCCAAAGCTTATTCTCTGCCCCCAGCCCTCCAAAGTTTCTTCTGCCCCCCAGCCCTCCAAAGGCTCTTCTGCCCCCAGCCCTCCAAAGCTTCTTCTGCCCCCCATCTCTTGTCCCCAGCCCTCCAAAGCTTCCCCCGGCATCCCAAGCGTCCGGGCCACCCCTTCCCCACGCACCCTTCTCCTGGCCACTGGTGCAAATGGAGAAGGCACACACACCCTGATGAAGCTATGGAAGCAAAACCCTCCCCCTATGGAAACTGGAACACGTTTTGCTTTTTTGAATAAAGCAAGGAAAAGGAGAGGCTCCCGAAAAAAAAAAAATAATCAGCTCAGCAGAGACTTTATTCCTGCACTAAACTTGAAGGATGTGAGGCTTAACTAGTTAGAAGCAACTCGGACTATATTTTTGCCTACCAGAACAAAGATCGATTTTTATTTAGATTGATTTTAAGATTTACATGCGAGAAATGGATACAATTGGATCAAATATGTACTAAAACAAATTGTTGACTCCCATGAAAGCCAATAAAACCAAAACAAATTTCACAGATCTCATCTACCAGCATTTGAGATTTGTTTTATTTCATTATTTTGTATACATTTACGGAGCCGAAATTTGCTTAACTCTCCTCCACTTTTCTTTTACTGAAACAATAAGGCTCGTTGCAGAATATTTTGTACTTGAATATTATCACCAGGATAGCATATGGCAAACTAGCAGCAGGCAGTTTATCTTCATCCTCTTTGTAAGCTAAAATTAGCACAATGCTTTTGCAACAGCGTATGATGTGTTCAGACCAGCACGATATACCTAATACAACTTCAGATCTATTCCTGGCTAACCTCCAATATTCAAGTAAATTGATTGCTAATTTTAATTGAGTATTAATATGTTTAGCATCAAGTTGGCATTTATCAACTTGAGAGGCACTTTTAAGTTTAATGCTGTCATTTCACCTACACTGACTCCAACGATAAATAAAATCTGTGTATTAGTAATACACAGAATTTCACTTTGTCTCTATGAGGCAATTCTAATTTATATTAAAACGTTATATATGGAAAGTTGTGCTGCAAAATTGCATAACTGTGCATACTCTGCTTTTCAGTGACACAATTAAGGGTGGCGAAGGGTTGATCCACCCATGTTAGGAGTAATGTGCTCCTCCTGCTGCAGCCTGCATCCCCGCAGACTGTTAGCTGCTTACTTTATTGGGATTAAATTCAACCAAGACACCAACTTTATCTGGATTAAATTCAACCAAGACACCAACTTTACACTTCCTGACGATGTGGCTACACCAGCCCTCTCTGCTCGCCACTCTGCTGTTCAACCTGGTAAATTATGGCCACGTGAGGGCTTTTTTAACTGGATTAAAGACACTAATTTTAGCACTGTTTGCTAGTTTGTTTCTTGTAGCTGTAACGCCAAGAAACTGAGCACAAAGCTCTTTCTAAAGGAAAAATGAAAGGTCCTGAAAAACCACTGTGCTTCACAAGGGTGGTTATATTATCACCTTTCTTGCCAGGTTGACGGAATAAAAATGTCTAAGAGTGGGAGGCAGTCACATCCAAGCATACATACGACCGAACACACGCACAAACTATAAATATTTATATACTGACACCCAAAGATTCCGTGGCTCGGTCTGCTCTCCAACTGGCAAAACAGCCCCCTGCCTTACCTACAGCCTGTCACAAAACTACAACACGGCACCAAGCCTGTCTGATTGTTATACTGAAATAATCTCACTGCGGTTCTTGCTTTTACACAGCCAGCCTCACGCCGAATTTGTCTGGGCTTTTCCTGACAGATACCAAAAAAAAGAAAACAGGCAGAATCCTGCACCAAAGCCTCGCTAAAACAGGTTCCAGGGAGGAGGAGTATGGCACGAGCAGAACGTTTCAACCCCACTTTGTGCCTCTTTTCCACCCCCTGCAATTTGCCTGCGCCTTATCCCCTACTCGTTAGCAAGAGGCTGCTACGTTCTGACCTTACAGTGCCCCGAAAGAAATTTAAACCCAATTTTAAACGATGACACTTTACTTCAAGCAGTTCGGTTAACGCTGACTGCTTTATCTCTTTCCCCTGCTTTACAAAGGCAGTCGATGCAGAAGGGCATGTGCCGTAACCCAGGGACCCAGGCTGGAGCACCACGGTGGGGTTTCTCCCCCAGTGCCATGCCAGGAACGGAGGGCAGGAGGGAGGAGATCCTCTTGGTACGGCAATGAGAGCACCAAGAGGTTCTCCAAGCCTTGCTTCCATGACCTTCACTTACTGACCAGACAGAGCTAAGATATGCCTTCTTCTGAAGTCCATCGGGACACTACAGACTCCAGAATATTTTTAGCATGCATCCATGTGACACTAAGTGCTATTCAGAGAGCTGGGGGAAGATTTAAGAATCAGTTGGGTTACGTCCACCGCCTTTAGCTCTTTTCTGAGGACATAACTGGTGCCTCCTAGTACGTCTTCCCTTCCCCTTCTGCAAAAGGTGAATTTACAGCCTGGAGATGACACACAGTACCAGGGTTGCAAGAGCCATCGCTCTCCTGTGGCACAAGATCAGTCATAGAAAAACAAAATTGAAAAGGCTGCCCCTACTGTATTTTTATTTAGGAGGGGTGACTAAATGGGGAGGGATTCTTGATCAGGGAGCGTAGCAATAGGACAAGGTGTAATGGTTTGAAACTGAAAGAGGGGAGATTTAGATTAGATATCAGGAAGAAATTCTTTCCTGTGAGGGTGGTGAGACACTGGAACAGGTTGCCCAGAGAAGCTGTGGCTGCCCCATCCCTGGAGGTGTTCAAGGCCAGGCTGGATGGGCTTGGAGCAACCTGGGCTGGTGGGAGGTGTCCCTGCCCATGGCAGGGGGTTGGAACTAGATGTTCTCTAAGGTCCCTTCCAACCCAAACCATTCTGTGATTCTATGATTTATTTATACAATGTTTCTTCTTTACAACACCTCCACATTATGCTTCTGCAAAGAGCAACCACAAACTCTGTGTGAGATTTCCAGCACTCATGAGGAAGAAAATAAAAAATAAAATCAACCACCTGTGGCTATTAAATGCCAGAGATACCACCTGCCGATGAGGAAGTTCCCAAGCGGGTGGCAGGGGGCCCTGGGGAGATAGTGCTTGCCCTGATGTGACACTGCTACCACAGCACATCCCAGGCCTGGCCAGGCTCTCCCACCTCCTTGCCCACCTCCAGAACCATACCAGACAAAGCTCAAGTGTGCCCAACGCAAGGTGCCAAGGCTACCTGGAGGAGGCATCATGGCTAAAGAGACAAGCCAGAGAGGTAGAAGGTTTTACCAACGGCACCCTTGTTCAAAGAACCACCGGAGTAGCGACAGGCATCTGCTCAGTCATAGCCCTGCGGTCCCCCGCCAGCTCGGGGAGAAGAGACATGGGGCCTCTCCCCCTGGAATTTCGCATGGCACTGACTACTGGGTCACCAGGCCAGTGAGAAAGTGGTCCCCGATGCATTACATGGTGACAGGTGGCCCCGCCGCTGCCGAAAGCTGCAGGGGCTGCCCCGATTGCCCAGAGAATGTCCCCATCTCATTCATGAATTTAAAGAAAAAATGAAAAAAAAAATAAAAGCCTGTCTGCATCAATGTGCTTAGAAAAACATGATGTCAGCATCTTACAGCGTTCATCCTATTAATTAATCCCTTGAAGAATGCCCCCTCGCCCACAAACATATAATGCCAGCTTAATCTTACCTAAAAAAAAAATACAATGCAATACGATTACTAGTCTGACTCTGCTAACTGTTACAGCACTGCTTAATCCTGTATTTCGGTGCTTTAACAAGCTCCTACAATACTGTACAGAGTTTATCAGAGCAGTTGCCAAGACAAGAAGGACTTATGTTTTAAACAATATAATTCCACGGTCTTTTGTGCTCTTTATGCATTATGTTTATACAATGACTTTCATCCCGGAAGATCTCAAAGCCTATTGCCTGTTCCTGTTCCCACTGAAGTCTTTCTTTCAGGTTTCGTATTGGAGCAGGATTAGAAATTCAGAAGAAATAGATAAAAAATAATATAATTATAAGCATAAGCTTAAATATAAATAATAACTATAACTATAAATATAACTATAAATATAACTATATAAATATAAGGAGGGGTATAGTAGCAAGATGTACTGGGGCAGGACGCTCATCCCTCCTGCCCCACGATTGTAGCTGGGACAGGAGACACCAAACTGGCCCCCTCCTCCCAAAAAACTGCAAGGGAACCCAGCTGGGATCCTGCCCAAAAAAGCAGATGCAAGCAAGACCTGCTGAAATATGGTCCCTCCATCCCTGCAATAACTTTGCCTTCGTCCCCAGGCCACCCTCCCATCGGCACAGCCCCGCTCCGGCAAACATGCACCCGCAGACACGCATTTCCCGATCTTTGCTGGTTATAGACATATTAAGCTTCCCATGGAACAGGAGAAGAAAGCTCTGCTCCCTCCCTGTAATTATCAAATCAGCCCGAAAATGAGGAAGAATTGAGAATCCTCATTATAGCACATCATAAAACACGGCGAGGTCTCGCGCTCGCTGTATGTTATTGGCGCAGTCTGCCAACAAAACTTTACAAAGAGCGCAGGAATTCATGTTTGCAGAGATATTAAAGTCATAAAAGGGGAAATTTGTATTTTATTTTCCCACAGCCTAAATGAAGGTGAACCAAGCAAATTTGGCAAAGAGCGCGAGTCAGATGCCATTTCCCACAGCAGCGTGGTATTTTCCTCTGGGAATAAAACATTTTCCGTCAACTACTGTTTATAACTCTTATCAGTTCAACAGCAATAGAGCCATCAAGTCCAATATCTTGTGGAAAAAAGTCAAGGTCAACAAGTACTTGCATTTTCGTTTATCTTTAGCTGCAATTGCTACTGACATTCAATTGGGTAATAAACATGAGGACTGTCAAATGCTCTCAGCAAACAGGTGATCCAAAAGCTATCAGAGAGAAAGAGGCTCCCGCCAGGTAATCAAACAATTCTGTTGCGACAATTATGATTTGAGCGCATTCATTTACAGAAGCAATCACCTGTCAAATTTGAATGAATAGCGTCAACCCATTCCCACCACCCGGGTAGTATGGGCGAGAAAATACAAACTATGTCGACTTTCTTCCCAACAAAAGCATGCTGGCATTAGCAAGAGCCATCAAAAAGAGCGTAAATAATAATAAAAAAAAACCAGTATCTTATTTCCTGATTTAAATTTTAAAAAAAAATATTTTAACATAAAAAACAGAGGAGATCAGTCCAAGTAGCTCGATCTCGTGTCTGTCTCTCCCAGGAGCAATAATGGGTGTTTTTGGAAAGTTATATAGAAAGGGGGGGTTACACAGAAGCAGTTGTGCTCCAGCTCTGACAATCAGCACTTGGGCAGCTTCCTGAGCCAGCGGTTGCATCTGGACCAGGGTTTTTAATAGCTACAGAAGGACCTATTTTTCCACGAATTGGTCTAATCTCTTTTTGTCCCCTGCTGACCTCCACAGCACACTGTAGCAATAAATTTAACCCAACACGTAAAACATTTGTGTTTGTTTTAAACCTGCTAACGCTCTGGAAAGCTCCTATGCCACGAGCCTGGTGAACACCCACCCTTAGTTCTTGCATTGTGGGACAAGCACCGTCTTTCTCTACACACAACTCATTATTTTAAAGACTTCTCTTTCAATCTTAGTCATCTTTCCCCCCCCCCGCCCCCTTCCCAGCATTTCATGTGAGAGGCAAGAAAATGCTTTAGGCCAAGCAGCCTGATGGCACACCCTATTGCATCACTAATCCAGAAATGCTGCATGTTTATGGGTTTATACGCATTGCGATAAAATGTTTCTCAAAAGTGGAGGCCATCTCGGGAACACGCCTTTGCTTCTTTAACCTCTGATTTAAAGAGATCAATGATGCACCCCTTGAAAGTCACACATCAGATGATAGCAAAAGACTCTGCTGAAGCCACCAAAACTTGGAGAGGCAAATGGGGATTGGGCTGGTGCCTTCAAGATGGAAAGCATACAGAATCATAGAATGGTTTGAGTTGGAAGGGATCTTAAAGATCACCTAGTTCCCCCCTGCCCTGGGCAGGGACACCTCCCACCAGACCAGGCTGCTCAAAGCCCCATCCAGCCTGGCCTTGAACACCTCCAGGGATGGGGCAGCCACAGCTTCTCTGGGCAACCTGTTCCAGTGTCTCACCACCCTCACAGGAAATAATGTCTTCTTAATATGGGCCATATGGGAAGTTCATTGGCTTCAATGAGCCACTGCAACCTACAGGCCCAGGATATGTAAGGGGGGAAAAACCACCAAAACCCAAAAACCCTACCAGAATAAAGCAACAAATTTTCCAAATCAGATCCTAACAGTGATTTTCAAAACACAAAGCTCAGGTACTGCTACAAAGGGGCACCTTGGACACCAAAACCTTCAAACCTATTCCTACATCCACTTGCAACCAAGCCTCTCTCTGCCCTGCCCAAGGAGGAAAGCAAGATGCTCTTCAGTCCTCCACCTGAGCTTTTAGGTAACTGCCCAAGATGCGATTTAGCAATGTGGTATTTATCACCACTGTTCCCCGCTCGGCATATTCAAGATCTCGCCCTCAATAACACTCTCGGGGCTGTAAAGACACACTTTGGGGTCCGCAAAAGCCCTGCACCACTGATGGCATGCTCGGGTCAGGGTCAGGGCCATCTTCTTACACACATGGGGTATGTATACATAGATTTGCGCACAGCCACGCAGATGTTTAATGGGCTAGACATTTCTAAGTTTAGAAAAACTTGCCAAGAAAAAGAAAAAGAAAAAAAAAAAGGGACTCCAGCACATGAATTTTGCTGCTTGATTACAGACAGGCCAAGAAGTCAGGAATATTTGTATTTCCATAGTCACTTTAAAGGTAAGCAGTTCCCAAAGTCTTTTTTCCCCTCCTTTCGCACTGCCAACGATGGCAACAGCTTCAGCCTGAGGGATCTGCCTCCTGACGCGATCGCCTCTCTGCTCCTCTCCCGGCTGGAAGCTTTTCCTAAGCAAAGACTGAAAGTCGCATTAAACCCTGCTGAAATGGTTGTGCTGGTTTTGAACTGCTTATTATCTCGGGGGGCTGACCTGAAAAACAAGTTGGTACTTAGACAGAGAAAATTCAGGTTTTCCCTGAAAGGCAAATGGGAGGAAGGAAGGGGTTTTTTTACAAGGAAAAGAATTCGTTTATGACTGCGTTACCCACAATTTAGGCCAAACAAGCAACATTTATAAGTATTTAAGTTAGCTTTGCCAAATCGAAAAGAAAAACGCCTGGTAATAACAGACGTTTGGAGCTAATGTGAACGATTAAAATAAATCCTGACACCGGGAATGGATTGATGCTCGAATCACGACAGACACCCGCTTCCAAGCGAGGACTGTCTCCCTGGCACCATACTGGAAGCGTAACCCTGCCTAGCTGAGGCACGGAGGCTTAATGCTGCCGAAATCTAACTTTAACAGCTGAATCAGGCTGATGAGACCAAAAAAAAAAAACAAAACCCCAACCAGAAGGAGGAAAAAAACAGTTTCACGCCCTCCGGCTTTAGAGCAGAATGATAAATTGACATTGTGTTGTTATGAGCATAATCCTCAACTACTCAATCACTGTTAAAAAATAAAACATGATTCTGGGGAGATAAAAATAATTAATGCTGGTGCTGCTGGAGAATATGCACCTACACGAAGAGTTCAAATAAATACAGGGTTGTTTTAAATCTCATCTCGCGTCAAAGGGAGAGGGCACAGGTGCTCGCGCTGATTTAAAGCAAACCGAGCGCTGCCCACTTGATGGAAAAGGAAGAAAAGAAAAGGGGATGGCAGAGCCTCGGCGAGAAAACTGATACCGCTCCGTTTCCAAACAAGCCTATTACACTTAATTCGGGATTCACAATACATAAAGCGCCAGAAAAAATCCCGGGAGCAGCCCCTGTTGACTAATGCCCTGTCTTTTCCAATCGAGGGTCACATCCAGTCTAACCGATCGCATGATAATGGCATCAGAAAAGGTCAATCAAAGACAAGCCGAAGCTTCCACTGCCTGGCTGACCTTCGGAGCTTGTGACAAATTGCTATCAGTCAATGTCAACTAATGACAGCGGCTCTTTGGCTAATCAATTGTTCTAAAAATGATCAAGAAAACTACTCGTAGGACAGCTCATTTTCACATCAATGCCTGTGAAGTATGAAAAGCTCATTTTTTTTGAGTTTTTAATAAGCTCATAAGTAAAGCAGTTACTTGGTAACAGGGGTCACCTTAGTGAAAAGACAGAACCTTTGTCTGCCTTTTACATATTCTTTTATTACCATATTATAGTAAAAATATGCCATGCCATTACTATGCCAGAGGGCTACATAATAAAGTAGGTAATACTTCATACTTTTTTTCTTTTCTTTTCTTTTCTTTGAGATAAATACGTCTGTGGTTTAGGGGCCTCTGTTTGGATGTAAATAATTGTCGATATACTCTCCGCGTACTTAAACGCGAAGCAATCACCACCGGCACGCAGGTGACGTGCCCGCTCATTACTCGCCCAAACTTCACGTGACAAGAGCCGGCAGCGAAAGCCACGCCACAAAATCCAGCGGCGCTGCTGGGAAGTTAAGGGCTAACAGCAGCTATTTTGTTCTTAAAGCCACCCACCCCATGCCAGTGCAACTTATGCCAACCGTTTCCAACAGAATTCATGTTGGGTAGGAAAACCGCATGCTCCGAAAGCCCCAAAGCCCTGCAAAAGCAAACAGACGTTTCCGCCCTGGAAGGATTCTGCGTGTAAAAGGCACCGTGGAAACACACACAGGCTCGGGCTGCGGGACACTGATCACGGTTCTCCCCATAGAGCAAAGGCATAGCTGCGGACCGGAGATTTCTCCACCCTTTCCCCATACCTGCCTCTCCCACCATCATCTTCGGCCACATCCCCAAGCCGCACAGCCGGGCCAGGCTCGAAGTCGCATTCACGCATTAAATATTACCAAAACCACCGAATCCACACTGAGGTCAGAGGGTTTGAGAAGTGCAGGCGCGATTGCGCTTTGCTTTTCCGTAAGGAGGGCATTCGGCCAAGCACATCGCGGGGCATCACACCACCAGAGGCCTCTTGAGAAGAGGCGGCGTTGAGAAGGAACAAGGCGCCGTCACTCGAGCACGGCACCGCTTTTTTTCCGATGGGGTTTACCTCTTTACTGGGCTGCCTCCCACCCACAGCACCTGTACTGCAGAAAAGGCTTCGCCCCGGGGAAAATACCCCTCACCAACCCAACCGCCCCCCAGAGCAATCACCACGGAGAACGGGGAGCGAAGCGGGTGGGGGGGCAGGGGGAAGCGCTAAACAAGAAACATTAAAACTTTTGTTTTCACGGGAGAAACTGCAAAGTGACAGCAGTTTCAGGTTACACCCTAAACCTGCCTTGCTATGGTAGTTTTTCAAATTAAAATATCTTCTGTGGCCTCAGCCACTCTCAAGCCGTCCATAGGCAAGAAAGAAAGGAGGCAGGGCAACACTTAAGCTCAGCCATAATTGGAAGTATGTGAAAAATGAAGTGTCAGTTCGGTCAATAAAGGGCAAAGGTGAAGGGGAACTGCAGCCCAAACTCGGTGCGAAATGTGCTCATTAAGACACCCAATCCGCGGGCTCCTGCCCACCTATCCCATTAGTCATCGGCCATCTGACCGCTTCAAATGCCTTGCCTCCCCGCTCTTATTACTTTTCTTCTCCCATGTCAAAAAAAAAAAAAAAAAAAAAAAAAAAAAGAAAAAAAAAAAGGCGAGCTGGTATATAAATCCTCGCTCAGTCATCTGGAACATAATGTGGCCCTTCTCTCCCCCATCCGCCCGGCTTCGCAGCCTCCAAACAACCGCCTTGAGATTCCCGGCAATAATAAACGCGATTGCCTTTTTGCCTATAGGTTGCCCGAACTCCAACAAAAGCCTGAAAAAAACCCAACCAACCATTGCGGCCATTGATACATTTTTATAAAGAAATATTGCCGCTTTCTACTCCCGGCTTGGAACAGCAACAATTATTTGGAGGTTAAAAAAATGTTTTGAACCCTGGCCGAGGCTTGCACACAAAAAAAAGGGGGAAAGAAACAATACGCACAAATAGAAAGAAACAATACGCACTGATGGATTATTTTCTTTTTCTTTTAAGGCACGTAGGAGAGCTAAACATGGGAATTTAAGAGCCCCACTCTGGATTAAAAGTGACTGTACTAGGGCTTTGTTCAGCATCCTCCTGGTCTGACTACTTGAAAAACAAACAAAATAGATCTGTTAATACCCCAAACAGGAATCTTTTAAAGTCAGAATATGCAATAAGATAAAATAGCGTTGCCGTGAGCTCAGCGACACCTGCCTGTGCCTAAGAACTTGCTTTTCCCTTTTTTTTTTTTTTTTTAACAGAATTCAGCAAGTTATTTTTCCACTGCGTAAATTCAGATCTCTTTGCACCATTTGGAGACAGACCTCCAAAGGCCCTTCACAATAATTTCACAGCAATGGGAAAACGGCCCACAAAACTTTTTCATAATATTATTCTGCATTCCTGTACTATAACTATCCCCTACGATGACACAATACCGGGCCTTTATGAGAGGTTGTGTCAACGTGCCATGCAATAACATATCCTGCTGTTCAGTGGCACGAGACCCCAGAACAGCTCCCTCGCAGTTAAATATGGATTTCTACAATAGATCGAAGCAGCTGGGAGTCATTGCTATTTACTAAGTAAATAAATTTACATGCTCAAAAAAAGACTTCAAAGTGTTTACAGGAAAGAGCACCTCCTGTTTTCAAAAGTAATCATTCCGTACGTGTTGTACATAGGGACATAAACAGGTTAAAAATGTACTTTGTGAGGTTTAAAAGCAGTAATGAAGCAGGTAAAGAAGAAAAGTAGTTCATAAAAGTCCAAAAATAGACCTTAACATACTCTGAGTTAAGACTAAGGGAGAAAACTCATGTTAAGGGGCTTGAGCGTTCCAGTCTGAAACTGGAACCAGTTTCCAGCCTCTCTGAAAATGCAAAGCTCACGCTCACATCCTTGGGATATCTCAGCCAGGTTGGAAACCTGGACCAGAAGGGGCTTCTACCTACCCCAACGGGGAAAGTAGGTTGTGGGAACAACCTAAAAATAGCCACTTTTAGAGGGTTATATTTCTGGTGATTAGATTTGGGGTTTTTTAAATGGCAAACGTGCTCTTGACAGATGGAACCCAAAGGAACTTTTACAAACTCCTAAAAATAGGGAAGCCCGTAACATACTGAATATATGTCACGCCACGCACGCATCTCGAGTTAACTCCTGTGCTCCCGAGCGGGAACGCGCAGGTCCTTGGCCTTTTGCTGCCATCCGCTCCCTGGCACCCGGCTGCCGCGACCGTGCCGTGCCGGCTGCTTCTGCCGACCAGAAAAGCAGCTGGCAGAGGTGAAACCATGAGTTTGACCACAGCTTTGCCACTCCTCACATTCAGGCCACGGAAGAAAAGCCTCCAAATCACGGCATTTTGAACTTAAACGTAGTTGGGAAGAGGCAGGATATTTGCTATCTTTTTCTTCTCTTCCCTTTTGGTCATTCGGGATCCTGTGTTTTGACTTCTTACCCACATGGGAAGCCTAAACCACGCTTTTTTTTTTTTTTTTACACAAGGTGTATAGGCAGGCGTGGGTGTGCTTAAACAACTGAGATTGCCCCATGATCTCAACCTTCAGAGGGCTTCGAGCAAACAAGATGTAAAGCACGGCTCAGCAAAACCACCCCTAGCCTTCCCACACCCCCCTTTCCTCAAAAAAAAGGCCATTTCCATAGGTGGCAAGTGGCCTGAAGGCAAGACTCGGCACCAGAGAATCCCTGGACAAGGGTCTCCTTTCCAAAACTCCTTTCCCAAACTTGACCTGAGAGCTCTAATTAGCAAATTCTCACCTTTTTTGACTCTTCCCTAAAGTTTTCACGCAACGAGCCTTCTTCATGAAACACATCTATCAAGTGCTGGCAGCAATTCCAGCCTCAAAAAACCTTACTCTGGGATGCGGGTCAAAGTTTCAGAACCAGCTAAAGCATCGCTGACAAGTCGTTCTGTGGCTATTTAACGGGACTCAAGCTCTAAAATCACTCGTGCCTTCCAAAACCCCTTCCTGACGGAGGTTATAGCATGCACCTTGCTAGGAGCCGACCAGGATGGCGACGAGAAAACAGTAGATACGACTGGTGCTCCAGACTAATCAAATGCCAAGTTTAGGAGAAAACGTAAGCCTAAAACATTCTTCAAAAGTACACCAGGAACTGCGCAGCTCCATTTCCAAAGCGCCTAAGAGGTTTAGGAGCGTGCTGGCAAGCCTCCCCGCAGATGTTCCGTCCACGCACATGGAGACATAAACATGCGCACATCCGTCTAATGAAAGAACAACCCCAGCCGAATACAAAACCCCCCCTCCAAACAGCGGGTTTTAGTTCCAAGCCTACTTTTGCAGCAGCTTTTTCACCCTTCCAAAAACCCCGTGGATCTAAAACCTGCTCCAAAAGCAAGGGGCTCTAATGAACGCGTTGACACCACTTCAGCATTGTGAACAGCACCACTAGAATATATACGTACACATACTTGAAAGAAAAAAGGCCCCCTGAATTTATGTTGCATATCATTTTCCAGTAAAAGTCAGAGGTCAGAAGGTTACCAGTTTCTGCCTCAGCTCTGCAACAGTTTACTATTCCAGGCCCCATTTTTACTAGGCTATACTTGTGATGAAGTCAGCAACTTTTCTTTAACCAATAAAGTGTCTCAAATACTTAAAATTCTATAAAGAGATGTTATTCACCATGTACGCTAGGTCCACGTGTATAAAAAATTAAAATATACTGGTTTAGTTTAAACTAATCTTGTTAAATGCAGACTTTGCAGTGCTAATCAGTCCTGCTCAACCTTTTTTTGGAAACACAATTCCTTTGTTGTCTAACAGCACTTGAATGAAACATGACCATAAAACCAGATTTAAAAGTATATACCTATTGTGAGTTCAGAGTCAACTTCAATAAAGCACTCGCTTTTATATTCAGATTAAAGCTCCTTTTAAAATTTTAATTGCATTAAATTAACACTAAATCCACTGCAGTTGGTCTCTTCAGGAAAAGTATGAAGCATTTAAACAGCTTCTCAGAAAACCCCAGAATTTCAGCTTTTTAGACTTCGGAGCTTCTGAGACAGCGCTAATTATTTGTAGTACTTCCCAATTCCATTGCACCAAGCTCATTTCATACTCATCCGGCTAAATCACTTACTCTGACAAAACACTTTTGCATTCAAGTAAATTGGAATTGAGTAAAAAAAGTAAATAGAAGCACTGCTCGGGATTTCGGAAAATGGGCCAGCTAACATCTCGTCTTTATAGGCAGAGAACTTTTGATGGCATCTTTGAAATATTAGCATGCATTACGGCAATCTTAATTACATTTGCTTTTGAAGATTTCATCTTTTAACCCATATTTGAATGAAGGAAAAAAAAGAAAACAAACCCTTCTCATTGCTTATTTTTATTAAGCATACTGCAAATTTGGTACATATGTTGGTCTAACATGTGCCTGCTGGCAGGGTCGAAGAAATAAAGATGCCAATCCTTTTACTAGGAGGAGATGGGGGGGCGTGTGGAAAAAGTGTCAAAAAAGGAAGATAGACCTTTCTCGGCACAAACTCCCTACTATCTGAGGACATCGCAACATCAGAGAGCGAGTGACCGGTCCCCGAGAGCATCGGTGGTCGCTCGCCAGCTAAGAAAGCGGGAGGGCTCCGTTCCTACCTTGCTCACTGCTGTTGTCCCCGCTGTGCGATGTGTGTCCCCCGCTGGAGGGCCCGGGGGTTCCCCCGGAGCGCGTCGACGCCGTGTCATCGTGGTCTCTGTTCCAGGAGGGCTGCGGAGCCAAAAAAAAAAGAAATAATCAAAAGTTAAAACTTGAGATGGGGGAGATGGGTTCGCGTGCTCCCGAGAGAGTGGTACCCGTGCCCAGACCCACGGGAAAAAGCTGGCGAATACATCCCCCATGTTATTCCTTCTTGCCGGATAGCCGGATCACCGCTCCCCAGCGAAAATAATATACTCTGGAATATGTTTACCATCTAAATAATCCCATGCTTTATTACCACAGAAAACAGAAACATTCCCGGCCAAGCGGGGGGAGAGCCAGAGAGCGAATGGCTGGCACCGGGCTCCACCGATATTTTTAGCATCCGCAAACCCTCCGGCGGAACAGCCTGCTAACTCCGCAAAGGCAAAATGAGAGCGGTGGTCGAGAGCCGGCGCCGTTTATATCGGCCTCCCATCCCTCGTACGAGGCCAACGTGGAAGAGCTTAAAGACTTTGCTGGCAATTAGGCCTGGGTCCATAATAGCCGGGATGTGTCAGCTGTTTGCCGGATGGTATATGGCAAATGGACCAGGCACGGGGACAAAAAAGAAATGAGAATAACAATGGCTTCACATCGGCTGTGTACACTCAGCCCCATGCAGAGCCTCCTTGTACTATTGAACAGAAAACAGATGTTGCTTCTTATCACTGGGTGCATTTGAAAGTAACATTCAGATAGGAAA